>NC_092204.1:104963496-105000297 GCF_043381705.1 Parasteatoda tepidariorum | reverse complement strand
TCAATTTTTCACGAAGTTTAAGATCTCATCCCATTGAAAAAAAAGTTATTTAATAAATATTTTTTTATAATAAATGCTTCTAATTATAAAATAAACGCGATATGGGTCATTGAAGAAAAATCCCTTCATTTGTACATTTTTCCCATCTTGAAATTATTTCACATATTTCTTTTTTCACTAGCGAATTTCCGATTACTTTAAAATTTTAAAAATATCGAATTTTTCATTTGCAATTAATTTTTACTTTAAAGCGTGATAACATTTTTGAATACTCCAATTTTTTTTTCTAATAAATAATATGTCTCTGTTAATTTCTAAAAAAAAATTTTTCATAAAAAAGTTTACATTATTCTTTTATCAAAATTGATTTAACAGAGAAAATCACTATATTAAAACAGGTTATGTTTTCTTACAATAAAAGTTAAATAGAATTAATTCTTCAAAATAGCGTTCCAATAAAACATGGTATTAAATGTTACGTTATTTTTTGTGATTGGTTCATGAATAAGTTATTTTTATTTCTTCACAACCACAATTCTCGTAAAATAAATTATAAAATTAAATCTGTTGTATTAAAAAACTAGATCGTTTTATAAAATATAAATTATTTTTATTTGTAACGTGATCCTAAGAATAAAAAGGTTATTTTCTTTTTTAATTCTCTACTAAAATGAATTAATGAGTTCTTTTTATTCATCATGGCTAGTCGAGGAGGAGAAAAAAAATATCGAATTTCACTGTTAAGGTTAATGTAATTTCGTTCTCCCACCACATTTACGCGTAATCCATCACCAATTCCACGTGCAATCGCCTAGTTTATAATCTACGGTATGTTTTGTCAATTCGTGCCCCGTATATATTTCTTTATATATGTTCGATATATAAAGAAAATTTGAAAAAGATTAATAACATTGGGGAAAATTGTTTTCTGTTGCAGAGATTTTTTAACAGATCTTAGATATTTTTGTATCGCTGATTTCAAATCCGCAATTAATTTATCTCCCAAGCTGCAATTTTTTTAAATGACATTTTTAGCTTGTTTTTTGTAAAAATGTTCACATTTAAAAAGCGTTATATACAACGTTAATTGTTACTTAGACTTAGACTTAGAGGTTGGGCAGCTCTGATAAGCAGGGCACATCGACCAGAGGTCTATTGTACTCAAACCCTAAAATCATGATTAGCATGAAAGACCTATGGCTGAAATAAAATTCAACGAGCACCCTACAGGAACATCTTGCAGTTCCCTGGCATTGACGATATGCTGCCCTAAATGCTCAAATCTTTGAGCAGAATAGACCTCACAATCACAGAGTATGTGTCGTGATGTCTCTTCTTCTAGATGACATCCCCGACAAAGAGAATTGGATTCTATTCCCATAATGTTTAGGTGTCTCCTGAGGATACAGTGACCAGTAAGAAGACCTATGATCTTCCTCATACTGTTTCTATTAAGCTTTAAGAGATTAAGATCTTGCCGTAGAGCTTGAAAATGGTTGCCCTAATTGAGGAGGGAGACATTCCCAGCGCAGGTTCAGGGCCCCAGAAAATTGCATTAGAGCCAGCCCGTGCTGCTTCATCAGCTAGTTCATTTCCACCGATACCCATATGTCCTGGTACTCAATGCAGGGATACCTTGTTATGAGCGAACAGGTCACAGAGGACCGAGAAGTATTCCCACACTAACAAAAAGGTGACTTTACACCTTGACAGTGATAGGAGAGCAGCCTGACTGTCAGAACAGTTGCGGATAGTCGTATTTTGATATCCTTTGTCTAAGCATAACTTGCAGCACAAGATAATGGCATAGACCTCAGCCTGAAAAACGGTGGCATAATTTCCCAGGGGAAAGTGAAGTTTGATACCATCATTGGAGCAATAAATTCCTGCTCCTGATTTGGCACCAATCTTTGAATCATCAGTGTACTTCAATGCGTAAGTTCAATGGAAGAAGCCCAAGTAAGCTCTCTAGAGCAGCTGTAGGAGTGGTCCTGAGACAGCCTGACTGGGCTACACAGACCATTCTTTGCAGTCTGTTAAGATTAGACCTTGCGGAGCTCAATCTAGTCCTTGACCACCAGACGATTGCGCCATAAGTGATGATAGGACTAATAATCATTGAGTATATCCAGTATACTATTTTGGGGGACAGTCCCCATGTTCTACCAATAGCGTTTCTAAAAGACCAGAAAATTTTTCTGGCCCTGTTGGTACAGTATTCAAGTTGAAGACCCCAATTTAGTTTGGAGTCAAAATAAACCCCGAAAAACTTGACTTTCTCCGTGAGTTCCAATTTATGGTCCAGGTAGTATACATTACCTAGATCAAGTTGCCTTTTCCGTGTGAAGGCTACATAACTTATCTTGGATGGATTGACATATAAGCCTGATTCAGAGCACCATCTTACTACTTCCAGGAGTGCATTATTCATGATATCAGAAACAGTTTTTCCATGTTTGCCTCTGACAACAATAACACCGTCATCAGCGTACCCGATACAGGGAATGCCAAGAGCAGTTAACCGAACTAACAAGGAGTCCATTACCATACACCATAGGATAGGGGACAGAGCCCCTCCCTGGGGGCATCCTGCGGTTGCATGCATTTTCATGCTTGCACCCAATAGAGAGGAACAAACATACCTAGAGGATAGCAAATTCGCTATCCATCTGGTAATTATTGAGTTTATGCCTCTGTTCCTAAGTGCATTGATGATAGTCTCAACAGGGACTTTATCAAACACACCTTCAATATCAATGAATACCGCGAGAGCCATCTCCTTATCTGTGATAGATTTCTCAAGCAGGTAGGAGAGCTCATACAGAGTGGTGTCTGTAGACTTGCCTGGTTGATTGGCATGCTGTGTGGAGGACAGTGGCTTTTCGATGAGCACAGTGTCTCTGAAGTGTCTGTCAATTAGCTTTTCGATCGCAATTAATTTCTCTCCCAAGCTGCAATTTTTTTAAATGACATTTTTAGCTTGTTTTTCGTTAAAAAGTTCACGTTTAAAAAGCGTTATATACAACGTTAATTGTTACTTTATATATAACGTTATGTATGACGTAATATAAAGAAAAATTAAAAACATTATACGATTTACTTTATTATCTGTAACTAAAAAGCTTCTTCTTAATTCGTTAGATTTAAAATTTTAAAAATCACTTTTTAGAACAAGTTTTGAGAAAAAAAAATAGGTAAGAGAAAAAAACAGCATTATATCCCTCTTTTTAAAAAAAATACATATGTAAACTTTATAGTGGGTTTAAGATTACTTTGCAAAAAGTTTATATTCAATTTTATCAAAGTATAGAATAAAAGATGAAGTAATCCATTTCAAAATGTGTTTTTACCTTTTTATCTCTCCTACAAGACTCAAGAAAAGAAAAATAAAAAGTTTTAAGCTACGTATGTTATTCGAAATAGAAACATCCGTTTTTATGAAGAAGATGAGAGATAAAGTTCGATATCTTTCTTTGTATACCTTTGGTGTTTCGCTTTGTAGGTAAGGAAATTTCTTTCTAAAATTTCTAAAAAAATCGTGATTTTATAGGCAATAATATATTGCTAATTTAAAAAAAAGTGAACCTTTTTAAAGAATCATTGTTTTCGTAAATTTTTTGCAGAAAAGTTGTCTTTATGTCTGATAATTGAAATTGTGAATTTATTTGCAATGCTTCTTATTGGAAATAGATTTTTCAGTTTTTATGAAGGAAATTGGAGCTGAAGTTCAATATCTTTTCCTAAATATCTTAAGTGTTTCACTTAGCAAATTAAAACAATTCGATGTTTTTCTGAATTAAATCATGAATTAAGAGACAACAACTTATTGTCAATTTGGCGAAGAGTTTCTTTATCAGGAAGAGAAATTGATGAAAAGTTTTCATGAGCTGTTTTTGCAAGAATATTCTTATAAATTACTATTATTTCTGTGATTAGGATTTCTAAACTTTTCACACTAAGGCATTTTATTTGAATTAAAGTCGTTTCAGTGAGTTTATCTCCATAATTACGTTTTAACTATGACTTTAACTATCAGTGTGAACGAACTCATATGTGTTTGCTTGATCGAGTGCTATCTTAAACCACACATATAGTTCCACAAGTTCACCGTTTGGCTAAGTTCAAACATTTTTAAATACAATGAAACTAGTTCTAAAACTTAAAGTTTTTTTTAGTTTTTCTCATTTGGTAAATTTGTTTTAAAAAAAAAAAAATAATAAAAAAAAGTATATNATATATATATGCAAAGAAATTGTGCTAGTTTTTTTACGTCTTTTCCTTAACTTTGGCGTTCGCTCATATGTGTCTGCTAGATGCTAGAGCTAAGCTGCAACCACACTAGCCATCTAGTTCTTCACACGTGCCAAATATTTCTAAATACAATGAGACGTGTTTTTAGAGTTGCAGTAAAAGGGTTCTCTTTTAAGTAGTTTATATCTGTGTTACCATTTCTTACCATTTGTACAATATAAAACTAATCATTTTAAGCTATTTTGTTTCCAACTTTTTCTCGATTATATTTTTTTTCATACGGCCAATTTAAAGAGAAAAGTTAACAAAGAAAGTATTCGAAAAAATATAAAGTTGAATTGAAGTCAATTGGCATCTAAGTTAAATTTAAATCAATGTGTGTATGATGTTATACTTAGAACAAAAACTTTTATATACCAATATCGTAAAGTACATTTAATGTTAAAAATTTACTTGTCTATCCATTTTGAAAATTTTACCGTTTCAGAATTTTTTTTTCTGATTCTAATATTTCTGTATGTCATCTAACTTGTACAGTTCACATATAAATAATTCAACCGGCCAAGCACTAAGCTTAGATTTCAGCTCTCTATCTATAAATGGTCCTACAGTGAACTAATCGTAAGATACAGTTTCTAGTATAACACAGAAGTCAATCATCACTGGCTGCAGTCAGTTCGCAAGTGAGTGACTACTTTTTGATCCGGTTAATACTTAAGACATCCGGTTAACTTAAGAAAGGACCGATGGTGTGCGATATGGGTCCTCGTTAAACTGTTTAACCGTTAAATGCTCGACTTCGCATGCAGGTCGTTGGGCTACCAAAGCAAGGGACCAATCCCCTCCAAATGGGATCAAAATTGCGATGGCATGTCTTAGGACAATCCTCGGGGATGTTCCTCAGACCGTCGCCTATAGCCCATTGTGCAACTCCAGTACATCGTAAATGAGCCACTACAACTATATTTAAAAGATGGTGACAGACAAGCCACTTAATTTTGAAATAATAAGTCCTCTGCAACTCCTCTGCAACCAACGAGAGCATTTTCAACCACGAATCCTGTACACATTGTTCACGCAGGTTATTTAGTCGGAAGCGAGAAACGAACTCTCGACCCCTAGCTCTACAATAATGGAGGAAGCTGCATTTTGACCGAGAGCACCACCACAGCTCTCGAGCTCTATTCATTTTGAGATAAGCAATGTAAATACATACGTTGATCTATATAGTTAAATAACTCTCAAATAGTTCAAAAAGATTTAAAATAAACATTAATGAAATAAATTTTGATTAATAAAGATGATGTATAATTATTTAAAATAAAGATAAAATATTAAAATAAAAGCAACACGATGTAAGTCAGTATATGTTAAATCTTATCCTGTAATCTAAAAGTATAATGTTATGAATTTGTAAGCTGAGAGAAAAATCTTATATCACTTCTCTAAAGTTCGACATTAAAGTTAAACGTAACATTTATCAAAATACTTTTGAAATTAATAAGGACTTTAAAAATACATGCTTCAACCATTTGTGGAATTCTAAAGTACTCGTGTTAAAATAGTTATTAAATTAACAATTATTGAAATATGTATACAACTTTCAAAAGGATTACATCTAATCGGATTAATTCATGATTTATTTTAAACATGAGCTCATAAGAAGATTACATTTTCATTAAAGCAAATTATTCATGTTTCAATTTCCTTTATCAGTGTCTGCGTAAACATCTAGGTAAAATAATCCTTATATTTGTCAAAAAGAAAAAAAAGAAGTCGGAGAAAATAATATAATTTTCTGGTATATGCATAATCCTATAATGGAGATCTTTACTTTTCTCTTTTCATGAACAAGCATACAGAAAAAAAAATTTATCTAGAATAGTTTGGATAATATTGCTTTGGTAGTTTATTAATTATTTAGGGTGTGGGACATCCCTTTGCTTAATTATTATTAGTAAGATAGCAACGAAAAACGGCATTCAGCTCGGAAGAAGCATCTCACTTTTGTTGTATTTCTGAGGCAATGCAGATTTTAGTTGATTAGTTAATATTCCATAATTTATCATGTAATTATAATAAAAATAATATTTCTAAAATCAATTGGATACCAAATATTAATTGCAATCTCATAGATATAGTTAAATAAATATATTTTCCGACCTCTCGTAAAAAAGGAAACATCGTTTTTAAAGCTGGTGAGAATGGTGTAATTCTAAAGGTTTTTACTGGTGTTACTTATAAAGGTGTTAGACTCTCTTAACACAAAGGATGTGCCAACAGCTCTAAAGAGGATAAGAAATGAATAAAATTACAATAAGAAACAAAGCATTTACAGCAAGGCAAGAGTGGCGATCAGAATTTGCTCTTACTTTATCGGCATATAAATGGAGAGTAAAAATAATACTGGAAAGTTAGTTAGTTTAAATATTTTGCGCTAGTGCCAAAGAAGGCTATACCGTGCTCAACACTTGGTCAAAATTTAAAGACTGTTTAAATGTTTTGAAAGAGAGAATAGAAAGTTATAGAATTGTTTGAGAAGAGAGAGAACAGTTTTGGATAGATACGTGAACGAGACAGAATACCACCAAAATTGCTCACTTCTGTGACAAAATTATTCTAGACGCTAAATTGGAGTGAAATAAAAGGTTTATATTTATTGAACTATACTTGATCATGTAAATGTTCCATCCGTCACAAATATGCAGATAGTAATCGAAATCGACATGTTTCGAGCCCTCGAAAATTGGCGCCTATTCACTGAAGTGAATGATGAAAACAAAAGTTATCAGAACGTGAAAATGACGAAACGTAGAAAGTTGCCAACGTATAAATCGAGAATAAATGTTAGAAAAGAAATATGAAAATCCATGGTAGCTTAGAGCGAAATAGATAATGAAAAATAAATAAAATCTATAAAACAAGACTAGTGAAATCGCTGCGGCCAAGAGAGGCAAGTTTCCATTTTATGTTTAACTCTCGGCTGCCGCGGTATTTCTAGTGGTTGTTGTGGTTCATATTTTCCTTTCCTTATAGTTAAAAAATTTACTTTTTACGTTTCAAATCATTTCTGTTTTCCTCATTTACCTCTTGTGAATCTTGAGAATGGAAGTTTATTCTTAACGTTCAAAACGTGTCGACTTTTATAACTTGCTTCGTATTTTTTAAGGCAAATGAAGTTTTATAACATCAAATATATATTTCTGCTTTAATTCCTTGTTAGTTTTTATTTAAGATATAGAACTAACTAGTATTGCTTTGCTATTGTATTTATATCGGTCAACCATAGCGAATTGGAAGGAGCGATCAATTATCTAACAGAGGAAATAGCTCATAGGGAAGTACAGGACACATCTTGGACTGTCAAGCCTCTGATGTTGAAAACAAAAATTCCTGTGTACATAATAGTAAATAAACTTTTTACGAGTAAATAATATGGAATAGTTTCAACAAACTAAAAAAATAATTAATAAAATCATCAATCTTAATTTTCTTAAATATGTTTCGGTCTAGTGATTCATAACGTTTAGGTACCCTTTTAAAAGAAAAATATTGCAATTTTCATATATTTGGGGGCTATTTTACGAAGCATTGATACAACATTTAGTAAGCTTTAATAAATAAGAACTTGGGTAAACAGGAAACAGTTTTAAATCTTCGATTTTGGTTACTCTGCTAAGTTGCTTGCGAATTCGACGAAATAATTTTATATCCTGTTCTTAATTACTTTTCTGCACATGGTTGAATTTTAAGTTAGACCAATTGTGACAATGATAGGATATATGTTTTCTGCTTTGAAGCAAAATAATTGATATTTCTAATTCAAAGTCTATGCCTTTACCCATAACTGTGGAGTTACCTTTTAACAGAGACACAATCACTTAAACATTTATATGCACCTAAAATAAAATTGTTATTAAAAATTCTTATTACCTTTACTTTCAAACAAAAGCTGTAGAGAATAATTGTCCAAATCGTATAACTTTTCACATTTAAATTTTTTATCAGCTTCAAATCATTGGAAATTCCTTTTAAAGTACGTGATAATAAATAATTGTTTTTCAACTAGCTATATTATTTTCAGGTAGTAATATTTGTGCAGTAAGAACTTTTTACAATACGTTCTTCAAGCTATACAATTTAGAAAGCCCGTTACCTACTTTATACCACCTACTCTCAAAATCCTCAAAAGTATTAAATATATATGATTAAGCTAATAAGTAGGACATGCGTAACCCAAAACAATTGTTTAATGGCATAATAAAAAATGTGATATTAATTTTTTGAATTCTTATAAGTATGGCAACATTATTACAAGTCTATAAAATGGTAATGGAATATGATGTCACGAGCTACAAATATCAAGGGGGAATTTTACGAATGCTAATCATTAGGAATGCATCTATTTAAATCTATAACGAGCATTTTTCTTAATTTTAGAAACGGGAATGTTGGTCCAATAGAAACCTTCAACAAAGAAGGTGTGGGGACAGATCGGTCTGTTAAATTACATTGCTGTTGTTGTTGTTGTCGTCGACAATTAAGGCAGAGAGGGTGCAATTGTTCTTGTTTTCTAATGGCGCCATCTATTGCCAAGAATTTTACTTCTACCATTCTCTACATACATTAATTCAACCACAGATCATAATTTTGGTTTGAACCAGAGAACGACCCATCTCCAATTCAGTACCCCCAGAGATTTAATTTAATATGGAAACATGGAGGGCTTTGTAACCCAACAAATTTAACGTGCACCAGCGGTCATTTACTACACGGGGATTCCTCGGCCGGCTGGATTCGAACTCCCGTTTTCACGAAAAGTACAGTGTCCTGCCAACCAGGCTATCCCTGCTTAATCACATTACTAACCAATATTTATTAGATCATAATTTGACTAATAAGAAAGCTCTCAATGTAGATGCTTTGCTTCAATTTTTCTATCTTGGTAAAAAGGAAACTAGATCTGATCATAAAGATATTTTACTTTGTTGAAATCGTTTCATTA
The DNA here is from genome assembly GCF_043381705.1 of Parasteatoda tepidariorum. Classification (NCBI taxonomy): domain Eukaryota; kingdom Metazoa; phylum Arthropoda; class Arachnida; order Araneae; family Theridiidae; genus Parasteatoda; species Parasteatoda tepidariorum. Next base: position 104,991,041 of record NC_092204.1, on the reverse strand, counting down.
ATGCCATGCAAAATTGAGGTTTTCTGCAGTCGAAATTCAGTTTAATTAAAAATTGATGCACATGAATAGTTTAATCATTTTACTCAGTGTTCTCAGTAGTTGCAGTTACATTACAAACCTTTCAAAAGAGATGATAAGTTTGATATTGGGTGAAAGTTTAACTAGAAATAGTTTCCAGCTACTTTTTGTTTCAATATTGTTGTAGTTCAATTTAAAACGCTTGAAATATGATATGTTTACAACTTGAATTTGATACGCTACGCACCAATCATCGACCTAAATTGCAGCGATACAAATTAGGACTGCACACGAGGTATAATTTAAGTAACTACATTATGTTTAAAACAAAGTGTTATTTCAAGCCTCAAACAATAATTATTAGCTAGCAAAAAATAAATAAAACATAACAGAAAAATTTTCTTAACAATTTTATGATATATTTAATAATTTGTACGTTTGTTTAGTATTGCAATATTTTTACACAGGACATTCAAAAATTATATTGAAATCTTGTAAAACCGATTTATTTAAATAAAAACATGATGCATAGGCACAGCGACATGACTTCTTCTGCTTGGATCAACATGTGAAAAAAAAGCTCATGAATTTATCCGATGGAACATTCTGTATGTATTCCTTCTTCTGCATAGGTTGCTTATTTGGAAATTCAGGATGCTGCAATTTGAGAGAGGTACGATATAGGCAACTAAAGTTAGGTTAAAACTAAAATTTTAAGAAGTTTTGCCCAAACGTAATTGGTAGCATAGCATGGGTACGGAACACAACATAGCATACATAAGTCTCACTGCCTTTGAAATTTGCATTTTTGTGAGTATCTTTACTCTATATCTTAAATGAGTGCTTTATTATGAATAATTTATATATATTGTATATCTATTATGATTTAAAGCTCAAAAAATAAAAAAGTAAAAAGAGGAAGAGAAAAAAGTAAAAGTAAGTAGAAAAAGAAAAGTAAGTTTAAAAAAAAGGAAAGGAAAAAAAAAACATCTTTATCGAAGTAGAAAATGAATATCGTTCAAAAACAAACGGTGTAAGTTTACTCTTTATTTTATTTTCAAAACTGTTTTTTTTGTTATTTATCTTTAGTTGATGGTGTTATTTGTTAATATTTTTATTAGTTATTTGGGACTTGAAATTTGCATCAATTTCATAATTTGTTGTTAGGATGTTACATTTCAAAAATTTAAATGTACGCTTGCAGTACGCTTGTTTTTACTGCTAATGGCTACAAATATTTTCAACGTTTTAAAAATTAGATAGTAGTTTCTTCATCATTTAGTTCCGATCCTTTCTGTGACATATCAATTAATAAAAGCAATTTTAATGACATACAAATAATGTTTTAGGCTACGTGATGTTCTAGGCTTTTAATTATTTTCTAAACTTCTCCAACAAAAGAAGCACTAGTTCACTACATTTGTTAAAAAATCAAAGCACACCTAAACAATTTCGTGTAGCGCTGTGGAACACCATGCTTCGATACACAATTATTTTTCTACAGACAAACCGTAGATTTAATTACGGACTTTGTTTATTCCGTTAATTAAGAAATCAACTCGTTAAGGAAAACGAGCTAAAATCTTTTTCTCACTAACGAAATCAACTTAGCAGAAAAGAAAAACCAAATATTAATTTTCTGCATTTTATTACGAAATAATTATGAATCTAATAAACGCAAGCCAAACAATCTGTTCACGTTAATTCAATAATTCCAATTCCCAAGTTTTATTTACAATGATTACATACTTGCGTTAAATATTTACGCTCTTTAAGCTTTTGCTGTTAAATTGCCTTGATAGTTAGATCTCATATTTTTAGAAAACTCTTACTTTAATTCCTGCTTTAAGCTCAATCGGTAAACGAATTGATTATGCCACAAACGACTTGTATTCAAATAAATGAAGAGTAAGTTGATTAAGGCTGATATTGCTTGCTAATGAGACGTCAAAATAATTTCCAACTGCATTCATAAAAATTATGATAGTTTGACAAATTTGATTAGTCATATTATTATAAATAGTTGCATTACGGTTTATATTGCTTTTATAAAACATGCACATAAATATTTGATTTCAAATTAGATTGTGAATTTTACATTTATTTGATATGCTATAAACGTAGTTTAAACTATAATATAGTTGAATTACAGATTTATTAACAAACTTTAACTGTGGTAATATTTAGCATTTCAAACAATAAAGATTACATCTAAGTTTCTGAAAATGTAATCATTGTATCTGTCTAATCAACAAGTTTTTTGCATTTTCGTAATTTCAGGTTTTTAACCTTCAGAAACCGAAAGAAATACGGTATAAACTGCAGCAAAAAAATAGCCTCTATAGCCCCCTTAAACTATGAAGAACATATCTTTAGGTTTAGTAATTCTGACAAATAGATTAAAGATTATCTAGTGTATTCCGATAGTAATTTTATTTTTGTTCAAATATTAAAAAAAAAAAAAAAATTCTTAAGAATTAGAATATGATTTCAAAATCTGTCAGGCCCTTCCTGAAGCGAATAATTGGAAAATACGTAAATTCATTCAAAGTGGAGTTTAGTAGTTTCCTATCGCATGCTATAATTTAAATTATCAGAGTAGAATTTTATGAAAATATTCTATAATTTCAAACAATTCGATTTCTGTGACTTTTTGGTACCTTTATATTTCACGTTTATGACATTATTTCTATTTTGACCAGTGAATGTAATGGAGACATTGTAAAATCTGCCCTAAATGTCTTTCTAAGATGAGCTTCGTAGCTTCCTATTTCAGATCTCATGACATAATTTCTATATTGTATACAGAATTTCATTGAAGTATTCTAGACTATAGAATAATTCGATTTCTGATACTTGTTTAGTAACTTCCGTTTTCACATTCCATGACATAATTTCTATTCTGACAAGTAAATTTCAAGGCGAAATTCTAGAATTTAACAGAATTCGATTTCTGATACTCTTTTAGTAGCTTCGCTCCTTTATGATATTAGTTCGATTTTGACAAGCGAATTTATTGGAAGCATTGTAGAATCTAAAATACTTCAGTTTTTAAATAGAATATCGTAGCTTCTTATTTCAAATTTCATGACATAATTTCTATTTTTGCTACAGAATTTCATGGAGATATTCCAGACTATAAATTAACTCAACTTTTGGGATGCGTTTAGAAGAAATTAAAAAATTATACAATTTCACAATATAATTTCTGCTTTTCAATTGGAAATTTATGAATACTTTCTAGGATCTATAATTTTATTTCAGAAATGAGTTTCAAAGCTTCCTTTTCTGCATTTTATGATGTATATTCTGTTTTAACATAGGAATTTTATTGAAGCATTCTACATTCTAAAATAATTCAATTTCCGAGATATGTTTCATAATTTTCTAATTCATATTTCACGATATAATTTTTTTTGAAGTAGTATTTCTTGGATACATTTTAGAATTTAGACTGCAAAAATTCCTTAAGTGCATGAAAGCATCAACAATTGTGGAAGCTACTTTTCAGTAAAAAGAGTGTAGTGAAACACTAGAAATAATTTATGATATAATCAGGCGCAAAGTACAATTCTTGTTGTAGTAAAATACCAGAGATATTCGTTTACAAATCTTATGGTGTAAAAAATTATATAAGCATACATTAAGTAACAGGAGCTTTTGTTTATTTAAATATATCGCAGCGTGCTATACAACAACATTATGTCATCTCGTGCTACATTGAAGAAAAATTACTTACAATGTCCAAAGTAAGAAAAAATGGGGAAAATAGTTCACAAATGATGTGAATGCACGCGTGTTTGGTGTCAATATTTTTCATAATAATTTAGATTTATCTCCACCTTTTAATGTGTATATGAACATTTAATCTGGTGTAAACATGGAATAAAGTGTTCCTCCTCTGGATGTTTTGGGCACCTAACACCAAATTTAAAGACATATTACACCACAGCTTTTACGATGTAAAAGAATCCCATTTACACAATATCAAAATTAAGTTTTATTTTTGAAGGTTACGAAACTGTTATCTGCCTTAAGGTAATTTCTTTCATAACCTTTATTCTACATATATATTTTGAATTTATACCTAATTTTATCAAACGTAAGTTAGAAATTTCAGAAACAAAATTATGCCGGAAATGCACGCTGAACTTATTACTTAAATCTTCTTTGTTTGCTTATTTCAAGGTCGTAGTATACTTAATATTTACATGCATATTTTTCTACAATAATTTAAAACTTTTAGTATTAAATTAATGTTTTCACAAATTATTCTATATTAATTACTATGTAAAACGGTTTTACGTTTAAAGTACTTTCTAGAATTTGCTTAAAAGGTATTTACTTTAACATTTCTATTAATTACAATGAATTCAATTTTTTTTAATTTAAAATATTTAAAATAAAGTTTTTTATATTACATTTCCCGTTACGTCTAAAGCAATATATATCTGGTTTTTCGCAAAATAATTTTTCTTATTTAAAACTACATATAATATCAGAAAAATTGCGATTTAATATGCACTGCAAACGTTGGGCTAACTTTTTAAATAATATTTTTAAAAAATAAAATGCGAAAAACAATTACGTTTTTTAAGAATTTTTTTACTTATTTTTCTCTCGCTAAAATCTTACATTGTAAGACTTTAATCAAGATCTTATGAAAATTTTTATAAGAATCACGTGAAATTTTTATAAAGATGTTATGAAATATATTTCCCAAAAGTCACCTACAAATTATGTGATTTTCTTAAATAACAATTATGTTGAAATACATGTATATTTTTAATACGAAGTTGCATACATAAAATTAAGTCAAAATATTCATTAAATTTATTTTAAGAAAATAATACGTGAGACGACGTTTGATTAGATAACATTGCATAAGCTTAGATTCGTCTCTTCAAACTTGAAGTTTGGAATGTTTTGTCTCTCTTATCAATTTTTTTTCAAATGTTTTTAGCTTATATATATATATNAGTTGCAACGAAAAGGTGCCATAATATAATATAAGCTCGAAAATGTCACCCATGAACGCTGCAGCAGACGCCTCCTTTTTATAAATTGTTTCTTCGTGTGCTTCTGAACAATTCGTAATAGGGAAGAGCTCTATCCACACCCCTCGACATTTCAGAACTTGGGTTCTTTCGCATTTCTATTCCTCATGATGCGTCCTAACTCCTCTAGAAATTTGTTGCAACATTTAAGTGACCCCCTGTTATATACAACTTTTTTAAACTTGTACATTTTGGTAAAAATATATTAGAATGTATATAAAAATATATATTGATTTAAAAGCAAAACTTATTTCAGATTTCAAATTTCTACACCTTAAATTTGCAAGAACAGGTATTTGTATGTATGCAAGAAAAAATCCTTTATGGTGGTCAAAATAATTTTGTTTGAAAACATATGCGATGCATGTTGAATATTTTTATCGAAACACTGCACGGCTCATTCCAAACCATATAGCATGGCTGCAAAATAATAAGTAGTAAAATATCAATCCAAAACCATAAGTTAGTTAAACCAAAAAAGTATTCCTGAACATATAATTCAAAAATTCCGCCGTAAATGCTTCTTTTACAAAAATATTACTTTTTATGACAGGAAATAATTTCATGCCCAATGAAATGAACTAATCCACGCCCATTAAAGTGTACTATTTATTATGAAAATGCCAATCAGTATCGTAAATTATTGTCTTAGTTAGAAATTTATATCATAATTAAAATTGTTACTGGGAGAACTAATATTTATGGCTCCAAATACAAGCGAATATTTGGAAATCACCGTTGCATATTTCCCGTCCATCTTTAATACATTACCGTGGTCAATGGTTAAAGATACAAGGCTATTCCTAGTTGAAATGTGTCTTCAGGCAATTGGTCCTTTTAGTGAATCAATAATTAATTGCATTAATCTATTCATCTTTGACCACAGGTCATGTGTGCCATTCTGCGGTGAGAATTCTTCCCAATGCTATAGCTGATAACAGTGAATTATCTGGTATTAATTATTATAGTGTTATTTTGAATTGCAAATAATGAATGAAAGTAAGTATGAATGAAAGTAAGTATGAATGAAAGTAAATATAAATGAAAGTAAATCATATTAAAGAATCGCTGTTTTTTTCTTTTTTTCGATACTTAAACTTTTAATGTGAAAACTCAAGTTTTATGTAATAAGCAGGAATTGCATGCAATTATATATTCATTGCCGATTTGTTCTAAACGTTGCTTTGAGCCGCAATTACTCAATTATAATTGAAAAGTTTAACTATGGCAGTGCAGAGACATGATGGCTCAGGATACAGGGCGTTCACCTTCCACTGAGGAGAACCGAGTTCGATCCCGGCAATAGCTGGTCGATTCGAATTCCGCATCCGGCTTGCACAGACTACAGTGGTGACGTAAAATATCCTCAGTGGTGGACGGATCATGGGTGAGAGTCCACTTGCCATCAAGTTAACCGTGGGAGGTTCTCGTGGTTTTCCTCTCCATGTAACCCAAATGCGGGTTAATACCATAAAAAAAAGTCCTCCACGAAGGCAAATTTCTCCCAATGCATGATCCAGGAGTCGCCTTGTCCTTGTAGTTTAACAATAGTTGTCGTAAATCGAAAAATTGGGTCTGCTGTTCAACGACGGTTACAAAAAAACTATTGGAGTGCAATAATTCTGATAATGTCCATGATGGCGTCATTAGAATCCCACTAAACTGATATTGCATTAATGTTGGTTTTCGGTGAGAATTCTGTTAAAAAAACCTGATATAAAATACTTTCAAAAAGCTACTACTGCCCGTCTAATCCACTTGACTTATTTGATCATCTCTCCCGGAATAAAATGATCGAAAAATTTAATAGGTGCATAGGATGGAGTCATTTCGAGTTTGCTAAACTTAGATTGCGTTGATGTTAATTTTGGCTTAAAATATGCTAGAAGATATGCAAAATAATAGCTTATGGCTAGAAACAACTTACCTGGATTGAACCATTGAACTTATTTGAATTATACGATCATCTTCCATGGAATACATATCAACGAAAGGTATCCATCAAAAAACAAAAGAATCCCAGCTCACATAATTGGCGAGTTCTCGTAATAGAGTCATGTATTGAGACTATAGGTGGTAGGTATAGTCACGTAAACCAGATAACCAATGAGTTGCAACGAAAAGGTGCCAATGTAAATTAAAATTTACAATAGCTTCTGCATGATAACTGCACAAATGCCCATGATGAAGTAAATTTTGGTTTAGTCAGTTTTTTCTCTTAATTAAAAAAACGCATGATATTCAATATTGCAAAAATAACATCGGGTATAGTTAACGATGCACTTTGTTTTAAATGGATTTGGCTAAGATTTTTTTTTATTTCGAAATAAATGAATAGATATTCTTAATGTGGAGTCAAATTGCCCAATGTCACTCAAAGGATAGGTATAAGAACGTTACTACCGATATTTTGGAGAAAATAAAAATTCCCGAAGAAAGCTATATTTTAACTGTACGAAATGTCTCTGTTTTTTCAAGTTTTTAAATTTCGCAGGTCTCAAAGGATAAGTGATAATCTGATGGTGAATTTAGGTTGGAAAAACTAAATTGAAGTGCATCAATATTAAATTGATTTATGGTAACAAACAACTATATTAAAAGCGCAAACGCCAAGACGCAAACAGTTTTTAGTACTATCAGAGGTTTATATATTTCTAAATGATGCGCAACAACAAAGAACAATAGCAAGGCACAAACAGCTTCTCCTCTCGTCAATGTAAAAAAAATCTTTATATTTAGCAAGCTCAAATTTAATAAATTTTATCATCAAATATTTTTATAATCTCAAGAATCATTCGTTGCGAAGCAGCAGGTATATCACTAGTTCATACGTATATTGCAATTACTATTTATTTATTAATTATTTATTATTTATTTAGAATTAAAACAAATGTAAAAATATGTTTGTTTTTATAACAAATAAATTATTATATTACAATAAATTAGTTAAAGGATCTGAAATAAATCGTTAGATTTTTATTTCATATTTTTAAGATTGAAAATAAAAAGCTCATATTACTAATTCAAAATTATGCACTAAAATTAATTTTTTCTAATAATCAATTCACATTAAACAAATACTTTATATTTGAGAAATGTCTAAGTCTATAAAATTTTAAATGTTAAAAAAGGAATTCTGAGATTAAATCTACGAGAAAAGTAAAACAGTGTAACCTGGTATTTCAAAAAATAGCTAGTCTAAAGATAACGGAAAAACGTGTGCTGCATTTTTTTTTCTTTTTTTGGAATTTAGATTTCTTTTACCAAGTTTTAAAGCTAGTGACATAATCCTTCAACATATGACGCTGCTATTTGCGTAAAATAATGAAACAATTTATTTTCTAACTAAAGCTGCAGTAGTTTTACATTATATTATAGTTCAATGTTAAACCGATTCTTTTTAAAGTGCATTTGAGAAATTTTTAACTAATACATAAAAAAATTATCTATGCAAATTCAAACTAACTACTCAATAAGATTTACGTTTGATTAAATGTAGAATTATTTTTGTATGTTGTTGAATTTTCAAATACCTTTTCGACATAAATTCAATTAGCTTACTTCTGCAAGACTTTTTACAATAGTCTTTAAAATTGTAAGAATATTATGGCAATTTAAAGCTTACATTATTAAGCATTTGTCTGGCAAATAGCTTTAAAAATTAAAGTTAAGTGTTTTTTTTTTAAAAAATAAGAAAAAATAATAAGAACTTCAAAGTGAACAATTCAATTTCAAATCACACATATTCCACTTGTTAAAAACGCATTTTTAAAGCCATGGAAGTTACTAATTGAAGACTTCATTCTTGTTTTTGTCTTAGAAGTTTTTAGAAATTTAACGCTTTTCATCTTTGTTGCTTTATGTTAGTAATTGGATAAAAGTCTCGCTTTAATTACGCCTCTTCCTGCGAAAAAAATTAGCAATAAAAAGAAAACATTCCCCTTCTCAGCATCTTCAAATTGATAAAAGGTCAAAGTTATTATGTCCGAACAAAAAGAATTTGCTAATGCGAGTTTAATTAAGAATTTCTAGTGTTATTACTATAAGAAACATAAGATAATTTCTTTGCACTTAAAGATATATTTTGTTGCTCATTTTCATGAATATGTATACTGAGTTATTGTTTCTTAAAGGAAACTAAATAAAGTTGCTTAACTAGTGTTTTTGTTACACTCTGTAAATTGATTTTTAAATAGGTTTGCCAAACGTGTTATTTGTTTTAAAATTTTAATTAGAATACTAATTAAAATTTTATCTACTGAAGAAAATCTGGTTTGCTGCATCTAGTTTTATACATTGTATTAGATTTTATGAATATTTAAAACAAATCAGATAACAGATAGATTTTAATGGACGGCAACATAGAGTAAATATCGAATGTTTATCAAGCTAATTTATTATTTAATATATCTAATCAGTAACAGTTTTGTTACGGACAACAATTTAATTTTTTTTCTCAAAAACAAATTAATATAAAACCAAGTTGAGTTCAATTAGGACCAAAGTTTTCCCTTTAGGAACATGTTATCTTTATTTTTTTTCCAGCTTCCTCTTTATCAGGTAATTTAAATTGTATTAACGTATATCTCAATATAAACTATGATTTTCTTAAATTCATTTCAATGAAATTGAAAAATATTTATTAAATATTCAAGTTTTATAATAAAAAGATTCATAATGAGAAAACATTTTGAGTTTTTTTTCTTTCTATGCTCTTTTCATGATAAAAATCTTTTAAAATATTTTGACTACACTTATGGAAAATTTTTATGATACTGAGAAAAAAGTATGGTCATAAGATATCAAAATTTAGTACAGCTATTCTGGTTCCTTATTCTAACAAAGATAAATTAGTGTTTGGAAAAAAAAAGGTTTCAATCTAAAATATTAAAACAAGTCGTTTAAATCTAGATACACGGAAAATATTTATGGTCAATGCTACCAGAGTGCGGTAAAATTTACCATGCTTTTGGCTCTAGGGGTAAACCAAAAAGCACTGTAATTTCTACCAAAACACTTTACTTTGGTAATGACTTTTGGTAAAATTAACAATAAAATATGGGATTATTATCATACTGATTGGTAAAAATCGTGGAAAAATTCGTAAATTTTAGCAGAACAACGCAGGTATATTTTTAGCAAACACAAAAAAGTTCAAATGTAAAAGTGTTCAAACAAAAAAATGTACATAACGGAAAAAAATGTGCTGCGCATGAAAATGTTTCGTAGTGGACTGACAGTGAAGACCAAAACAGAACACCAAAGATAAGCATCACTGGTTGCGGTCAGTGTGTGGGTGGGTGAGCACTAGGATGAGTCTATGAACGGACCGAGGGTGTGAGGTATTAGTTCTCGTTAAACTGTTCTGCCGTAAAGTGAACGACTTGGCGCGCAGTTCATTGGGCTACCGAAGGGGGTGCCATTCCCTCTGCATAGGATCAAAATTGCGATGGTATGACTCCGGATCATCCTCAAGGATATTTCCCACACTGTCTCCAATAGCCCATTGTGCAGCTCTATTGTGACGTAAATAAAATGCAACAATAATATCTGCAATATCATATATAATATCTGATAATATCTGTTTCATTTAGTAAGCCCGTGTTAACTTTTTTTCATCAACTAGTAGTCTTATTTATGTGCAAGCTATAAGCTAACAACTACAAACCTTTTAAAACTATAATAATGTGCATTTACAACTATAGTAATGCAACATACAAATGTCTGGAGCAGGTTAAGCTAAATCAGTAGCTAAATTGTTACGCATTAGGACTGCTCCAATATCCTAAAATGGAAGTCTGGTGGTAGCGGAATCGAATCCTTCTACAACTCTGGATGTATCTTTTTATTTATATTTATTTATTTGCAGTTATTTATTTATAGTTGTTAATTTGTAGTTATTTATTTATTGTTAAATACGCATATTTAATCTTGTATATCCATTACAAAGTTCGGCTTGTAGGCCCCTGTCAAGTTTAAATACAGATGGCACAAGACCGAGAAGTAAATCACAAACATATAGCCAAGAATGTGGCAGGATTCGAACCCGCTACCTATTCGCTACAATACATTTCTCCAACTCTTGATATTTATTATTCAAAATTTCAATAGATATTAAAAAATCTTACTTTCTTAGAAGCACTGGTTAAAGCATATGTGTGTGTGTAACAATAAAGAAATAAAAACTTGGAATAAGGAAGTTTATTTTTTTAACATTCGCTTGTTCGAGGCTTAATTGGCCGAGCCATCTCGTCTTTCCACCAAATGCCAATAAAATTAAGAGTGTGGGTTTGAATCTCACTGTTCTACTGGGTGCGCAAAAATAAACAAATAGTTTTGGTTTAGATTCATATCGTGAGACTAATACAAACAATGCCCTGTCTCGTGTCAAATAGAAGAGCAGCTAGCACAAAAATGAGAAAAAAAAGGCGCAATGATATTGAACCAGCTACATCTATGTTTCTGAGTGTTTTCCGTAAGGACAACAATATTAATTTTAAGAAACAGCATTTTTTTTTCAATTTGACATCTTAAGAAAACTTAAAAATTTCTAAACTTTGAGAATATTTAAAAAGGCTATGTTCAAAACTTTCAAATAATTCTATTTGTATCCACGTCAAACTTGAACTAAAAGTTACCGGAAGATTCTTTGATTAATAGAATTTCATTTTAAACCTTATCGCAAAGTTAGCACAATAATATCTGCAATATCATATATAATATCTGATAATATCTGTTTCATTTAGTAAGCCCGTGTTAACTTTTTTTCATCAACTAGTAGTCTTATTTATGTGCAAGCTATAAGCTAACAACTACAAACCTTTTAAAACTATAATAATGTGCATTTACAACTATAGTAATGCAACATACAAATGTCTGGAGCAGGTTAAACTAAATCAGTAGCTAAATTGTTACGCATTAGGACTGCTCCAATATCCTAAAATGGAAGTCTGGTGGTCTGGTTGCACTTACTAAAGTAAACAAAAGAAAGCTTTATTTATTTATTTTTTTTTTTTTTTTAACAAGAGCATTACATTTTAAACCTAAACGCAAAGTTATAACAACTTTCGTATATTTGTATATTGACAAATACCCCTATTATTTTTGAATTCATTGTTCATAATTAAATCATTAATGATGGTCTCTTATAAATATACTTCAATTCTTGATGCATACAATTTTCAAACATTGCTGCTCAGTTAAAAATAAATTACAACTGTAAAACTGATACAGTGTTTACGTAATTTATTTTGATTGTTGTAGAAATTACAGTCCATGGTAACGTATATTTAGGACAATAAATGGTATCACATATTAATAATTATTGTATAATAGACTTTCAATAGTAGTTGCAATTTCAATATTATATATATCATACGATTACTTTAATTTTAATGCTCCGAGGTTTCTTCATTGATTTCTGTTTCAATCTAACATAAAATGTAAGGTAAAGAAATTTAAAAAAAGTTACACAAATAAATTAGTTGAAAACTCTAAAATTGTTGGTCCCTTTATTTGAAATTATGGTGAGAAGTTTTTAATTTCTTCCTTACATTTAAAATTCAGTTTAACTGTAATACTTTGTTAAACCTTACATTCAAATAATGTATTTTTCATTTAAAACTCAAAAACATTCGTAACGGAAACCAGTGAAATAAACTTCTCTTCTTTTTTTTTCAAGTCTCAGATGAAATTCGAACTCTCTTTACCTCAGAGTCAGCTTTAAAATGTGCTTGTATCACATCAAAAAGAAAGAAAAAATGGGCAACGGAAAATAAAACGAAAAAAAGAAAGAACTATTCGATTCAGTTTTTTTACAAATGGCGCCAATCTGTACCGATAGTTTGTGTGGTAGAATAAAATATAACAAGTAAGATTTCCGATTCGACTCTCTTTTTTTACTTTAGAAGGAAACAGCAAGAGATTCACAAAACAAGTTTTAGATACAAGGGGTTAGCTTCGCATGCAAATTAGTTCTTTTTACGTTTGCATGTTTACATAGAACTTAGTTTCGCTCTTTTTTTGAAGAAAAAAATGTCTGTTTTGACTATTCGTACATAAAATTCAAAAGCTATCTAGTCTAAAATAATTTCAGTTTCAATTTTTTTAAAAATATAATTCAAATGATTTCTTTAATATATATATATACAGCAAAATAAATACCAAAAAACACGAAGAAAATTAAGTAAAACAATAAGTTTCATTTATTGCGCATAAGCTGCAAGTAAATAGAACTCATAACATAAATTCAAATTGAAGATAAAACAAAGGAAAATTACAGACATATGAAAAAAAGGGGGAAGAAGAAAAATAATAATAAAAAAAAGCAAATAACTGAGGGAATAAAATTTAAAAAAAATAATAATAATAAAAAATCCAGAAGAAATATGATAATTTTTTTTAAAAAATCTGGAAAATAAAAGATATAATCTTTTTCTCAGCCCACACGATTATATCAGCAAAAAAGAGTGCTTTCTAATATTGTATCAATATAGACAAAGCAAAATATATCAATACAATAGCGTGAGGAGCACTCAAACATTTTTACAAAAATTATAACAAATAAAATAGTACACAATAAGTAAAAATAACACGTAAAAACAGAAAATAAAATATAAAGAAAAAACAGAATAAAGCATAAAACGTAATCTATAAAGCGAGTAGCGAATTCAAATTAACTTACATGAACGGGAAATTTTTCAATAATGATTTAAAATATTTTATTGTATTGATATATTTTTGTATTGATATATTTTTCTTTGGCTATATTAATGAAATATTATAAAACACTCTTTTTTGCAGGCATAATCCTGTCAGCTGATAGCGAGATCTTTTCCTTATTTTATATTTTCTGCTTATTACATTATTTTCATTTTTAAATATTCACTAAAAATATTCTACTTTCTATAAATTTGCTCTGTGTTTTGTTTGCTCTGTGTCTGTATTTACCTCTCTTATTCTATATTTTTAGAATTATATTAGGTGCTTTAAATTAATTATTGAAGGGAAAAAGAAAAACCGTAATCAAAATAATTCCGAATTTCTTTTGAGGTAGAGGATTTAAAAAGGAAAACCTTAAAAATACTTTTATTGCCAGATGAAGTATTAAAAGGACCTCTTTTCGTTTCCTCTGGTAATCTATCGGTCAATGTTTTTAATCTCGCTTTTCTTTTTAGTTATTTATCTTGTTTTAATAATATACATATTTTTTTACTTACTTATTTATTTTGCTTTTTCAAGTACTTTGAACGGTGAAATGGTCGGGTTTTCATTCCATTGCAACAATACACTAAACACACTTACAGTTTATAGTTAGCACCACTTTTTATGTTGAAGTAAACTAGCAAACTGAAATTTTCTACTGTGCAGGTAGTCACATTTTTTATTTACTTTTCTACTGCCATAGTTGTATTAATTTATAAGTTAATCTTTTATTTGTTTGCATACTGGTAACTCATGTTTTCATGTTTATTAGAATCAATTTGTGATTTCGTTGGAAAACTATTTTGCTTCAAAACCAAGCTCAGTTTTATAAATATATTTGCACTAATTCTTTCAAACAATTGCTATTTTGTCAGTTTTAGGGATTTTTTATACAATAATTACAGTTCTGTTCTTAAAAATGTAATTAGTTTACCCCAACACCTAAAATGATTACAACAATGCACATATTTAGAGTACAGTGTGCTATGTATTTAATTTTACAACTGTGTTACCTGCGTAATATTAATGCTCCAACAATGTCATAAATTTTCTTAAAAATTCTGAAGTTAACATCGCATTTTACAAACAAATCCACAAATTTATGTAGTTTAAATTTTGAGCTTGGTAGTAAGACGATGTAATTCTATCTGTTTATGCACTCTATGAAATTATGATTATGAAGCTAATATTTCAACGGGAGTAAAGGATGCTTTTAAGGAAAATTTGTGCCATAAAACAGTTAATGAAGAATATTCTATTCTATCAATACTTTCTTTCTTTCCTTCCAGACGCGGATACGTGCATAGGTTAGTCAAACCCGTATAATCCGCGTCTGGCAACTACTTCCAGCCAACCTCAATCAATTTAGAGTTTCAAAAGAAAGGAGGTTAAAATTTTGTTTACAAATATACAGAAATATTACTTTGTTTACAAATAGACAGAAATATTAATTATAGTTTAAACAATATATATATGACATATAGAAAGTGACAATAAATGAATTTTGGAAAGTAAATTAATATAAGGGAGAAAAAAAGGGTAATAAAAAAAAATATATATATATATATTTAGTTCTCCATTAAAATTTTGATTTATAGGTATTAAATAAAAAGAGAAAGTAATTAAAATGTTATAATAATAAATAAAAAGTTAAATAGAAAAGATATGTACAGTATTTACAACATATAGGTAGACATTCCAAAATATATAATATTTTTTTTTTAATATTTAAAATTTCAGAATATTATCATTATCAGAAAGAAAATTCATTACCAATAATAATTTGGTTTTAAGTGTATTGTTAGTTATGAATTGTTTTTGCCAAGTTGGTAGATTAGTGATATTCGATGCACGAGTATGCCATGAAGCTGTATAGATGCATTCCGTAAGATAGTGTTCTGGAGTGCCCAGAAGGCCGCACGTGCAGTGATCATTATCTGAGATGTTTAGATATTTAAAATAACATGGAAAAGGACCATGCCCAGTTAGAAACCAGATTTCTTGTTTTGATGGTATCGTCTTAAAATAATCTACTTTATTAATAATTTTATATAATCTTCTTCCCTTATCTGAATTGTTCCAATAATTTTGCCAAATTTGTGATACAGAGTTCTGAAGTTGATTCTTAAGATGTGAGATCGGGAAGGGATATGAGTAATTTTGTTGTTTAGTTGTCGATAATTTAGCTAGGGCATCTGCATTTTCATTACCTGTTCTGTCATCATGTGCTTTAATCCATGAGATAAATATATTTGTATTAAGGAGTAATTTTTGTATTTTAGCCGAGAGTGAATTTTTCGTGCTTGGGTTGATTATAGAGTATAATACTGCTTTAGAATCCGACCAGATTGTATATTTTTTAGATGCCTTAAATGAAGTCTGTGATTTGATGAATCTAATGCATTCTAAAATAGCAAGTTGTTCAGCTTGAAAGACTGAGTTGTTATTATTAATTGTGTAATGATTAGAATGATTTATGTTGAAGAATGCAAAACCAGTTCCAGTATTTGTGTTTGAACCGTCTGTGAAGAAATTGTATGGATCTAAATGATTATAGTTTTTATTTTCTTCTAAACTGATTAAATTAGTGATAGACTGAGAGGGGTGAAAAATAGTTATTGTTTGTTTTTCCTCGTAAGTACTGTATTGCTAATTTATATTGTTATAGGAAATGTCTTTTTTAAGTTGAGTTATGATTATTGAACACGACAACGACGCAATCTGTTCTGAGAGAGGTGGGAATCCAGCTAAGACTTGTAGAGCAGCTGTAGGAGTGGAATGATAGGCTCTTGTGATATTTAGAAGAAATTTCCTTTGGATTGAGTCTAAAGTTCTTGATATTCTAGGCGAGATTTTTTGTGCCCATGCACATGAACCATGGGCTAAGGACGGGATTATAACAGTTTTATATATGAGTTTACGAGCTCTTTGGTTTATGCCCCAGGATTTTGTATTAATTTTAAAAAGAGAAGTGAGTAGTTGGTTTGATTTCTCTTTCAGGACTTTAACATGTGGACCCCAGTTAAGAATCCTATCTAATATCACTCCCAAATATCTGAAATGGTTCTTTTGTGAGATTTTTTGGTTGTTTATTTTGAATATTGGACCCCTGCTTGAGTTGGAGAAATGGATGAAAACATATTTGTCTATTGATAAATTGAGATTATTACTTGTTAGCCAATTTTGAATAATATTGAGTGTGTTGTTAGTATTAATTTCTAAATCTCTTCTTGAATTTCCAAACCTTAATAGAATGATGTCGTCGGCAAATGCTTGTATAATTTGATTGTTCATATCTGTATTGAGCAAGCTATTGATTAAAAAATTCCAAGCTGTCGGACCTATGCAAGAACCCTGTGGGCAACCTTTGAGTATATGTTTTGTTTTGAATCCTTGATTTGTAGATAGAATAGCAATTCTATTTCTGTTGATATCTTCTATCATGAGACATAATTTTTTAGGGAGATTTGAAGTTGAAATTTCTTTATAAATTAAATTATATTGTATATTATCAAAAGCGCTTTTAATATCAAGGGAAATGGTTGCGACATGTTTAAAGTTGTTTTTGAGATGCTTTAGATTATCTAGAAAATTTTGAAGTGCATGATTTATAGATTTGCCGAAACGAAAACCGAATTGTTTGTCTGATAAAATTTTATATTTTTCTATATAGTAGTTTATTCTCTTGGTAATAAGTTTTTCTAGAAATTTGCCTAGACAAGGGAGTAGTGTAATTGGTCTGTATGATGATAATAGTTTCGGATTTTTATTAGTTTTCAAAAATAGCAAGACTTGCCCTTTTTTAAAATGATCTGGAAAGCATTTGAGTAAGAGACATTTGTTGAAAAATTTTAGAATTAGATTGCCAAAAAATAGAAAAAGCTTTTTGACTATTATGTTATCAATACCGTCGTTGCCAGGGGCTTTTTTATTATTTAGAGTTTTAACTAAATTATCTTATTCATTGTATGTAAAAGGTGGGTCAAGATTAGAATTTGGGTAATGGAAATTATCTATTGGGATTATGTTATTGTCTGGGAAAAGATTCTCTAAAATATGTGGCGCTTCTTCTAAAGGTGAGTTAGTGTTAAATATATCTGTAAATATAGAGGGATGAAGATTTGTCTTAAAAGATGTTTTATAGTGCTTTCCAAATGTATTGTTGGTGTTTTCACATAAAAATTTCCAACTATTATATTTAGCCTTGAGAATTTCTTTTTCAAAATAGGCTCTTTTAAGTTTATAGATGATTTTGTATTTGGTAATTTCGTCTTCTATTTTTGAACGTTGGTATCTTTTCCTAGTCACTGGCAGTTCTTTTTGGAGTATCAACAATTTACTATTCCACCATGTGGGATTTGATTGCTTGTTAAATTCTTTTGTTTTATACGAAAGTTAACAAGAATTAAAAATTTTATTGATTAAATCGTCTGTGAAATCGTTTAGTTGTAATGGAGTGTTTATGCTGTCTAAATTACTATTTAATTCATTATGAAATTTTGAAAAGTTTTTCTTAAATTTGTTATGATTACCGTATTTTGTTTTAAATCTAATAAAGGATGAGAAAGAAAAAGAATTGTTTAGTTGGATTTTGATGTATTTATGATCAGAGTTTGTTTCTGTCTAAAACTTCCCAATTCGAATAGTTGAGGAGCTCCTGACTATTTGTTAGCGTTAAATCTGGAAAGGAGGAAGATCGAGTAGTAACAAACGTTGGTGGAGCGTTTTGGGTGTTTAATATTTTTAGATTGTTAGAAATAATAAGTTCAAACAGTGCATCTCCCCTGGCATCAGTGTTAGCGTAACCCCAGAAGTCGTGATGTGCATTAAAATCCCCGCAAATAAGAAGAGTAGAGTTGTTAGAGTATTTTGAGGCGTGAAAAAGTAGATATTTAATTAATTGATTTTCATTTTCCGAAGGGGAATTATAAAATGAGATTAAGATTAGTGGATCTGGGTTGTTGCAAGAATTTATTGAGATTGCTACTGAATTATCCAATGAAATTAATTGTAGGGGTATTACTGATTTATTGAGAATAAAGATACCACTTTTTTGTCAGTTGAGTGAAAAATTTTCCAAGATAAAGGGAAGCCGAGAATTTTATTTTTGGGACAGTATGGCTCTTGGAAGCAAACTATGTCAATGTCGTGTTCAGTAACTGTCTTTTGTAGTGTAGCCATTGCTGACTTACTCCTCTGAAGATTAATTTGTAAAATGTTTAAATTATCAAGGTTTGTTGAAATAGTGAAATTTTTAATTTGAGTAACATACGAATTATGCATCAGAGAAAAGATAGCTTTAAGTAGCTTAACTTTGAGCACTCCAGAAGAAAATTTTGACTTGATAAGAGGATGTTAAGATGAAGTGAGGGATAAAAAAATATGTTAAAAAAAATTATATTATTATTATCGTAAATTATTATTATTTTTATTCTATCAATACTATTATTATTGTGTTCGAAAAGTGTTATTCTTCTTCAAATTGCTCTGAAGTTTCTAGGTATTGGCCATGTCGCTATATATTCATTCGCCATTTCAGCCATGTCACTATATATATATAAGTTCAAAATGAAGATAAAACAAAGGAAAATTACAGACATAAGAAAAAAAGGGGGGAAGAAAAATAATAATAAAAAAAATAGCAAACAACTGGGAAAAAAAAGGTTAAATTTTCTTTTAAAAATCCGGAAAATAAAATATATAAGGGAGATTCTCACGAAACATGACAATTCACTGTCCCTTGCTCCAGGATCTACTATAATACTAGAGGAAATTTTTTAAAAAAAATGAAGAAATAGCATTGTTGTTAGCATTTCAAAATGACTTTGCACTAGCATTGACTGTTTTGAATACTTAAAAATTTTCATTGAATATCAAAATATCATTTTCCTGTCATGTCCCAAACAATATTTCCAATAATAGCTAGCGTAAAAACTTCCAATACATTTTTCAAAATCTAATTTTTTTTATTTCAACCTATGTAAGCATTTGTAGAATATACGCAGAGGGTTATATTTACAAAAACTTCGTTTAAAATAATTTTTTCGGTCAATAATTTGTTTGTCCCAAGAAAATCTGTCATTTTCCTGGCTACTTTTATTCAGTGGCTTATTACCAAAATAGACAGAGCCAGCAATCAATACCTTATGTTAATTGATTGATTAGATACCCTCTTATATGAACATGTCTTATTGCATGAATAAAGAACCAATTTTCTGGTTCGAAATCTGTTTCAAAAACTTTTTCAAAATGAATAGGTTTTTGTGTTGTCATTATCCTGGATTCTTGAAATCATTAATAACATAAACTACATAGATTTATCCAAGTTATTTTAGGAAATCCTATTGTTTTCTGCAGAATGTAAGCATCTTAGTCCAAAATAATAAATTAAAGGGAAGTTATGCGCTATAAAATGGCGAATATGTCATTATCCTGGCTGTCATTTTCCAGGCTTAGGAATTCCGTGACATTGAAGTGTTACCAGAAATTTTTTTTAACTGCTAATACTGTAAGGAGGGACAGGAATGCTAATACTGTAAGGAATATCTCATGAGAAAATATACCTGATTTAACACAAATGAATAAATAAATGAGTAAACAAACAAGATTGCGAAGTTATATTACCTTTTTTATACTTCAAAATGTTAGTAACACTGTAAGAAAAATATAACAAACCTGAAAACATTAGGAAAGCACGCGGGAAAACAATATCTCAGTTTCATAAATCATATTCAAAATGCAACCTTTTTTTTCTAAAATGAGGAATATCACAATCCGGAGGGACTATGTCAAAAGTTTTAATGTATCCCTATCAATAGTTTTTAATCATTGTAAGCAATCATTGTTCACTTAATTTAGATTATTCTGTCAATTAATCACGTAATCCTTATCTATTTGAAATACTATCGAAAGTCGTAAAAATATAAGAACTAGGATCCTATTCGTAAATTTATTTTAAATAAATTGAAAGAATTTAGAATATTTTTACTTTCATTAAGATTAAAAATTTAATTTTAATGAAAAGATCTTCGAAATAGATTTTATCTCAAGACAAAACCAAAAAAATACAACAGTATTTTTTTTAATCTGGAGTTTCCATTTCTTATGTTATATTATCTTTGCTTTTAAGGTTTCTCTTATATATTTTTTACTGAATTTGATGGAGGCCTACAAATTTATTGAAAAAAAAAAGATTTGTTGAAGAGCATTTATTTGACCAGCAGTATATTCCCAAACTATTATTTACCAATTATTTTTATAGATATCTATTTCATATATATATATATATATACACAACCCAGCATCAGTTTTTCCCCCACCTCCGAAATAAGCTTAAGCTGTCATCTTGAATTTACCGAGAGGGTGATGGGGTCAAAAAGGGTAGAAGCTTATGCAGTATTTTCTGAACAAATGAGGATCTTTCCCGTCTACTTTTCATGCTCTTTCGAATAACCCCAAAATCAAGTTAACTAGACTAGTAGTTCAGAAGTTATAGATTATTTAGTAAGTTATGTATAAAAACTTCTTAAATACTTATAATCTCTTACTACTACTCCTACTTCTACTTCGTTTTCTACTACTTCGTTTTCTACTACTTCGTTTTCTACTACTTCGTTTTCTACTACATCCTTTTCTACTACTTCATTTTCTACTACTTCTTTCTTCTACTTATTTTTACTACTTCTATTTACTACTTACTTCAGACATCTTACTTATAACTTCTCGTCAAAACTTTTAATAAATGCCCTTTTGTATGAGACTACAGTTTTTTTAATGAATCATATTCATGTTATCTAGATAAGTAAATCGCATGAATTTTTTACACTTAAATAAATTAAATTTGAAAACAAGTCTACAGAACCAATAGTTTTGAAGATATATGTAAGATTTACGTATTTATGAGTATAAATGAAAAATTATAACATTAAATTACTTCATTATATATTATTTATGAAAAGTTATATAATTTGAAAATGACCTAATTTAGTTTCGCGCGTTATACCCTACGTGGGATTACTACTTTACTTGTCTAGATAGGTATTTCTAATGTGTAACCAGGTATAATTGAAAACAATACTTTTTAATACTTTAACTTTTATAACTTTCCTTTCAACTTATTTTTGGTGTCAATGGAATTAGCATGATAAAAACACTGTATACAATGGTTCACTTCTCCGCGAAATACAGTGATGGAGAAAAGGAAAAAGTTACTGAAGAAAGTGATAAACTTAAAAAGAGAGGACTTAGATGGTTTTATTTCAGAATATAGACATAGAGTATGATATAAAAAAATCATAATCAAAATGAAATAATTAGTAGACTACATTACAAATTACTTTATCTGTCATAATAAAATATCAACACTAAGATAGTTGTTAAAAAGTATAAAGTTGGTACAATTTTTAAATCAGTGACCAATGTAAGATCCTTTGCTTTCTATTACATTTATCCCAGATAGAGTTCGTAAAATGATGGTATTAATATTGTTCCAAGACATTTTGATTGCATGAATCAAATCCGAATTGCTCTTGAATTGTCGACTATATCTATATACAACTCTTACTAATATTTTCCAAAGATATTTTGCAGGATTTAGATGTGGGATACGAGACGGCCTCTCAAGGGATTTAACGTCATTTGCCTTTATCCAGGATTTAATTGAGTATGAAGCATGGATTGGCGCAATTTCCGTTGTAAGGTCCAGTTACCAGATGTTATAAAAGGAGAACAGACAATGAATTATCTCCTAATAAATCCCAATACATAATTGAAATTATTTTAACCTGTATAAATAAAATTGGAGTTGAATCACCCACTGAAAAAAACGGTCTGAACTCTAACGGACCCACCACCAAATTGATGTTTGGAAAATGAAGTTCAGTCCGTAAGTAGTATCAAAAATTAGTCATATGGTTGATTCAAATTAAACTTCTTTTCAGCTGAAAAAGACCGCATCACTCCAATTTGCACCTTTAAGATGTTTCTTTGCAAATGCTAAACGAGACTGTTTGCATAATTTAATAAGCAGAAGTTTTCCTTTAATATTTTTAAGTTGAATGATCGGATTATTACTTACTTCAATTATTCAAAATTTCTAACCTCGCCGCTGCTACATGCTAAGTTCATTTCATTTTTTATTTACGCAGATGACACCTCATCCTGACAAGAAAGATTCCAGATTCGTCTTTCTGGCCTTGATGATTTTTTTTTTGCCTTCCAATACGCTCTGAACTGCCAAAGCTTTCAGAATTCCTGACGTAATTATTCACTGCTACCTTGGACCTTCCTATTTTTTTGCAATTTGAGAACCACTTAAGCCAATTTCTTTGACAATTAAAACTCTACTTTGTTCAACTTACATTGAATGAATTCTCTTTAGTAATTTATTGCGAGTGCAAACTACCAAAATCTTCTTTTATACATCTTGGATTTGCTTCTTGTAACTGAGCAAACCGCTTTCTCTCATGTTTTTTGTCTGATAATGATGTAATTAGCATCGACTTTTATCCTATTTTTTTTTCAATGATTTTATCAATTTTGCCGTTATTTAAATAACATGCGGAACAAATATAAAATTGATATTCAAAGCAATTAGGCTTCACATTTTCAAGTTTTCAAATCTGTCCCGAACAGCAGAAAACAATTCCCAGTGTTTTTCTAATTCTTTCAGTATTGATATCAGCTTATCAACTGTATTTAGTAAGACATATTTTTTATTATGATATAAAGTTCTCCCAAAAATAGATATTTTTAGTAGAATGTAAGACTCTTGAGAATTAAAACCTATTTTCATAAAGATGAAAAGTTTTCGTAGAGGTGGAACTTTAAGTATCCGACTAATTTTGCTTTTGATAAAATGTACGATATATTTTACTTCGAAATAAAGATTTATATTTCATTAATTCATAGTATGTAATATTAATTTCATGAAAAATTTTATATTCTATTTTAGCCAAATATCTTAATTAAAATGAATATATGACTTCAAAATAAATATAACATATATTAAATGTTCGAAATTTATGAAAACATTTTGAAATATCGAAAAAAGTATTTTTTCAGTCCTAAAACATAGCATTGAAAGAATTTAGAAGCATATGTCAAAAAATCTTATTTGTTATTTAGATTAATTTAGAGTATTTCGATCTCGATAAATATATTTTACTTGCGAAAAAAGTGCAAAATCTATTCGGAGAAGTGTTTATAATATTTTTACTTTTATTTGGATTAAAACTCCATTTTAATGATATCTTGTTCAACATAGGTTTTATGTGTTTCAAAAAGAATCAGAGAAAGATAATGCAGTATTTACTACTATTATGCAGCTTTATTTTTGTTAAGAGTTCATTCATTTTATTTCAGATCTTAAAGAAGTGCAAAAACACGTCAAATAATATTTATGAATGACTGTTTTGTGCTAGATTCATTTTCATTAAGTTGTAACGTTTTTGAATAGTTAAAATTTGATGTGTCGATTTAAAAAGTTTTTTTTATTTGTTTAGGAATAAAGGCATATAATTTATAAATTCTGTGCAAGTAATATCTAATAAATCTAATATCTGACTAAAAAGTTAACCAAACAGAATCTAGCTAAGAATATTCAGTAATTCATCTAAAGGAAGGGATGAGCATCATGGTGGGGGTGTTTTTCAAGTTTTGACAGAATTCCCTAAGTTCCTGCGATTGAAAACCTGAACTCTGGTTGCGGTTGGAACTTTTGGTTGGAAAACTGAACCTGATGTACGCGAACATTTTTGAAAACGTTCCTCTCTCCAATCTTCAGCAATGTTTCGGGCAAGACCCAGTTCGCTTTCAGCATGAGAACTGCTCCAGTCCCACATCAAGATTTGAACAGGCAGGATTTGATGAAATAAGTGCCCTAAACATGAATTGACATTCTCAGAGTCTTGAGTTAAACCCCACAGAGAATGGAACTGATTCGAATGAAGATTTTGTAGTCAGCCTATCGAATACTCACATCGACTGCGATGTCAAAACCTGAAAACTCCTATGGGCAATAATCAAAGTCTGGGGATTGGGGTGGGAATCCTGTACAGACATGTGACGATGCAAATTATGGGGTAAGCAACATCAATTTATTTTATGCATTGGTATTTCACGAATTCTTGCATTTCAGTGCTCGGATATTTTGGACCAGATAGAGCAATTTTTGAACCTTAAAAATTATCTCAGGAACTGTAAATAGAGCATATACAATAAGCTGCAATGACTGAAGAGACACTTTCAGTTTTAGAAAATTTTCAAGAAATACGATGAAATAGGAAATAAATATCAAGAAATAAATATCTTATAACTCAAGAGGTCTTTAGGTCATACAATTTTAGCAAAATTTAAAGTTTCCAGAAGTTTAAGATGAAGGTAATAAATTATAAAATAGTGTTTTTTAACATCGTATGTCAGAAATTATTGCAGTAAACTATTAACGTGCATCGATTACTTTGGATTAATTATTTGCAATTATAGTTGGATTAATAATTTAAAATTTTATTAATTGATTATTTTCAATAGTTGCATAATAATTCATACGCCTAGCTTAAATATTTATAAAGATATGGACATTTTTATTAACAAATTTCTTTTGAAATAATGATTTGAAAACAGAACGTATGATCACAATATATATACATATCACATATGATCACATATGATCACAATATCAGCATTTTTGAGTAGTTGAATATCGCAATATATGAGCATTTAAAGCAGTTCTTACATAATCGGAAAATGTCTAAATTAAATCATCGTCTTGTGAATCGTATTTGGTAACTTATGAAAGAAACCTAATTTGAATATCTTGAAAATTTAAAATATTTCAAGTAATTTTATAAGTAGGTTTTACAAATTTGAAAAGAAAAAGTTCTGAACAATAAGGGATTTTAAACAAATGTCATTATGTACTAATAAGCAAGATTTATTAAAAATTTCTTTTGTTACATAGACGACTGTTTTGAGATAATATCAATTGTGCATAAATTAAGTTTTACGATACAAAAGAAAATTTGCAGAAAACTTTTCCTTAACATTTTTTCAAAAAATACAAAAGCTGTTTACAAAATTTCGTAAAACTTTTTTGATTTTCAATACATTCAATCTTCTTTTTCAAAAATTACCAAGCATAGATCACAACAAAATTATTAAAAAAAATATTTCTGCGCATGTGCAATAAAAAAGGTCTCATTTATGTGCCCATATAAAGGAGACCTTTATATGATATGAGTATGCGTTATTTTTAACGATTTTTTCTAAAAATTTTTCAAAGATAATCTTGTTGTTACTGAAAAAGTTTCTCAAAGATTTTGTCTAATTTCATTGAATTGTTTCCAATTATGAAAAAAAAGAAGACATTAGTAAAAATGCAGGCATCTCCATTAATAGTTTCACTAGACCTATTAATGGAGCAATGCTTTTCCCTCAACTCAATCATAGATTCAAACCTCATTAATAAGTACGTGACATTGAGAAATCACATGATCTAAACACTTCTAAAGTTATAAAATAATCCTCCAGGTAATTCTTATAATATCAAACTGAAAGGAACTTAATTATTGGAGGGCAGTATATGTATAAACACATCGGACAAAAAATTAGTTACCCTTAGAGACAACATCAACAACCCATAAAACATAATTAATAGCATGTAACACCGCCTCTGGATACAATAACCACCTGGATTCGGTAAGGAAGTGAGTCCACAAGGTTTTGCAGGTACGTCGAATCCAGTATAGGCCACTCGTTGAGGATTTGATCAACCAAATTGCAATAATGTTGATTTCGGCGGTTTACCCGTTGTTCCAACATGTCCCACAAATTTTCCATGGGGTTCAAGTCAGGTGATTTGACAGGACAGTCGAGATGTAATTGAGAGACTGAGTGTTCATTAAACCAGTAACAATATTCTTCCTGCCCGATAAACTTCGCTGTTGTCATCTTCAAAAATAAGGGTATCGACAACACACTCCTCATGAAGATGTTGATAGAAAGGCAGCATCTAATCATCCAGAATGTTCAAAGAAATATGTTGGTTCATGTTAGTGGCCACCTCAGTGAGAGGGCGCAATCCTTACTAAGAAAAACACCCTCAAAGCATGACAAATCCATCCTCGGCTTGAACCTGACCTTGCACACAGTTCGGATGAAATCCTTCATTTGCTCTTCGGTGCACTCGAAGACATGAGTCTTTTGAATAAAGGCAAAAACGTGATTCGTTAGCCTATATTACATTCCGCCAGTCAGCAACTGTCCACGATTAGGGACTTCTAAGCCCACTGAATTCGCACAGCTTTACGTGTCTGTGTGAGCAATGGCCTCTAACGAGATGTTTGACTCCAAATGTTCATTACATGCAGCTCCAGTCGCAATTTTCTCACACTGACAGGTTGGGAGGGAGCTTCATTTATTAACTGAAGCAATTCCTGTCGACAATGCTTGTAGACACGTTGAACAATCCGCATCGAAAAACCGACAAATCCTGCAACTTCATTCACCGTATGACCATGGGCACGGCCAAACACAATTGCCTCTGTTTGCAACTCTATCACATCCTTACACTTATCCATAATTACACACAATTTCCTCTTCAAACAAAAATATTTCACTGATAGCTACTTGCTTTTGATCACGTTGAAGCAGTGTTCACGTAGTTGAGTACGTTACTTGACCACTGCGCCATCTAACGAAGCTTAACGATTTGGTGCTTGCGCGATAGGACGACTAATTTTTTATCCGGGGAGCTTATATATATATATA
>NC_092204.1:104885650-104963327 GCF_043381705.1 Parasteatoda tepidariorum | reverse complement strand
CCAGACCCGCAGCCAGCAGGGGGTGGAGCACTCTCCTATATATATATATATATATATATATATGCTATTAAAAATTGGCTTTTTAATCATTTCATAAGTAGAAATTCTAAAATTGTAGGGAATTACATTGTAACGTCATTTATTTTAATATTCCTTAAAAAATCTTAGCGTTATTGGAGAAAAAAAATAAGAAGAAAATATTTTGGAAACAAATCAAATTTGCTTGCTTCACTATTAAAAATGTTTTGTATGAGACGCTGCAATAATATTGTAGATGTATAATTGAATTAAGCGTAAAATTACGCATGCAATAATAAAAAAAACTGAAAATACATAAAAAAATTAAGATTCTTCTTTTCCAATTGTATTGTCTTTCCCTCTGTTGAGAGTGATTAAAACTAAAAATGTAAAAAAGAATTTCCGCGAGTTGCTCCTTTTATATTAACGAGATAAAGGAATTCCTTCAAATAAATGTGGCACCTTGCATTAGAGAAAATTAATTTTGAAATTGGTAAATAAATTGTGAATTTAAAATCTAACATTTTAAATCTAACATTTTAAAAATGGTACATTACATTACCTACCAGGTTCTAACAATGCTATTTTTTTCCGTTCTACGCCTTGTTTCTGTTTCAGATATAATTCCCAAAATTGTTTCATTATGTTTTATGAATTTCAGTCATTTTCTTATCTTGATATTTGCGCTTTAAAGCCGTATCCAGTCAACATTACAATAAATTCCATACTCCTTCAAATTCTACTCTAAACTTAGATAATAACCAATTTAAAATGCTGAAGAAACACTATAAAATGCACCGATACAAAAGTTTCTGATCGAAAAATGATAAAGTGCTTGGTTTATTTAAGATTTATTACTTTTGAAATATTAAAGAGAAATTCCAATAGAAACAAATATGCAATACTTGTATATTTTTTTCATTTCGTTTAAACTCCCATGCTCTAATTCTAATGTGGAAGAATATTAATGTGTAGACTAAAATCTTATCTAAACTAATTATACATCAAATGGTTTGAAACTAGGATATCTTACTTCTATAGATTTTTATAAAATTAAATTTTACCGAAAAATATAAAAAAATTTTTTGGTTAAGATTATTTTTATTGAATTAAAGTAATGCAGAATTATAATATATTGTCCTTAAAAATGGACGGTAATAAAAATTTTATCCTGTTATGATTAAATAATATATTAAGCATTTAAAGTTTTATTTAATAACATTAATAACAATTAATATTTGATTTTGAGAGTTATTACGTTTTGAATGGGAAAAGTGTTTTATCTTAGTTGCTTAGTCTTAGTTGCTTAGTCTTAGTTGCTTAGTATTAAATTAAAAGTGTTTTATAAAGGTTGCACTGCATTAGCTTCAATAATTGCAATTTTTAAAGCAAAAATAGAAATACTGCGTTATTCTTAAAACAATATATGTAACTTATGGTTCAACAACTATATTTTGTTGATTTAGATTGATTCACATTATTGATTTTTGTCGATGATTGAAAGTTTGTGGTATTAATGGAGTTACAATATTTATACTTGTATCAGTATTTTGTGAACAGTTAATATAAGTTGTTACAATTGTCATCTGTTTGTCGATTGCGTTATAATCAAAACACTTAAGTTTTATTTTTTTAGTTTCCTTTTAAAATTGTTGCATAAAATCTTTTTTTGTTAATAAGAATGGAAATTACGAGCGTCGTATATCTTATGATAAATAGTCATCAAGACTTAAATGGCCGCTAAAATTCTAGTTCGAGGAACTAAAAATAAATTAAGAATATAAGAAAGGTAAAAAAATGAATTGTAAAATTCGTAACTCATCTTCAAATCACTAGATTTTAATTCAAATTTATTACAAGCATAAAATTTACAGTCTGTACTGTTAAAAATCCGCGTACGATTGAAACTGTTAAAAATAATGAATTATAAATCTAGAAGTACTGCAAGCATAATTTATAATTTTTCTGTGAAAAAAAATGACTGATTGAAATAAACTCTTGAGCAGAGATTTATCATATTGAGATGATGAATAATAATTTATGTTGTTTACAAATAACACACAGAACAGTTTATGTTTGTGACAGGCTGGGGTGAATAACTGGATGATGAATACTAATAGGTTAACGAGAAATATTGTTTTCTTTTGTTTTTCTCATCAAAATCGCTCTAATTATTTACGCCTTTGGCTAACAATTTTCTGAAAATATATGGTATAATAAATAACAAATTATGTATCTAAATCTGAGTAAAATCAAATTAGTGATGGAAAAAAAGTATTCAAAGACGTTATACTTGCCATAATAATTAATAGAAATAAGTTACTTTTTAAATACGCCCAATATTGTACAATGTTTTCTATAATAACTACATTGAAATGCATATTTTAGAATTCTTTCATAAAAGGAAGTAAACGTATGTATCTTTTGAGACCAAAAAATAAATATATTTAGAGAGGAGAAACAGCGATATCGAGTTCTAACGAATCACTATTGATGCAGGTAGCATTTTGCTGCATTGTTTTCTTGGAAGAAACATAAGAATAAACTAGGAAAAGCAATATCGGGTGAAGGAAGCGCATGAGTCAAGACAAGTTTGTGTCGTCGTGATCTTTCAGGAATCCTTTTCTATTGTTGATAAAACGGTGAGGGGCAATCGAATGTGGCATCTGTGCTGTACTTTGCGAGAGTTGAATAAGAGGATAAGGCTATCATCTTCTCACAGAGTACTAGTTCGTATGTTACACGAACGTGTACTACTACATACTTTACTAATACGTATTTTACTCGAACGTATATTATAACGCGTATGTGTACTACTACGTCTACGTGTACTACTATGTGTACTACTACGCGTACAACTGCGTATTTTTATGTTCTGAACACATCCTCCTAAGTTTCGCTTTAACTACTTTCATATGAACTAATTAATCGGTGATACATACAACCTAAAATTTTTGCACTGCAACCCTACAGTAATTCTGTCGCTATTAGGCTTGTCTGCTTCTTATTCGAGTAATCTATATGCTTGAGAGTTTTGTGCTAATATGCGTTTTGTGCTAAATTATTATTATAATAATAGCATCACTATTGTTATTAAATTCTTACAAATATTTGTAAATCCTGTTTAACTATTGAAGTCAAATTCTTATTTAGAATCATATTTAAACGTAATTTTTTAAATTTTTTGTAATACAGTTGGACCCCGATTTAACGAACCCCTATTTAACGAATTTCGCGATTTAACGAATTTTTTTTCAACCCCAGCAAAAACAGAGTCAAAAACCCATAATTAACGAATAATTAACCTCGAATTAACGAATTATTTCAGCATCCGGAACAAATATTTTTCATTAATTTTAATCAGAAAAATATTGCATTTTTTTTGTAATTGGCAGATTCTAAAGGGAAAAAAATCTTTCCTGGGAGGAATAAAATAGAAAAAGTGCATATTCGTCTCAAACAAAAGAAACGCCCGCTACAGGGGAAAACAAAATTCGTCTTGGGGAGGTGGGCAGAGTTAATAAGACATATTACACATGCAAGGTCATTTTCCGGGGGTTTGTCACGTGGGCTATGAGTCAAACAGGAAATTCCTTTCTTATCCTTGATAGTTGTTTATAACTAGTAATTTTTAATCATACATATGTACAAAAAAAAAATTTTTTCGAACCCCGATTTTACGAATTACCCCGATTTAACGAATAAAATTTCCGGTCCCGATGAATTCGTTAAATCGGGGTCCGACTGTATTTAACTGCCAATAGTTATCATAGAAAGATTTTTCTTAAAACACGTCATCTCTTATGTATATTTGGATGTATATATTGTTGTAAATTGTATTTATTATTTAAAAATTGTTTAATTACATTTTTTGATAAAATGTTTATTGCATTTATAATATTTTTAAAGATGTAAAATAAAATTCACTTTCATCCATCTACCCAGAAGTGAATTTAGATACTTAAGACATTTTTTAATTTATGTATAATTACTGCAATCAAAAACTGCAATTAAAACTGATTCGCATGACGCGTTTGCATTTATTAATGGCACGATGTACACCAATGTTTCTTTCAAAAAATTTTCTAAATCATTTGCAATATACTTTCTTTAACTTGCTATTCCCTAAGGTGCAAATAATAAATTAGATGCTTCTTGTTTCAAATTACGAAATGAAATCTCATTAAAAACAAGTTTTCCTTGCATCAAGTTTTCAAACCTGGAAAATTAATTAAACTCCTTGATATAAATCAGTAAATCATTAAAATGTTTATAAACACTTTCTGTATCACAATTAAATAAATCTGATTATTACGAGGTAAAGCTCAAATCAGCTAAGCGTTTAGTTATTTATAGTGATGCAATAATATTTGCGATACATTTAATTAATTTCAGTTTCAATTCACTCCATTTCTGAAAGCAAATTCGATTTTTTTAATCTCCTGATGTCAACCGTTTAAATTAACGGCTTTTCACTTTCGGAAAATAATTAAATATTAAATTTTAATATATATGTAATAATTATTTCCTTACTTCGTAGAAATACAGATTGAAAAGGATACCAAAAATTATTTTGGTTTCATTTTGCAAATTTTAAGGTAAAAGGCAGGAAGCTAAGATTTAGTTTTAATAATAAGAAATAATTATTTTTTGTTTTGTTTTTCGAGTAATAATTAAAATTATATATGTATATATACACACTACTGACCATTAAAATTGCTACATCAGGAAAGTGACACACCACAAACATGAAATTTGCAGGACGGATAAAGCATGTTGTGGTATACAAATGATTATCAGCTCATTCATTAAAGCAAGTGGTGGTAGCGACCCGTGCAATGTACATAAAAGTTTCTCATACAAAAAGTTGACAGCAAGTTTCTCATACAGAAATTGAATCAGAGCGTTGTTCTTCGGTAAAAAAAGGTTTAATGTCTCGTGTAAGAAGGCGAAAAGCCTACCAGCGCTTGTCTGAGTTTGATCGAGATCGAGTTGTCGCCTACCAGGATTGCTGTTTATCGCACCAAAGTATTGCTGCTAGCATTGGTCAACATATAAGGCCTACTTCTGGATTACCATTATATATATATATATATATATATATATAANAGCAATTAAATTAAGCATAATTATATATATTATTAATCATATATATATATATATATATACAGGGTTTTCAGGTTTTATATATACAGGGTTCAAAATTCATGACTTCGAACATAAACAAGATATTTATATTCTGCCTTTTGCATGTATTACTACAACTAATAAAGTTTTTTTTCAATAGGCTGAAAAATTATACGTGAGGATGTGGACACCACAACAGAAAGCTCAATGCATCTCATGGTTCATAGAGACGAAATCAGATACACAGGTTCAACGGAACTTCAGGACAAATTTCCAAAGAGATCCACCATCCAGACTCTCCATCCGTGCATGGCACATAGGCTTCATGAGCACCGGATCAGTATTGCATAAAAGTGGAGCCGGACGACCCAGCACAATTCCAGAAAATGTGGAGCGAATACGGCCATGAGACGCATTGAGTTTTCTGTTGTGGTGTCCACATCCTCACCTAAAACTTTTCAGCCTATTGAAGAAAAAAACTTTATTAGTTGCAGTAATACATGCAAAAGACAGAATATAAATATCTTGTTTATGTTCGAAGTTATGAATTTCTGAAGTTGTAAGGATAATTTTGGAACACCCTGTATATATATATATACAACAAAATAAATAAATACAAGAAAACACAAAGAAAGTAAAGAAAAACAATAAGTTTCATTTATTGCGCATAAGCTGCAAGTAAACTGAACTCATTAGATAAGTTCAAAATGAAGATAAAACAAAGGAAAGTAATAGACATATGCAAAGGGGGGGATAATAATGAAACAAATAATAAACAACTGATTAAAAAAAAGATGAAATTTAAAAAAAAAAAAAAAGAAAATAAAAGATATAATCTTTTCATCAGCCCACGCGATTATATCCTCAAAAAAGAGTGCTTTCTGATATTGTATCAATAATATGGCCAACGCAAAACATATTAATACAATAGTGTGAGAAGCACTCAAAAAAAATTTTTTTACAAAAATTACAACAAATTAAATAGAACACAATAAGTAAAAATAACACGTAAAAACAGAAAATAAAATAAAAGAAAAAGAAAAAGCAGTATAAAACAAAACAAATACTATAAAGCGAGTAGCATTATAGTATTTGTTTTTCATTATTATTTCCCCCCCCCCCTTTTGCATATGTCTACTATTTTCCTTTGTTTTATCTTCATTTTGAACTTAAATATATATATATATATGTAAGTTCAAAATGAGGATAAAACAAAGGAAGATTACAGACACATTAAAAAAGGGGGGAAAATAAAAATAAAAATTACAATAAAAATAACAAAAAACTGGAAAAAAAATAGCAAAAATAAAAATCCGAAAAAAAAGAGATAATTTTTTTTTAAAAATCCTGAAAATAAGAGATGTAATCTTTTCATCAGCCCACACGATTATATCAGTAAAAAAAAAGTACTTTCTAATATTGTATCAATATAGGCAAAGCAAAATACATCAATACAATAGTGTGAGGAGCACTCAAACAATTTTTACAAAAATTACAACAAATAAATAAGATAGAACACAATAAGTAAAAATAACACGCAAGAACCGAAAATAAAATATAAAGAAAAAACAGAATAAAACATAATCTATAAGGCAAGCAGCGAATTCAAATCAACTTACATGAACGGGAAATTTTTCAAGAATGACTTAAAATATTTTCGTAACAAGATTGTCAGATTGCAAAATATGAAGACAATAGCGCAAATTGAGCGTAACTAGATGAGTTTTGTTTTAAGGTGCGTTCTTGCTGCATTACTGAAGTGCGTTTGATTTGTTAGTTACCAAGGATGGGCTTGAAATGGATGTGCGCAAGGTAATATTATACTGGATAATTTAATGAAGTTGACTATAAATAATTTTAGAAATAAAATAATTATTTTAAGAAAAAATTTAAAATAGAAAAGAGAAAGAAACTTGAATTGCCTGTTTCGCACGCAATTTTTGCCACGGATTTGCCCGAAATGGATTTGCAAATGGAAAAATTATATAAATTAACAAAGAAATCTTTTTAGTAAATAATTTTAGCCACGAATTTGCCCGAAATGGATTATATTACTCCAAATAATTTTCATTTTTTTATCTTCATTTTGAACTTATTTTATGAGTTTTATTTACTTGCAGCTTATGCGCAATAAATGAAACTTATTAATTTTCTTCGTGTTTTTTTGAACTTATTTTGCTGTATATATATATATATATATATATAAGTTCAAAATGAAGAATAAAACAAAGAAAAATTATAGACATATGAAAAAAAGGGGGTGGGAAATAATAAGTAAAAAAAAACAACAAACATTTTATTTAAAAAAAAAAAAAAAAAAAAAAAAAAAAAATAAATGAAATGTTAATTAAAAAACCGGAAAAAAAGNCATATATATATATATATATATATATATATATATATATAAATCCAGCAAAAACAAATCTGTAGGTCCAGCCTCACTGCTGGTAGTCAGCAGCTTAAAGTGACGGGTCTGTGCAGGATCTAAGTCACTTTCGATAGTACTAAAGTGAATTGCTGGCCTCCTGTCTACCCAACAAAGCTGGACTACCTCTTCCCAGTAAACCCAGGATTCGTCATCTAAAAAACGCAGGGTGAGTGATTGCCCGACATTTTCCAGCAGAGGTTAATCAATGAATCAATAATTGAGGGCCAGCAATTTATATGCATCTAGCACCATTCCTTCAGTCTATTGAGATTTACTAGTGGCCATTGACCTAGTTACAGGTTCAATTAACACCCTCAAATTATCTTTATTTAATTAAATTCAATTAGCTAAATAAATATCTAGCTATCTAATACATATTTGAATAAATTATTAATAAATGAACTAAGAAAATATTTTTAGGTAATTTTTTCATTTAAATTGATTCTTGTAAAGAAAAATATTTTTTACACAGTTCAACCACTTTGTCCAGATGATGTGTCTTGCATAATCTATGTTTCCACTTAATAATAAAACTGCAGTCCAGTTTTATATCTCACAAGTAATTGTTCAAGTTTTAACTTGTAATCAATAAATGTATATAAATTACTAAGCATAAAATAAACATATAATGAAGCTGAAAATGGATTTTTAAAATAAAAGCTGTGCATTTCTAAGGAATCTAGCGATACTATTGTACCCTAAGCAAAATTAAATACAGCCTACAGCCGATAATATTAAGAAGCTGTCTACAGATGATGATTTAGTGCGGAACTGATCATGAATTCATGTTTTACTGATTATATTTAGTCTTGCAGCAAATTTAGCAAAATATAAGTGTATGGTACAAAAATTTACTAACATAGTCATCTGATTATCTCATGTAATGAATTAAATGTACCCAGAAATTAGCTAAATATATAATCAACATTGTATCTTGCATACATTTTATTATACAAAGACATATAAATACAAAGACATCCATAAACAATACAAATATTACACAAATTTCTATTTATATTTAATATTTAATTTTAAAAATAATAAAGACAATAGAGAAATAAATATCTTTGTCTACATAGAATCACTTGGAATAGCGTAGAAGAGTTCTGAAAAACTTCAATAAAACAACTGCAACAAACAATGCTTGACATTTTCAATATCCTGAAAGAGAGGATATTAGAATAAAAATTATGCAAGTCATATATTTTAAACAACATAAGTATTTTTATGAAAATGTGCCTTTAAAACTAAAATTTCCATCTTGAAAAGTTCTTGCTTTCATCAATTCATTAATAATTTTCGACTCATCAAAATACATATTGTAACACCATGCAAACATACACCTGCTTTTTAATTTAGAAAGATATTGAACATAAAATTCCGTTTTGAATGAAATTATAGAATACTGACTCCCGAACCCCTTAAGATTGACACCTAGTACATGAAAATCTGACTGTTAAATGAAAAGTTATACAGGGTGTCACTTTTATTTTTTACACTTCTTTTCTCAGAAAATACTTAATTTTCAAAAACATACTGTTTTTTTTCATTATTTATTTTATGGAGCTCAATTTTATTACTTTTAATATTTAAAATAATTATGATATTCTAATGTAAATTATTGTTTCAAGGAAAGGTATAGAAGAAAAATTACTTTTAAACATATATTACTTACATACACGAATTTATCAATCGTATTTCTTTTTTTCTTTACTTTTATGATTAAATTTGTAATTGTATTATTTTGACAAAAAACTTCAAAATTTTCAACATTTTTCATATTAAAATGGGCATGAAAACAATAATATGTAATGAAATCAGTTCAGTAATAAATTAAAAAAGGTTGCTAAAAATTTGCTAGATAAAAAGGCTGATAATTTTCCAATACTTTAATAAATTTATATTTCTGTGAATTTTTAAATTACTTTAATGGTGATGCTTTGTGAAATTCATATATTTTCTTTCCTTACATAAAACACAAGAATTAGATAAGAATAATGATGGATTTGACTGTGTAGCGATTTCCGTAATTTCTCTATACAACTGGCATAGATGTAAAACATAAAATGAAAAGTTTACATAAATATTAATAACATCTCTGAAGAAATTTCTTTTCTCCAATTTTTTTTATTTATTTAGTTACTTTTTTTAACTAAATTTTTTTTGTTCAATACTCCATTACTACGCCTACTACGGAGTTATCCCTTGGAATAAAAAACGGCAAGGTGCTTCCTCACAGAAAAGGGTACACTGAGTTTTTAAAGGGCTCTTAATTAACACCTTAAATATTTAACAAAATGTTTACTACTATGTAACAGCTGAATCTGACTTTCAACGACTGTAAAATTACCATCTTATACTATTTTACATGTGCATTTCAAAAAGTAGCTCTCACCCATTATCAAAATAAGAAAAATTAGTTGTTTATGGAAAAAAAAGACATGCTAAAAGAAAATCATTGTGCGCACTTTAAAAAAGATTGATTGTTATACTTGAGAGCTTTTTCTATGATTTAAACTAAAAATTATGTGAAAAATACATATTTAAAGGGACGTTTAAAAAAAATATTTATTTCAAAATTTAACCAGGTGAGAAACATTTAGAACAGAAAAATCCTAACAGAGTAAATATTTGTATTGGTATCAGAATCAAACCTATTAACACGAATAATTTTAAATGTGTGTAATTACCATTTACACATATAATTTTTTTAAAGGAATATTAACAGACAGTGTCATCAAAGGGCAATGAGGACGGATGGCCCTTCTCGAGGAAGTACACGGCATACTACATGCATTTGCATTTTCATTTGATACAGAAAAATTAGTTGTCATTTTCAGTAGATTAGTATAGCAGGGGTTCCACATTAACCACTTTCAATATATACTTTTCGAATTCTTGTAAAAAAAAACTTTGTAATAAGATACATAATCTCATTACACAATCTCACATTAAGGGTCACAAATGAAAATAAACAATCCAATCTAATGAATAATTCGGAGGAGAACTGGACTGAAAATATTTAAACCTGTTTGATTGCCAGAGGACAGGAAAGTTAAAAAAGAATCTTTAAAAACTTTAACATTTCAGTATGCAATTAAATTGGTTCTGATGTTTTCCATCTCATTTAACTCATAAGAAAATCGTGAGATCTCCATAATTTTTTTGCTTCTTTCGCACTTAAATGTTAGTTTAGAGATTCTCAATGTGTTTGCATTTTAAACTTCTGTTTCAAGAAAACTTTTCTTTTCGAAAAGGTGTATTTTTTCCCAAATAAAAAGATTTTCTACTATTTAAGAATGGATAAATAAGTGAAATGTAGGTGTTATTAACATTATTTTTTAAATACTATAAATTAAATTTACTTACACATTTTATTAAGAATTTTGTTAACTTTTACGAGGCATTTTACTTGTTTGGATTAAAAAATTGTTCTTATCGCAAAAAATTGTTATCGAAATAATCTTATCGAAAAAAATTGTTCTTCCAAATAATGTCTTAGCAGATATTCAATATTGTACAGTTCGCAAAAAAAAAAAAATGAATCACCCTGAATAACTTTCGTTCTAATGATCGGATTTTCACGAACTAAGTGTCAATCTTAATGGTTTCTGGGAGTGACCTCAAATATGTTAATTAATTAGTGCTAACTATTAATTAAGTTACGAAATCGGACACAAAAACGTACTTTCTCTGAATAAACATATATTTTTTTTTACATATTTGGAAACTAAACACTTGAATTAGGGGGGTAGACAAAATTTTAAAAAATTGGGTGGTAAATTGGGCCGCAATAAAGGTTTATATATTTAGCGATAGTCCAGAGAACCGCCAAAAAAGTCGCCTGCGCAAATAAATATTTTAAGATAACCCATTGACTAATTCAAAAGAGGAGTGCTTAGTTTTACTAGGTTGCTACGCAACCAAGCTTTGATAGTAAAAAAATTGAAATAATGTTCAGTGATTGCTCGGAGAGGTTTAATTTATTGTTAATAGAAAATATCTCGAAGTTTCTTGGCAATAAACAATTTTTTTAGGGGATTTCTGTCCAAAAAGCAAAAAAAAAAATTATTTTAATCTCCTTTGAAAAGTAAATTTGAATCGATTTNTCTTTTTACATACTTTTGACAAAAAGACATTTATTAAGTAGTTATATAAAAATTAAATACAACATAGCAATATTATTTTTTAAGGAAAATTTCTGAAAAAATTGATAAAAAATTTTCCATTTCAGAGTTAAAATTTTTACTTCCTGAAAAGGCAATTTTTATTACCCATTGGCAAAATGGGTCTTGGTTTGGATTTGATGGCATCCACACACTTTTCAACTGTGTTCAAGAGTAATAGTAAACAGTGCGCATGCGTCGTAATTGCATGCGTTGCTATGGCGACCGCTGCTGTTTTTCTTTTTATTTTCACTAGCAGGCATTTTTAATGTATTTACATAATAATAATTTAAAGTATTTTTATATTCTTTTTTATTATTAACGTATAATTGCTGGCTTGACGGTGATTTCAATATAAATATGAATACTGGAGAAGGAAAAGTATTTTGTGACGTCTTGAAACACGTACCATAGCCAGGAATTAAAAGCCAATCTGACGACAAACATCAATTGAGACAGTTTTTGTAACCCATGATTCGAAATGTTGCGTCGTTTAACGGAGTCAACAAATAAAGAAAAAGCATTTAACCAATGGGTGACCACTGATCGTAATAAGGTGATCACAACTTTTTATTGTTATTTTAGTTAATTTAATTATTTACACAACTCTATTTATCACAACTTTTCATTTTTATTTTTATTTTTAGTTAATTTAGTTTTAGTTGTAAAAGTTATTGCGATTTTAAATGTTTTTTTACCCATTTTTTGCCTTGATCGCTGACCATGTATTCCTTGTTGCCAAAATGAGTTGGAACATTTATTTCTTGATCTTCATTTTATATTCGCTTACTTTTTTTGTTGAAAATGAGGAAAAGAACGGGTTGCCATGGAATTGTCAAGGTTTAAAACAATTGCTGTTTATCAACTCATTTTAAAAAATGGTTTTGATAGCGTTGGCTAGATTTCTAAATTAAATTTAATGGTTTTTAAAGTGTACGAAATTGAGGCTGGTGTTTCTAGGAAATGAAGAAGTTTTACATATGTTAAAGTATGTACAGTCCGAAAAAAAAAAAAGTTATTCAGGGTGATTCGTTTTTTTTTTGCGGACTGTACAGGTTAGTTATAAGATGCTTAAAATAAGTACTTTGTCGTTAATTATTTCTCTCTTTAACCTACTTGTTTTTAAGCTATGTTAACAAGATAGGTTTTTAAATATAATTGTGTTTTCACAATCAAAATCTTATTGTACTTAATAAAATTTAAAAAAAATATTTTATATGCATTAATAAAATTTATAAATATAAAAATTATTTTTCATTGAATGGGGGAGAGAATTATTAAAATGAAAATTACTATCCATTATTAAAATGTAACACTACATAGAGTGACCTATCACCTCTGCGCCACCTATTTTATGCCTTTTGCATCTATACAAAGGTTTTCAAAGGTCCTTGATCATTATATAGTAAAATAATCATAAGTATAATTCTTTATGCATCATTCCGAAAACAAATATTTCAATTCAGCACACATTTTTTTAAAAATTTTGATTATTTTTTTTTGTTTGAATAGAAAAAAATATTCAAATTTTTTTAGAAAAAGTTTTCAGATAAAAAATTAAAGCAAATAAACAATCTTCGTCAGCATATATGGCAGTACTTTTACTTTCGTTACTGGTACCGCCGGTACAAGTAAAAAGTACGTACTTCGTTACAAATTTTTGGTTACTTTGAATTTTCGATTTCCCAGAAATGTACTTTTAAATCGTTACTTTTTTAAAGAATACTTGTACTTTTACTCGTTACTTTTTAAAAGTAACGTTGCCATATATGTTCGCTACAGATAAAAGGAAGTAAGGTACTGGATCTAGTAATATAATTTTTTCATTTATATTCTTCATTCAGTACATTCAGTACATTTTTATTCCCCGTGGGACTTTTTCCCCTTTATTGTTTCTAGGAAGGCATTCTATGAATTTGAATAAAGTGTCTTATCTATCACACCACCCATATTGAAACCACCATATATATACCACCTATATGTTTTAAAAATTTATCATGCACAATTTCTTTCCCACCACCAATTAAA
Organism: Parasteatoda tepidariorum; assembly: GCF_043381705.1. Lineage (NCBI taxonomy): Eukaryota > Metazoa > Arthropoda > Arachnida > Araneae > Theridiidae > Parasteatoda > Parasteatoda tepidariorum. The sequence continues at coordinate 104,949,560 of NC_092204.1, read as the reverse complement.
ACGTTAGTTTTTGGTAAAGGAATGTTAAGCTATAGCGATTACTATTATTCAGTTTCAACGAAAACAGAGATGACAAAAACGTTCCTCGAAATCATAAGGAATTAGAAGGTTTAACCGCTATTCATGACTATTTGTAGTTTTACCCAGCTATTGAAACTTTTCTAACTAGCTTTTCTTATTTGCATGAACTCAGTGTTTTTAAAATCTTTTGGACTTTTTCTCTTGGTCCCAAAGACTGAAGCATAATGAGAATTTACTGTATTTTAAAAATGAATTTGCTTAATACATTAAAATGTCCTTAATCCTTCTTTAAAATCATAATTCTAATAATAATAATTAAAATAATACTTCTCAAAATATTAAATTATTTATGCACACCAATGATTCTGCAGATGATAAAAAAATAGGTTGATTGGTAAAGCAATTAAACTATTAATAAATTTAAAAATTCGTCTATATCAGTGGAATTGATTGGTAACAGTTGCTTTTCTTAATTTCATTGATTTAAAATAGAACAGAATTTAATTCGAAGAAAACTCTTCCAATTGATTAAAATTAAATTTTGGTCCTTTTATATGGTTCGTCGCCTATTGCAATAACTTAAAATGTCTGCGCTTAAACTCTCACTGTGCTGCTGTCAGACTGACAGGCAAACAACATTTATTTTGCTCAAGCCGAAATAGATTATGTCAATAAAATAAGAAAATTATCTGTAAAAAAAAGTTGCTTAATTTTTTCGTTAAGCTGTGTTTAAGCTGTACTTGTTAATTTAGATTTAAATTAGTGTTCAATGCTATCTAATATTAAAGCATATTGTGTCTAATAAACTAATAATTGTATCAGTCTAGCACTTTTATACTAAACTCGATATAAGAATTTGATATTTAGCTTAACAAAAAAAAATTCCTTTTAGTGATAAAATGACTAAAATCTACTTTCAGAGATCTGCTTGATGTCAATCGTAACTTGTTTGTCAATAGAATACGAGTTGAATTTGGAGCACTTCAGCAACTTGGAAAGTGAAGTTGATGAGCACAGAGACGCAGTAGAGATTTTAGTACTTTACTCAGTTGGAAAATAGTAGAAATTTCAATTGCAAGTTACTATTGTAGCAAACATGAAAGCGAGTTAATTCAATTAATAATACGCACATTAAATAATAAAACTTACAGAAATTCACGGAGAACTGGCACAGGTTTTCTAACATTTAAAGAGCTAAGCGAAAAAAAGGGCCTTATTTTCATATAAATATTAGCTTGAGATATACAGAAAAATATTTTTCGCTTAACTTTTAGCAAAAATTTAAAAAGCATTACGCAACGGGCACCCATGAAGTTTGAATAAAAATTGGAATAGTATTTTTTAGAAATTAGAAAGCGAAAAACAACTTGTAGGCCAGAAAATTTTATTAACAGAATTGTCAACAATAAGCAATAAAATTTTCTTAGTTCGTCTCTAGGACCACAAAATATAAGGTTAGCATTGAAAAGCTTTCAAGAAGTTAATTGAAAAATTTAAATTTCCACTAAAAGATTCTCTGCAAAAAACTATTATAAATTTACTTTTAAAGAGCTAAACGAAAAGCAGTTATAACTTGCTCGGAAGCAGTTATAACTTGTTTTCTCAATAGAGTACAAGTTAAATTTGGAGCACCTCTGCTACTTGGAAAGTGATCAAATATACTTTTGAGAAGTTTTATTTGTCAATAAAATGGTATTGTATTCTGTCTATAGTGGTCAGGAAATGATTGTAATTTAAACTGTCAACAGTCACAGAGCTCCTGTAGATTTTAGTACTCAAACTAGTTGAAAACTAGAAATTTTGATCACCAGTTACCAATATGAGAGCGAGTTCATTAAATTAATAATAATAAACACAGTAGGTAATAAGAAATCTTATAGAAATTCATGGAGAACTGTCACAAGTTTTCCAACATTTTCAAAGCTAATAGAAAAAGAGTTGTTTCTTATTTTTATTGATAAATAATTTTGTTTTCATATTGTATCGAACTTTTATGTATTTTCGTAATCCCTATAAAAATTGTGCTTTTTTTATATGAATATTAACTTGTAATTCACAATAAAAACATTATTCACTTAACTTTAACAAAAATTATGAAGTAACTTAACATTGATTTAAGAAAAATAAAAGAATTTATAATATTTTTTTTTTGTGTGTAAGTGGGGTTAACCAATATACGATTAAGCATGAGCAACTGTATGCTAAAACACTTTCCATAATCCTTATTTTTTTAAAATATTTTAAGTTGTTTAACAATACACAGCATGATTCTTTGTAATTACTTATATTAACATTTACGAAAGATTTTCTCATCTTAATTTAAACTATCTAATATAAATTATTAGACCTTTACCTATTTTTACACTTGAACTTAGCTCAAAAATTTTATTAAAATTAAATACATAAAACAGAAAACATTTTTAATATTACTGTACTAACAGTAATTAGTTAACTAAATTCTAAATATTATTTAACTTAAAGCAATAAGTTTTAATGAAAATTCTTGATTATTATATAAACCTATTCTCATAATATACTTAGCTAAACCTGATTTATATCATATGCTACAACAGATTAGGAATTGCACTTAAAGCGTCATCGTACAGCAGAATTTATATTTGTATTTGGCGTGCTACTGCTCGGTTGTCGCCAAAACTTTGGCGGCGATCTTGGCGTTTATAAAACATTTGTCTGTAGCTTTTCATTGAATTAACTTTAAAACTTTAATTTGCTGGCAGCAGACAACTTTAATTTGCTGGCCCAGGGGGAGATTCAGACAGACGCGATGGGGCGGTTTGTGAAGTGCGGGCCCTGCTATTCCTACAATGCTGGAAAAAGTTCAGAGGACTGCCCAGCAATCAACCCAGCGGACAATAATATGCACCGTCACGTTTCAATCAGTACAAGCAGTATTTCGCCAATGGCCAGAACTTACGTTTTGGTTGTATATATATATAGATATATATATATATATATATATATGTCTGGTATGTTTTGGAAGCGTTTTTCTTAGATAAATTGTACTCACTGATATGACAATTAACATGAACTAGTGTATTTTAATAATCTGTATTGTCAGGTAAATGTCTTTCATTTTACATCGTAATGATAAATAAGCTGTAGATACTCTTATTTTCAAGATGAAAGCAGTGCAGTTCATCGAACTGGAAGAATATGTGTCGGACTTTAATAAATACTCTTACACAGTATTGCATGTATTTTGGTCTGCAAAATCACTTGATCTGAACCTTACTGGAATTCTTTTAGGCCTTTTTGAGCAGCATTAACATCAGAATTCCACTATGTTTTGTAGAGTTGTGCCATAAAATCTTCAAATACTAACATAAAATAATTGCGACGTGGCTGCAAAACCTCATGGATTTCCTTTTTTTCTCTTTTTTTTGTTGCAAAATTAATGTGGTTATCAATACAATAGGTGGATGTACATAGTATAAAACAATGATTTTTATTGTTTATATTAGGACGACCATTTTTTTGTCCGGGTAATTGAACTTATCAACTGAAAATTAAAACTATGGAAAATTCATATTGGTTTGAAATTATGTTTGATTTTTGTTTAGATGAAAGTGAAAGTGATTGAATTAAGATGTGTATTAAAATAGGCTTATTTGATAGGAAGAGTTTAATATTACCTTGAAAAAAATAAATTATATAAAGAAAACAAACATCAAATTTCCCCAAACTAAAATTATTCAGCAACAAAAGTGCAAAAGTGTCGATCTTTTGTGTTTCTTTTAGTAAATGAAAGCCATATTAAATTGTAAATAATACATTTCATTTTAAAAATACTTCTTCATTTTACTCTCAAAAAAAGTTTGGGTTACATTTGGAAAAGAAAGTTTCTTTTGATCTGAAACTTTGTGAAACTTGTTTCAGAAATTGTTGTTTGCTGTTGTGACGCGGTTTCTTAAATTGATTCCTTTTGGCACTAGCGCAATAACTTTTAAAGGAAATGCTTTGTTAAACTCTCTTAAAACTTGAAATGATTGATCACAAACATAGTAGTTTTGTATTCAAATAAATGGCATGGCTGGATAGAACTTTTGTAGTTACGCTTTCATAATAGAACGCGCTCAAAGAAAATCCTTGCTGCATACTGAAAATAAAATGGTAACATTAAATATCAGGTAATATATACAACGATTGGAGTAATTTATTATTTCAGTTTTCCTTTTCGGGTTGTTAAGTTGCTTGGAAATAATTTCTGAAAAATGTTTTAGAATGTGCTTGAAACTACAAAGTAATATTCGAAAGGTAATTTGAGGTATTTGCTGGGAAAAATATTAAATAACTTAATTTGCATTTTAAAATGTTTGTGAATTTATTTCTTCTATACTTACTTTGCATACAATGATTATTATAATTCGTATTACTATAATAGAATTACAATTTTTATATTTAATAATTCTAATTATCATTTATATTGTTTCAGCAAACTTCATAAATATTATAAAATTCGTTACCATTCCATAATGTAATTTTAAATATGTCTGCTGAACCGTATTTTGATTTTTCACATCCAAGAGTCTCAATTTTAGATGAAGGCTTTAAATAATAATGTAGTTAATATATTATTACGAATTTGCTTCGAAGTTAAACTTTTTCACCTTCTAATAAACTTGGACTTAAAAAAGATTAATTTTAATTTATATTTTGTTTCAATCTACACAAATATAATGAAATATTTAATAAAAAATGTTTATAGCATTACGCTGAAACAAAATTCTGTTCGTTATAAAGTTATATAAGTACTATGAGTACAACAACTATTGCAATTTAAGATCAATTATTTACTATATTGAGTTTACATTTAATTACAAAAACAAAGCATTTACTATTTTTGAATTTTGAATGCAAAAAATTGAGTTTTAAAGTTTTATTCAAAAATTAAGTTGAGGAGTCATAGTTTCAATAATTTGGAAAATATTTCAATTTCGTTTGTAAATGTTGACTTGGAATGCAAGATTGGGAAAAAACAGGTCAAATGTTAATTATTTTGTTTTATTTGTACTTGCTATCTTATTTTTATTGTACTTGATGTCTTATTATTATTATTCACTTATACATTTCTCTTATATTTATTTTCTTCTCCTTGCCAAGGCTTAATACGTTCAATTCTTTATAATCTTGTTGCTAAGGTGGTTGCCAAACAATAAATAATTATCTTTGATTTGTAGAGACAGCTTCGGAGCACTATTGGCAAATATATCATTATTTGTAAATTTAATGAATGCCGATCAGTATGAAACTTAACATTTTCAATATTTTTTTGACCCTTTGTGGTCGTACTTTGTTTATATGTAGTTATTATATTGATAGGGATTATTCTCTGTTTTAAAAACATAATTTGTGGAAAAAATATTTTTCTTACGAAGAAAACGTTACACTCATCATTTAAATTTGTTAAATATTACTTAAGATTTTATCCACCCCCCATGGACTTAAGCAGAAACAGTATTATTTAATATATAATATCAGTAGATTTCTGCACTGGGATGATTAAGTGCAGTGTGAGTGGAGGGGACCGAGATACATCATATAGGTTACGTACACAACGTATGGGTTAAGCACGCTTACATAGCTAGAGAGTTACTAGCTTTAGTATTTTTTTTTTATTGTTTTCAAAATATTGCAGAAAAATACTTTATTGCAATATTCTGTTCGATCACGTATTGAATATTACATATAACTGAAACTTTATTCCCTTCTAAAATATATAAATGTGAAATAGCAGTCATTCAAGCGCTAAAAAATATGTCCCCATTTTCAATACTTGCTAGATGTGCATAAGAAGAAACAAAAGTGATTTGGGCTCTAAAACGTAAAGTTGGCAACAAAAATTGGAAAACTAAAGATGAGATATATGGCTAGATAAACCACAGTGGCCGAGAGAGAAATAAAAGGAAAAAGCAGAACTAGAAAAACCAGAGTGGCCGGGAGAGGCAAATTAGTGTAAAATGCATTTCTACCCACGATGAAGAGGTCGTGAAGAATTAATGTCGTTAACAGGAGAATTATCATTTATATGAATACAAGATTCCAAATCATTATGATGAGCTGATGCGACTAGAGTGAAAATAGTTTTGGCCATTTCGAAATTGAATTTATGGCCAAAATTTCTACGATGAGCAGCAATTGATGATATCTCGCAATCTTGAAAACGGAAATTTCTATCATGTTCCTTAAGTGTAAATTTGATTTAAGAAATTAATTAATTAACTTTTGATTTTAAATTTGGACCAAAAGAATTAGCAATTTTATATTTATTTATTATTTTTAAAGCAAGTTATATATTTTTGAAGCGAATGAAATTTTCAATCACATAGTATCTAACCGTTTCAGCTCCTTAAGATTTTATATTTAGCATATTCAACTTGTAATTTTTTGCAAGAATACAAATTTTAAAATTCGCAATCCTTTTTTTTATACAGAATATGATGTTTTTTGCTGTTATGTTTTGTTATGTTATATGAGAAATCTCATAAAGTTTTTACCTTTGAGTAATTAAATTTCTATAAAAAAATAATATAATAAAATTTAAATAATACGACAAAACAAATTAGTGAGCGTTCGAGTATATTTAGCAAACACTTTAAGTTTGAAAAGCTTCTAGAAGTCAAATATATTTAATTTTTATACCACCACACATCTCTTGAAGAAATAAAATATAGCAACCATATAAACATAAGTGTTCAACAAAATTCGTTTCAACAATTGCTGAATTTCGCCCAGGAGCGAAAGCGATTCCTGATATTTGTTAAAGCAACAATAGAATGAAGACACTCAAAAATGATAAAGTGTTTTACTTTTCTTTCATTTTTAAAGCTCACTTCTGCAGAAGAGGAAAATTGATGTTGGAAAGAAAATATCTTGGTTTTTTCCGCAAAATTACTTTGTTTTGTGATTGGCAAAATAAAATAAAAGTTTTCTGTTTGTTTTTGGAAATTGGCTTGTGGTTTCAAAAATTCCCACAAGGCTTCAAGTGTAGAATTCGCTAAAGAAATAAATATGTGATTTATAGATTGAGTTGAATTCTGATCTAAATCACTTTATTTGAAGAGTTGTAGGTCGCCTTTTCAAAAAAATAGAACTTAATAGAGTTCTATTTTTAAAACTATTTGCATTAATATAAATTTATTTTTGAAAATATGATTTGAAATGATGAGAAACAAAATTGTAAAACTTTCCTTTAAGGTTTCAATAGTAAAATATGCTGAAGGAATAAATTGTAATTTAAAGATTGATTTGAATTTATATCTTAAGCATTTAACTTGTAGCGTAATAAGCCATTTGTGCAAACAAAATATAAGTTACAAAGTAGAAATAAGCAAAAATCTTAATTTTTTAAACTATATAAATATAAGAATTTTCCATATATAAGGTTATTGCTGACCCATCACAACTGTTAGTTACAAGTGATATAACAAACATAACCAGGTAAAGCTAAAAACTTCGAAATGAAACAAAATTTAATCTATGCTGCGTTTATGTTGATTGATGTGGGTATAAAAATTTCTTGAACTGTGTAAAGATAATAACTTTTGTTTAGCCGTTTGTGAGTAGGGTACAAAGGAAAGGAAAAAAGAAAGATGATAGTAAAGTAGGGGGAAAACCCCAGGTGTGCACAACGTGGATATTGAAACATACTAAGTGGATTATTTTTTCAAGATAATCTATGAATGAAAAGAAAGATAACCTATTCATAAATTAGATTTCCCCTACATTTTTTATAAAGAAAAAAAAAACAACTTAACAAATTACAATAATTTTAAAATATATATCATGCAACCATTTTTCTAGGTGCCACATGACCATTATGTATTAGAATACTTTAAAAAATTCTTACTAGGTATCAATATTAAATATTATTAAACAAAATGTATATGCTTCATGATTTAAAATTGAACATTGAATTAAAGATACAATCCCAATCAAGTAAACAAATATTTTTTTAAAAAGTCATATATATAAGAAAATAAATATATATACAAAATATATATATACAAATACAAAATATATATACAAAATAAATTAATAGAAGGAAATCTTATTTCCATATGATGTAGCTAAGAAATTGAAGGGAAATATTCTATGACCTTAAACTGACGGTTTCTTGAAAAATTCACAAAATATTTATGAAGTTTTACATAAGCCTGAATTCTAAATGCATTTTCAAAAGAAATACAAGTTTAAGATTTCCTATAAAAAGTGTTTCCTTTAAATAAATAAAAAATTGCTTTAAGAATTTCACACATTTTATTCGTTTGAAAATCTAAACATTAATACAAATTTAGAAAATAGTATACAGTGGTAAAAATTTATTCAGAGTCTTGATTAATTGTATATAGTCATTTATTTTGCAGTTATATGTCATTAATCTATTGGATTTTCTTAGTAAATAATACAAATAAATTACACAAATAATAAAAAAAGGAATATCGAAATGGTGTAAAGAATGTAATGATGTGTAACATGATTATAGATATTTGTTAAGTGGATTACTGTTCGAAAGCTGATTAACAATCAAGAAATATTAATTAAAAGTGTTTTAATAAATCTGATTTTTACTAGTTTTGTCTGTTCTACATAGCTCAAAAGAATTATCTGATAATTTTCAATATATTTTTAAATAGCACTTCATTTAAATGTAAAAGTTAATCTTTAATTAAGAAGTTACGGAAATTTTTTTTAATTTTTAATTCCAGAACTGGCTTTAATTTCAATAATCTGAGAGGTTTGACGCGACTTTGAACTTCCGGTGTGTCTCTTCGCTTATATCTGGTGTGTGACCAGGCTTGTTAATCTAGAAAGTTTTATTGTTATGATTAGTGTTTAAATTTACGAGTAATTTTACCATTTATAAGGTCTTCTTTAGTTTATAAATTCTGAAACATAAAAAGCCTTAAATAAATTTAGGAAACCTAATATCAGAGCATAAACAACTAAAAAGATTTGCCATGTTACGAATGTTATTCCCTATTTGGCTAGATTTGTGTTAGATATTGCAGTTTGCTATTTCTTAAGTAGCATTATAACATGCTTGTGGAGTTTTTCAAATTCGTTTTCTGATAGAATTAAACGGAGTGAGCAATAGTTTAAATGAAGGAACGCGTAATATTTTAAATATTGCAGGTATAGTAATATTGACGAGTAAAAATAAATCTTGGAGTAAAAATAAATCGTCGGAAGTAGGAACACGGAAATTGTTCGATAAATATGGAATTTATATGAGACTTGTTAAAAACAAAAAAAAAGTTATGTAATTGTTAAAAGTTGGAAAGCTAATTTGGCAAAAAATACAAGTAAAAATATTGTTTGTGAAAAAAACAGTTTATCTCGTGATATTTACCAAAATTTGATAATTTACTATATCACTAACATTAGTTTGCTTAAAGGAACAAATCGCTTTTCAATATTCTTGTTTAAGGAGAATTATAAAAACAATCGAAGCAGAAAATTTTCTAAGCAAATTCTATCATATTTGTATGATTTTAAATCAGGCGATATTTACATTTAGGCATTATCAATGAGTTTTTAAATGTATTGTGTCCGCGTGAATTCCCATAAATAACTGACAAACAAGGGGCATAGAATGATTAGCATATAAATTAAGCACAACGAAGCCTAATAGTCTACTAGCATGAACAATGATTTGCTAATCTCTCAACAACTTGTGCTTTTGTCTTATTTTGGCAATTTAATTTATTCTGAAGTTCTTTTATTACAGTTTATTGCATTCCTTCAATTTTAAGAAAATAAAAATATCAAAAAATTTCCTACGAATAGTTACTTATTTAGTTTCAGGATCTTTTCTTCTACGGGTTAAGAAAAAAACTTCAGAAAACAGTAAGGAGCATTATTAGTTAATAATAGAATAATAATAGAATAAACAATATATGCGGTTGCATTTTTTTTAAAGCCAACATAGCCAATAACTATAACTTATTTTTAGTACTGCGAAATGTTTTATCATTTACTAGAATGTTTCTATAGTTTAAAATGAATTTTCCACTTCGCAAAAAGTTTAATTTGAACTAATTTTGCCATTAAAAAAAGTGTTCTTTATGGGAGAGTAAAGAGGAAAATAATGCGTATGCCTGAACTCTTGGATTGAATTATAAATTTCTGTTTTAATCTATTGTTTTATAATATTTTCTTCATATAGTTTCTTAAAAATATATTAGTAAATTCGAAAATATAATTTATTAAAGATATAGAATGAAAAAAATATATTTAATAGTTTCCTTAAAAAAACAAAAATAGTGTATTTTTTTGTTCTAAAATAATATTAAGCAGAACCAAATAGAATAATTTTCGTTTTAAATTAACAATAAATAGCGTTAATGCCTGATGTTCTAAATAATATACTCAAAAAATAGTATTTTATGTATAGTTTTAAATTTATTAATTTTAGTTAAATTACAATGTTTCTTTTAAAAGAAAACAAGCAATTCAACTAGCAATGATACAATTCTCGCTCTTGAAAATGAAACAAATATAAAAGAAATTTTTAGATTGCTTAGTAAACTTTAAAGCTGTTATTATGATAGCTCAGTACATTTTGATTTCCTTTTTTTACTTTTTACATCGTCAGTCTATGGCAGTTAACTTTGATTACGTAATTCAAATTTGTTTTCGAATTAGCGTTTCCGATTTCTGCACTATTAAATCTCGCATTTCATTAAATCTGATTTTATCTCTAGAAAATTGAATCCAATTATTTGACAATTATGATACTCAGGTATTTCGGAAAATCGGTAACACTGAATTATTGGAAGATCTTTTCAAATCTGTCTAAGTTTATCAACATTAAACTGCAAGCAAAATTGACCAGAAGCAGAGTTAAATAAGGCGTCGTTCACATAGCTAGTTGGATAGCTGGGGGTAGCGAGTTCAATCCTAGTGGCTGAATAAATAACTGGCGTTTGTATTTGGCAAGAGGCAAGTCTTTAGTTGCTAAAAATTTTCTCGCTTGCTGAGATGTGAAAGTTTGGATAGAAGGATACCAGTTCAAATACTGTCCACTTCGTCTAACCGAGATCAAAGTTACGTCACATTCCTAACAAACCATTAAAAAATAATCCTAAGGATAGGGCTAGTTTCATGACCGTAGCTGGGGGATGATGCTGATCAGAGTAAGGGGATAGTTATGAAATTTTTAGTAATTCTAAGATCCAAAAAAATTTTAATTAAAAATATTAATTATAAAATACTATTAAAAATTAAATTTTAATGACTTTATTTCATTTTTTTGCGAAATAATTATTTTAAATTTTTTTAATTTTTTATGCATTTTTTTTTATTTCCGATTTTCTAAATTAAAAAGTTTACTATGTTCACGTATATTTGTTTAAGTAATAAATATATTTAAAACCTCAAACTGTTGTTTTTCAAAACGGGTTTTTATGCAAATTGCTGAAATAGGAAATTGTTTTTGAACATAATTTGATTTTCCAGAAATAAACCTCATTTCTTTGAAAAAACAAGCAAACAAACCAGTGTATTTGAAATTTTTCATGGTAAGAATTGCTTGAAAAATATATTCCAAACAAACTTAATTCCTAATTTTAATTTCAAAGCATAAGAAAAACATCAGAAGATAAAGTTTGGAATAGCGTGCGCAATAGGTAGCATTTGACGAGGAAAATATTTACCTAAGCCTTAAGCAAGTACATATTTGCCTACAAACTTTTCATCTTTTTCGGTACGCCATACTCTAATAGAAAATAAAAATAATTAAATAACATGTCAGAACATGCAATCTACCATATATTAGTAAAATTTGCATTTACAAATAAATTTAAACGCGAATGATTTCTTGTGCTACTTTGTTAGTTTTGCATTCATGATTTTAAATTTGTTTATTATTTTTTTATTTTGCGCATATACTTTAGAAAAAGAATGTACAAATATTTATATAAATTGTTGAAAGGGAAACAGTTTTTCAAAAATAACAAGAATAACACGCAGGATTTCTTAAAAACTCTTTGTTTACATACTAAAAATTATAATTATATTTTTATTTTCTATCAACAAATAACTTTTTATTTTGCTACAAAAATAGAAAAAAATAAAAAAAATCACTTATAAATCTATAACGAAATTCGATTTCTAATTTAAAAATAACTAACTCTAATTAGAGTTCAAAAAATTTTGCATTAAATTTGTACTAGTTATTTTAATAAAAATATCTATTTTTACTGAAAATATTTTTTTAAAAATTTAATAGATAAATGAATTATTAGAGAAATGTATTTTAAAACTGTGGAGCTGCCGAATTTTGATTTTCCGTCAAAATGTTTTCCTTTTTTCTTTTTCACCTTGTGCTGCAAACAACAATTTAATCTTTAAAGTTTCGTATTTGCTTGAAAGAAAGAGAAAAAAAAACTTTCAGAGATACGGAAATATTGAGAAACACTTTTTCTAAAATAAAATTACAATCTTAACAGCTTTCACTCCCTCCCGAAATATATCAAAGCTTATATCTTGCTAAGATACGCAACCAACGCTTATAAATGATGTTCTTCATTAAATTAAGTCAAACGCAGCCTAAAACTGAAGATTACTTCTTACGGTTTTTTAGATTAAATCTTTATAAAAAAAACAATTAAATAGTTGTTTAATTGCTTAATGTAACTGTCTCAATAGAATATTTACTGAAATAAAAGCTAAGCTCTGTTCTAAAAAGCAAAATTAATAGCTAAATTGTACCAAGGTAGTGTGAAAAAGCGTAATGAGTCACAACAATGTTTAATTAATTTTGATAGTAGGCATTACTTTTAATATTGTGCTTGGTGCAGTTTGAATATGTACCAAATATACTAATGTATACTATTAATATATTTAGTACTTATGACAAAAGCACCCGCACTGTGCAATTTTAATATAAATACTGTTTAAAGAGGTTTTTTTAGTATAATATAAAAATTTTAGTGGGCAGTACAACTAAGTTTTTTACCAAACTGTACATGGTATATATTATTAAAACTAAACATATTAAAATCTATTATAACTATATTTTTTTCAAATGGTATAAGATAAAAAAGGCAATATTTACGAAAGAAATAAGCAAAATTTAGGAAGTTATCAAACAGCAATATTCAAAGATAATAAGGTGCAAAAAATTTATTTTACACTATGAAAAAACTTGGTCAAAACTATTGAAATATTGTGAACTTTACCGTGTTTCTGGCTGTGGATGAGGACCAAAAAGCAAGGTAATTTTTACCAATGCTGTTTGATAATGACTTTAGCTAAAATTATTGCAGTAAATGCTGTAAAAGTTAGCAATTTGATCATGATACCTTAGAGCATTGCATAAAAACCATTATTCAATTTAAATTTACTTTTCATCTAAATTTACTTTTCAGCTTTTCAACTTTGATTTGAAAGATCAGAATTTCCGCAACTCCCCCCCCCCCCCAAAAAAANCAAGGCACCCCCCCCCCCCCCCAAAAAAAACAAATTACTAAAATTACTGTTTAAATACTGTGTATTTTTGGTTTTATTACTGTGTTACCATGTTACCAGTGTTTCTTTTTTCTCCGTGTAATGGCTACTTATACAAAATTTGAGCAATTTATTTACAATTACGTGTCTTTTTCTGTAATTTGCTTAAGTTTTCTTTAAAAAAATAAAAATGACGATAAAGCTTTTAATGATCAACTTACCTTCAAAAATAAAAAGAAATTCCGAAATTATGTCATCAAGTTTATGCCCTAAAATGCCAAAAGTTCAGTTTAATCGTTTAAACGAGTAACTAATGTGCATTAAAAAAGTTAAAGTGCTTAATAAGTGTTTTATGTCTATTCCAATAACTACTCTTTTTTTTTAATTTGCCATCCATTTAATCCATATTTTTTCATTTTATTTTATTAAATTAAGTCATTTTGCAGTTTCTCAAAAAGAAGGTTGTTCGCAAATTCATATTTCTTTTGTTAATTATTTAAGATATTTTTATTGACAGCAATTTGTGCTCATATTAGAAGACGTTTTAATCTTTAGGGGGAGCATAAAGGTCGAGATGCTCTAAAGATTTGCTTTATATAAACCTTCAATGATTTCTGTTATTTGCTCATGTGTATTCCATTTATGTTATTTAATTTTTTTAATCCCTAACCAACGAAACAAATGAGTTATACTTTTAAGCTACCTGTTTGCAATCAAATTTAGTAATTGTTGAAAACAGTTTTGATTAAAAAAAATTCAAAATGAAAAGATTTCGCTGAATGCATTGAAGACTGTATTTAAATTTAAATTCATGAAATCCAGTAATTGACACTCTCAAAATTGTCCTGGCAGAGAAAGTTACATCTATGAAGCAAGTGTTTACTTCTTCTGAAACAGTTAAGCGTTGACAATCAAGTAATTGACACTCTCAGAATCATCCTGGCAACTTAAGTTGCATCTGTAAAGCAAGTATTTACTTCTTCTGAAGCAATTAAGCGTTAACAAGGTAATAATATATCCAGAAATAGTTCATTCCGACATGCATAACTAATAAAAAAAATCATTGTCTACTCCTCGTTTCCCTATTTAAAGAATAATTTTATTGAAAAAAATATTTATAAATTTTCCTTTTTCTTAATTATATATTCTTAAATTAACTATCTTTGTAATTAAAATTCTTTATGTAAATGTTTCCCTTTGGATGGAAAAGAAAGTGGGCAACAAAAAGAAAGCACTTCTTTGACATTAAAATTCCGCATTTTCCAGAAAGGGTCTCTTCTCTAAGCTATTCACTAAGCAAAGAGTCGGGGTGCATTCCCTTAAGTTTCATGTTTAAGCTTAATATATATATATCATGTCATGTCATGAAACTGTCATGAAAACAGCATTTTTATAAATTATCTGAATAATACAATTAGACGAAACTACTTGAAAAATTAACTATCCTTAAAGCTAGCAAAACTCATAGTTTAAGTACAAATGTAAAGCGGACTAGATGCAAGATTACTTAAGTAATCAATTGAAATAGCGTTATATTTTATCGTCACAGTTAACGTTAAACATATATGCTTATTCTTATTCATCCAAAAAGAATTTTAATTTCAAGGTCTTTAAATTTATTAAATTCTGATACTAAAGCATTTAACACGAACTATTAATATTAATAATAAATAATTGTTCCCATATTTTTTGACTCCGAATTTCAAATTGCCAAACTTAATCTAACTTAAAACAAACTAAGCTAACTTGCTAACAAACTAAGCTAATTTGAAAATATCATAAATTTTATCCAAAAAATATTAATTCTTAACGGTTATTAGTTTCATAAAGGCAAGTTTGCCAACACGTAGAACAACACCAGAGTATGATTCACACGGGTCACTGGCTGACGATAATCCACATATTCGCATCGAATATAACAATATCGTGAATATCATACAGACCGATAATGATTCCCTGTAATATTACTTTGAATGATTCAAATTTTTTTCTGCTAAACAAAAATAATTGACACCAGTGTAGAAATTAGATTAATTTGGAAAATATCGCGATATATTTTTAACAATTCATCGCCATAATGAAAATTATGTACTCATTAGTCATAAGTATGAACAGTTTGTGTTGGAATTGCAGAAGATGAGAAGTTGGTTACCTACAACGGATAGACTTCTTAAACGTACATAAATTACGTATTTGAGTACAAACAGTAAAGTTTTAGATCAGTTTAGTCTCAACTCCTTGGTCTAAATACTAAGAAAAGTTATTAATAGCACAACTCTTTTGGCTAGACTTAAAAAAGTTAAATAAAGCTGGTTGGTAAGCTAAACTCCATTTAAATTTCCAGTTCGTGGCAAAGAAAGGCAAAGACGGATTTTAACTATTCAACTCAAAAACTCATTTACTTGGCTCTGTTTCTTTTCGTTCTTGAACATTGCCCTTAAACTAGATTTTTTTTTATTTAAAATGTATTTTTTACTGTTTTATTATAACCATGTGTTCTATTAACTTGAAGAAACTTATAATACCTAAAGGTTGTTTCGTTTTATCCAGAAAAAACCTTACAAATAAAATTTATTGGCTCAAAATTATTAATATCGAATAAGTGTACAGTTTGGTTTTCACAAACTTATTATTTTGATTCATTTTAGATCAAAGGTGCCATTGAGACAATTAGCTTATCTGTTTAATTTAATTTAAGCATGTGTTGTTCTAAGCATTTTAATAACAAATTCAGTATGATTCAAACTAAAATGTAAGATCTAAAAATTAAACTCTCTCTTACTTGAGCAATATGAGTTTTCTATACTTACTATTTCCTTAATTTTTGCTTGCTAGATGTCAAATCTCGAAATACTTGAAATGTTACTTAATTAAAGGATGGCCTAGCTGGTCACCGGAGGTGGCAAGTACTTTAGAAAGTTTTAAAATAAGAATTTCAGAACAACATCAAAATAAATCTTATCCTCTATTTAAAAAGTGCTCTTTTCACTATTTGTTTATCTGTAATTATTTTAACTGGTTTTTTCCAGTGCAGGTACGCCAATGTAACTTTTTCTATTAAATTAATTACGCTTTCTTTTTTATAAGGATGTTAGGTCTTTAGTTTCATTTCATAGAGCATAAAACTGTACTTTGATTTACACTTCAATAATATTTCGTAATTCTTTAAAAAAAATAAAAATATATATAATCTAAAACTAAATAAATGTATAGAATTTGCATTTCGGATTTTAAACTGGGGTAAGGAAGCGATCTTCTTACAATGATGAAAGAAATACATAGAGTGAAACAAAAGGAGAATTATTGCTCTAATATGTTAAAACATCTCGATGTTTAAAACCACCCATATTATTCGAAAGTCTGCAAATGACACGAGGGACGAAATTCATTGGCAATAGTTTCTATTGAAAACACAATCTCAAAAATAACTGATTTTGAAGAGTCTAAAACTGTTTGCGTTTGCTAACGAAGTAAATTTTAATGTTTTTGCTTTTATATCTGTAAGTCTTAATAGATTATGCTCATTAAAAATATTACCTATAATAAATATTTTTATAGCATATTTGAAATGATATTTTTATTAATTAAACTAAAGACTTTTTTTTTCAACTCAAATTCCTTGTCGCATTGAAAAAATCTTGGAAATAATGTGCATAAAAAGTGAACACCCCGAATAGTTTCTGATCTAATAATCTTATGTTTATATTTTGAAGTTCATTTCTTACCGTACGGGGAGTTATTCTTTAGTATACTATTGGTCTTGTGCTGTCGATATTTTAAGCGAAGAAATCAAACTGAAAAACAAAAACGTACTTTCACTGAATAAACGTACCTTTTTCTAGGCAGATTTGGATTCTTTGGATATAGACACAACATGTTTAACTGGAGAAGGATTAAATGTTTTGGTCCCTTAATGCTAATTCAATATCCGGTATGCTGTATATCCGGAAAAATTTTAAATAATTAAAAAACATAATAGCAAAATTCTTTCATGCTTTAATAGAGCAATTGTTACATAATAATTCGTCACACTTAAGTATTTTTATTTTATCTAATAATTGCTAAGAAAAATAGAATAAAAGTTAAGCAAATATTTAAGTTATTTTTAAAGGTGTAGATTTACCGATAGCACCCAAAATTCAAATGGATTCGATTAAATAGCATTTAAGAATACACTTTTCTTACTTCCATTACACAGAAGCTATACGGGAGTTTATATTGTATTTTGTTATTTTAAGCAACGAAGGTGAAGGGAAATTTCGTATACTTCACAAATTGATTTATTTTTACTCTTTAAAAAATTAAGCGAAAATGACAATTTTTAAAAATTGTCTTAAGCTATCTTTGGGGAAGCAAATTTTGATATTGTATTTAAAAATCATTTGATTTCTCAAAAAATTTCTGAAGGTGTAACAAAATATTTGAAATGTTCAATAAGCATTAAAAGGCTCAAACTCTTACACTGTTTGAACTTTTGGAACCATATTTCTCAGATCGCGGCTACTTTCCTCCCTAGTTTGCGAGTGCAAAAATTATTTAAGACTTAAACTTCGAACCATTAATTTTCAGTGCCAAAAAATATAATTAATAAATCAAAAGTTATGGTATTCCTTCTTTTTTTTTTACTTTGAGTTCTTGAAACAAGAATAAATGAAAAAAAAAATTAATTTAGAACTAGATACCTTAAAGTTTCTATTTTGATTTGAATAAATATTCTGAAAAAGAAACCGTTCATAGAAATAAAATAAAAATCTTTGTTCCCATTTTTGGAATTTTTAGAAAAAGATACAAATATAAAAGTCGTTTCAATACTATTGAAGTCTTCTAGAAGCGCAATTTTCCAGTACTTCAAAGTGTAGAAAAATGTGTTCGAAATAGTTTTTCTAGTGTTAAAAAAGTCTGAAAAATCTATTGATGGTTTGGCATATAAAAGAAGTACTTTAAAGAAAAATTCTACGTTAACATCTATATTCCAGAAAAGGTCTTCCTCATCTCTTTTCTTCTTTTTTTAAGTTAAAATAACGATTTTTTTCGTTAAGCTGCAGTATTTTTGTATTTTAAAAAACTATTTTGATAGAAGAGTTTTACTTATTTATAACAGTAGAGTATTTTGTCTTTTTATGCTTATAGTCCTCAGAGGGAAAAAAATCCCACCCAGAATAGCTCTTGATATAATACGGAATTTCAGTTTTAAACTGCAAGTTTTTCTTTTCTCTTTTTACCTCGTATCACTTCTTATGTATGTATTTTACGTTGAAAAGGTGGTTACTTAAGATAAAATTGGACAGAATGTACTTTTTCATGTTTTATTTTTTCATCTGATTCGGCTCTCTATTCTTTAAAATATGGATGAAGTGCACCGTAAAAGAATTCTCAGCTAAGTAACTTTCTGTTAGACACAAAATATGTTCTAGTCACTGACTCTAAAAATGAATTTGCACCCTTAAAACTGTATTGATTAAAAAAATACAGATCTGCCTGTGAATGCTTTCCTTAAAGTATCTGTCCACTGACCTTAAATTAAAATTTGTCTCGTAAAAATGCTGGAGACTCAGGTGATTTATTTATCAGATCAAGGCTGACCAAGGTTTGTTCCGTTAAAAAAGTTGAATGAATGGAAGTAGTGTAATGGTGGTACCTGTCGAGGAGGAGTTTATTTGTTGTCCATGATCATGAATGCGAAGGTAGTGCAAGAGAAACGTTCTCATGCCCTTGCTTGTAACGAATCGTAGATCCGTCCACAGCTCAATGCTGTTAAAATCTTTAATAAGCTGGAAGTTTCATTTAACTGTAATTTTCAATAATTTTGCTGTGGTTCGTTTCAATTTCAGGCCATAAGCTTTTATCTTGAAGGAATTTGGCCGTATACATTGATGACCAAGTCTCCGAATTTAACAGAAATTTCTTATAGCGCTACTACAATCAGCAGATCAAGTGAAACAACTATTTTAAGAGAACAATATACTATTTTTATAATTGTTTTGAATAGCTAATTCTTATGATCATCAGACATTTCTTATTGTTAGGTTAAGTATTATTTATTGTTTTTCCCTGCTTAATGGACTATCTTTGAAAAAGATAATTTATAGCTACACCCTTTGAACTTGAAAAGAAAGCGAAAATTTAAAATTAACGGATCAATTAAGAATTAATGGGTGTAACTGCCTATCACTAGCAATTTCACTCATCGTTGTTAAGCTGAGAGAAATTTTAGTAAGTGATCTATGCGAACAGTATGACATTACCATAAATAAGTGTTAGTGTGTATAAAAATTGCAATAAAATATAGAAAAATATTTGAAGATTATACATGTATTCTTTTATAAGTTTAAAAAAAACATGAGCGCTTTTTGCAGTTAAAGGTTGCTGTTACTCTCTTAAAATGAAAGAGTTATTTCCCCTACTCAAAAAAGAGTTAAATTTTTTTAACTCCACTTGATTGAAATACATTCTTATTTGAGCGAAACTCTTGCTTTGCATTAACTCAAACTTGAGTGGTATTTATTAAGCAATATTTGAGTGCTTTCAGCTCAAACTTGAGTGATTTATTTATTATTTAATTGTGTGCGAGATATAAGCTGGAATTTCTATCGTTTTATTTTAAAAAGCAAACGATAATAAATCTAAATAAAATTGTTATGTTCTGTGATCTAAATAGATTATGTCTTCCTTTTTATTTTACGTTTAATTTTTTTTTCTGGAGAATATGTCATTTAATATTTTGAATTAAGAAGAATTAAAACAACTTTTAGTTCACAGCGGTATTTCTGAAGAAGACGCTGTTTTACTTTTCAGTAAGTAGATATACTTTGTTGTTTTTATTTTGAAAATACTTTTATTTTGAATGTGTTATATACACATTCCATTTAAATTAGCTGTTTTTCAGCGTTTTTTAATAAAATATACTATTCTTTTAAATTATTTGTCAAAAAAATTTATTAAAATTGAAAGTGTTAAATGTGGATGATTATGAAATATTAAAAAAATTTGATTCCCTGCTAGAATCTTTGTCAAAGCATGTGGGAATATATTATATCTGATAAGAGTTTTAGAATTTTTTCAGACTTCATATTAAAGTTTTAACATTTTATTTTAATATAATAAATTTATATCCATGTTTTAGTTTTTTTGATGTATAATTTTGGTACAAAACATTTCTGGATAATTAATTTCATATCATTCTATACTTCTTTTATAAAAGATATTTACGAAATTATTGTTCATACAGTCTATAATTGCTGTTATTTAAATTGCTTTCTATTAATAAAGTTGACTGTCTTTAATTTATGAAAGTTCACATCTGCAACATCCATTCATTCAAATCAGAATCTTCAGATGTTCAATGTATTTTATTATAAATATATCATTCAAAGAAAAAGTGGAAAATATTATATTTAAAAAAATTAAGCAGCATTTTGAATTTTTCTGTTTTTATCCTGTTTTTAGCTTTTATTTAATTGGAATTCAGAATTAATACTATCTTCTTATTTCATAAAGTATTTATCACATTATACAAACTATTTTTCCTTTGCTGCTAGCATAAAAGTTCTTACCACTTTTCTTCAAATTCAATTTTCGAGGCAAAATTGAAAATGCAGAATTAATATTTAATTAAAAGTACAATGCTAATTAAAGTATTTGAAAATGCAAATAAATTAGAATTTTACAATAGTTATAGATTAATAGTAAAAAAATAGGAGCAAAATTAAAAGTAATATTTATTATGAGATATAGTTCAATTTGAATTTATATACCTATATCCCAGCTGAAAATAAACTGTAGTTATTCTACAGAACTGAAGTAATTTCGTAGTTTTTCTAGAGTTAACTGCAAATTTTCTGTAGTGCAATCTTAACTGTAAAAACACTGCAGTTATTTTGCAGCTAATGCGAAGTAATTTCTCAGTAATTTATTTCGAAAAAACTTTTAGCTATTGTCTACAAAATTACTGTAGTTTAAGTGAGGTCACTTTAAAATCATAAATTTAGAAAAAACTGAAACTTTAAATCCGTGGTCATTCTGCAGTAAATTTGAAGTAATTATGCAGTCATTGTTTCAGAAGTATACTTTCTGATGAATCTGCAGAAAAACTGCAGTTACTTTGCATTGTTGTAAAATTGAAAGAGTTTGATGTCTTCAATCTTGCTTTCCTGGCTGGTATATTAAATTTTTATAATGTTTTTTCTTTTTGATTATATATTAATTTCTTACAATTAGGTAAAAATTCTAAACATATATATTGATAACGGAAATAACGTACACTATCTATATTCATAATAGTTAAAATTCATAAAATACATACTTGATTTAATTGTAATTATTTATAATTCAGAAGCGATACAATTTAATTAGTTTAAAATATGCCTAAAATTAGGTATTTAAATATTTCTGTATTTTAGTAATTTTATTAAAAATGTCGTTTTCATTAATTTTTATTATTTATTTCTTTTTGACTTAAGAAAACTATGTTTGAGCAAAGTTTATGGTAAAAACAATATTAAAGTAAAGTCAAGTAGTTAATGTTAATTAGTTAATTTTTTTATTCGAATTCATACTAAGCTAGGATTATTGCAGAACAAAAATTATACTTATTTTTTTCTAATCAAAACAAATATATAGTTTGGATTTTAAACAAATTTATATCAAAAGAGTTTGCAAAATTGAGTTTGAAAAAGGGTATTTAATCCAGATTTTTTAGCTTTTAACGTCCTCTTCAAAAATTTATTAATTTCACTTAGTTTCAGAAATTTGTCTTAAAAAAATTTAGGCAATTTAAAACAATATACCTTTTTTATTGCTTGAAAATAAAGCTTTATAAATTAAACGAATAAATTTGTTCGAAAAAAAATGACTCATAGTATTTTCAATTGAACCTAAATGAGCATAATATTTATAAAACTGCTTACTTTAAAAATTCGTTTAGAGCTCCTTACTTTTAAAAATTAAACTTCAAAGAAAAATGACGTAACTTAGGGGAAAAAAAAAAAAAACTCAAATCTACAGTGGTTAGGAATTTTTCAAAAAAAAAACCTCTTAAGTAATAATTCATTTAATTGTTGTTTTACCGTATACAATCAAAATAATTGGATAACCACAAAATGCTGCTATTCAAACTGTTAACTCTGAAAATTTTTTTTAACTGTGTTTTCACCTTATTTGATTTAACAAATAAAAACTTTATCCTCGCCAACAAGACCCAGCTCATGAAACTAATTAGTTCTTTGTAGCCGTCTTGTCACAGGACTGCAGCCGAGATGGTTAATCGGTCAATCTCACGACAGACGGGAAGCCAGTTCGAATCCCAGCCAGTGTCGATATGCTCACAGCGAAAACTTTCACAAGTACTATATTATCTAATTCGATATTTAAATTCAACAAACGTTAAGATAAAAAAAATTCCTATCTAAGGCTTTCTCTATCAAAAGGAATTTTTTTGAAACGAAAACTATAGTATTTTTTATCGCTTACGATAGATGGCACCACTAAATACAAAAATTTCGAATATTAACAGTAAAAATTTTGACTGCAATTTACAAACTGAAATACTGAAAATCGCTCAAACACGAGTTAAAATCACTCAAGTTTGAGTGAAAACGATTCACTCAGGTAATACTGAAAATCACTCAAACTCGAGTGAAAATAACTCAAGTTTGAGTGAAATTTTTTTCACTCAAATTGAGCTATTTCCATATAACTCTTTCACTTGAGTGATTTTAACTCCAGATGAGAAGGCCGGTTTTTTCTAGATGAAAGAGTTAAATAGCACTCAAGTTGAGTTATTTTCACTCGTTCATTTTAAGAGAGTAGTCAATATATGAATAAAAGCCACATTTTTAAATAGTACAAGTGAATATTTTTAGAGGAAAACACCACGCTGGCCATCATGTTTGATATTTAAACAACTTTTGAGCACCCATTAAAGTGACAGAGGCAGCTGTTTTGCTAATACTGGTTTTGCAATAGGTTTGTGTTTGCTAAATGAGTGAAATAATAATTTTAGTAATGATACGAGTCAATCAAATATACAAGTCAATATACGTGCACGTATTACTTGATTGGCCTTCCAGTTTTTGCTCCCAGCTAATTTTAAAAAGCAAATTCAATTAAAGTAACACTTCGGTAAATGATTATTAACCTCCTCCCCTTTCCATGTACAATAAATAAATAAATAAAAACGGAAACTAGCTTTGAACAGACGAAAACTAGCTACCATTAATGGTTCGCAGACAATGAGTCCATGTGTAGACGCCTGAAGCTTTACTCCAATGAGGCATTACTTTGCTTGTGATACAGAAAGACCTATCTGGCTCCTACGTAGGTTCTTTTTATACATGTAAGGATCAAGATTTTTTCTAGCATTTATTTTAAGTCTCCAACTACGTAAATGTTTCAAAACATTCTGAGTTGAGCACTTATTTTGCTTTAAATAATTTAAGAAAAAACTTATTTTTTTAAGAAAAATTAAGCGATTTCCACCCAGACATAAATTCAAGATAAAAAAAACAGTATATGTTAGATGTATGGTTTAAATGTTAAGTATCAACTTATTTCGTTGCTTTTTTTCGTAAAAATAAAAACACAACGTTCCAAAGGCTGTAATGTCTTGATAATAAATGTATTTGTTTTAATTGTTTTTTTTTTTTTTTTTTTTTTTTTTTTTTTTTTTTTTTTTTTTTTTTTTTTNTTTAGTATCTTTAAAATAAAGTGGTTGCTGTTAAAATAAAATCACTGAGGAAAAGAAATATTAAATTTGGCGTGTTAAAGTCTTAAAAGTTTTAAAATCAAAATCGCTTGTGCAAAAGAAATAAAATACTAAAAATAGTATTGGCCATATTATAAAAATCCCATTATCGAGTATTTCTTCCTTCTGTAAAGTGTAATAATCGAATAGTAATTTTCTTTCTTACTATCTTCCAAATATTTCAGTACGTTTCGGCTTCAACTATAAGAAGAATTTATACATCCGAGGAAATAGTTGAACTGTTAAAGCTAAATTGAATTCCTGCTGCCAGATGGAATAAAAACATGTCATACAACGTGAAAATGAAAAATACGATTTTTTTATTTATGTCTGACAATAACCCATTCTTCTACATACTTTTATGCTGGGGATATTTTCTTTGGAAAAATCCTTGATCGTATATCTCGCTGTCCAAAGAATAGACTGCCGTCAGTGTTATAGATTTTTTTTTACTCTGATACAAAATACTTTAAACAGTGAAAAATTTCGTTTCTATTTTCTTGACATTTACATAAACACGTTGATGTGTGGAGCTTTTGGAAAATGTGTATTAATACATTTGTTTTCAGTTAAAAATAGTGTCGACTGGAATCTGTAGAGTACAGTAATGTAGTCATAGGGGTCTTCAAAAGAGAGCTTTTACATTACGTTAATTGTAACGCTAACCTTATACTCTGCTGCTTGGCGATATTGCGCATTCTCAGAAGTAGCGTGTTGCATATCACAAATAGCATATGGACGTTAATTTTAATGTAAATATTTTAAAAATGGTGATAAAGATAATATTTTAGTTGGTATAACAGATGAAATATTCTTCTTCGGAGAAGTTTGAGCTTATTTTAACTGCATTATACGCATATACCATAAGTACTCCCATTTTTACTTAGTTTACTATCGCCGGTTGCAATATATGCATACTATATGTACGCTTAAATTTATCGTGATTTATTGCAGAGTGCAATAAATTTAAAAGAAAAATGTAAGTGAGCGAAAGTTTCAATTTTATAATACAAATATTAAACTTTTGTTTAGCGAGAACTGATAATGGATGAAAACATAAATGTTTTCTGTTTATCGCCAACATAAGCTACTTCTATCGATTCCTACCCGAGTTGGCAATTCTTCCTTTGCTTATTATTAGTTATTTTAACACTGTTTGTCATAACTTTGCTGTCAATTAGCTGAAACAAATGTCAAGAATCAGGTAGCTTTGTTTACTTTTCCTATTCGTTCTCGCTGAACTAAGTATAGAAAGTATAATTTTATTATAAAATTAAAATTTTCACATTGTTGACTGTCCTTTAAAAACTATTGCGCTATGTAGTTTATAGAAATGAATATAGGACACAGTATATATTGCAACTAGAATAAGCTTCATTTAAGATTTATGCTTACATTTTCAATAAAATTAAAGTTTAAGGATTTTTGCACTTTTTCAGATTCATCCTGTCCTTTCTTCTGAATAATTTAGAAGTAGTTCAATAACGCTACGTTCTTACTTTTTCCTACACGAATTATAACTGTTTAATAATTAAATTTGCCTTCTAAAACAAATCTCATTTCTTTGCTACAATTGAAACCTATTTCTAAAATTAATTAAGCATTATTGTTGTTGATAATAGTATGGTAATTCAATCATAGTATTTTTCAATAATAATTAAGGTCAATAATAGTATTCCCCTTAATCGAACTAGTTAGATATCTCCATTAGTTTTGCGTTTTAGTATGTAGTTTATTATTATTTTTTTTTAATTTCAATTAGTTCATATTACCACTCTATCCAAGACACATTATCTATTTCAAGATAAATCAATTTTAGTATCTACTTGATTTGATTTAAAATGTTACAGGATGAGCTTGCGTCTAAAAATTATCTCAGCAACTAATATTAACTCCCTGAGTGTTAGTCCCAACTTTTTCAAAACTTTTAACTGCAAGCTTTCTTGCACACATAAACTGGTTTCCCTTATATTATTCAATGGAAGAATAGTGCTTAGCAAAAATAATTCCGTAAAATTTTACCCAGAGGCTGAACGTAATCGGTTTGGTGAGAAAATGCAAAAAATGAGTTCATATTTTTTTCTTCCTCTCCAGTGTTTACTGGAATGAAACAAACAATTAAGTGTTTTTTTAACGATGTTTCATTTTTGGAACGCAACGTAAGGACGTTTAACCGCTGGTGGTCAAGATCGCTTCAATTGTCTTTGATGCATATCTTCGTTCAAGTTCATGAAAATCTAAAACAACATTTTTTTTAAAAATATTTTAATAATTTAAACTATTCTCTGAGAATGAAGTTATTATACATTAACGATGTTGCTGTTGCTATTTATGTCACTTACCAATGCCACCAAACCTGATTGAAATCAAGTGAATTTTCAAGGCAGGGGTAGAGTTTCTTATTTTTTCTATGTCCAAGAACATAATTTCAGCCACATACACGGTACAGTCCGCTTTATAGGAGGAGCAAATCATTCTCCATTTATTCATCCACTGATTGTAGCTTTGACCTAAACCAGAGAACGATCAATCTTCACTTCAGTATCCTCAGAGGTAGGGATTTGTTATGGGAATTTGGAGGACTTTGCGACGCCGAAGGATATATCGTGTACCCCTCTACACTTGAAACTTAGGAATTCTTCGGGCGGCCGGAACGATACATTATACATATTCTATAGGTATGGTTTTTAAAATACGTCAACAAGATCACGAAGACAATGAGAAGAACACAATAGTTCATAAAATTTGTAGGAAATTTTTTTCGACTTTTTCAATTCTGTTGGTTCATTTAATTTCCATTTCATATTTTTTAATTTTTTTAATTGGGATTTGACTTCGTCATTTTTAATTTGCACTGAACTCCCTCCAAGATTTTATTTTTAACTTTATCTTCTACACTTATTACTGTTAAAAACAATATTATATTGACATTGAAAAGTATGGCAGGTTCTATATTATTTTCCTTTATGTTTCTGGTATCAATTGAAACTCCTGGTTCACCAGGCACTAGCTGGCAAACTTCAAACTCTTCCAAATTTGAATCAGAAAATTTTTCCTACCAGGCTATTAAGTCTTGTATCGTTATGCATCTTTTAGACGTGTTGCTAAGAACAAGTAAAATTTGTAAACAAGTAAAATAAAATAAAAATTCTCTAACGCTTCTTGTGGAGGCGGTGATCATCATTCCAATGCTTTTTTGCCGTTACAGATATGTCTTAATTTGGATGTAATAAAGTGATAATAATTTCAGAGAAGTAAGCAATATTACTTGAGAAAAATTGATTTATTAAGTAAATATTAGATTGAAAATAGCCATATTCAAAATATAAAAATCAAGAAAAACCCCTTAAAGGGATAAAAAAAATCATTCTCTTCATATCGAGGATTTCTATTAAGATTGATTTTCCACGGTTGGGACTGGGAGGCCCAAAAGGACACCCCCAGTCGCCAAAAATTGGAAATTCAAAGTGAATGAATTTTTCCCAATGAGCAGTTAGGAACATGGGAAGAGCTCAAAGTAATGTGAATTATTGAAAGAAAACATAGCCAAGAATGAAGCCAACCCCCCCCCCTAAGATCAATATTATATTTGAAAATCATTTGGCGAACGTGAATCACCAAAAAGGCTGTGAGAATTAGTATAACCATGCAACTGAAGCATTGTTGTGGTAAGAAATAAAGAATAAAGAGTTATAAATGGAATTTTTTTTCGATTTGGTCGCTACAGTTAATTAATGAGTCTTACTCGTGAAAATTAGTATTGAAATAAAAAGTTAGCCGATACACTGATCGTAAAGAAAAGAAAAAAATATTTTATATTTGCTTTCTACAAATTTTAATCAAAATTAAATAATTGGTGTCCTTTAATTAAAATTTGGTTAAGAGTGATTAAAAAAATAAGTTTAAGAAATCAAAGAAATTTTAAAGCTAGGAAATATGTCATGCCTATTGTGGCATCACACATTTTTCTATAGTTCTTTAACTATATTAACAATTTAATTCTCTTTCATAACTTTTATTGATGGTTCCTTTTCAATCGTAAAAATGAATTCATCACGTAAATAAAATAAATCCCAAGAATCAGAAAGAAAAAACTTTCAATAGCAAGAATATTTTCATTAACTCTGTTGGGAACATATTGATAAACCCCTTTGTTAAATTTCAACACTATCATTGTCAAAGAAAGTCTAAAAAATAAAAGAGCCCCCCGAAAGCTATCATTTTATAAATTTTAATAATAGTTAGCATGGGGAAATACAATTAGCGCATATCTTGCATAACTTTCTGAGTATTCTGCCACGATCACTTTGTTAACAACCAGCTGCAATTTCGTGTCAACAAAAGTTAAATATTCATCAATTATACTTTTTTCCTTTTAAGCATCATTATTTTATCTTGAATAATTGTCATAATTCAAATTGTATCAGCTGCACCCAACATATTTTAAAGAAACAGTTGAAATCTAAAAATAGAATCCTTGAAATGGAGGAGTTCTAAAAGTGGAACTTTTGATTTTAAACTGATATTTTGACTTCAAAATTTCTAAAATAAAACTTTTATTTTGGTGGCTAAAAGAGGGACACATTATCCCTTTAAAAGCTTCTAGTTATTAAAAAACAGTTATTAAAAAAGATATTAAAAAATCTTAATTTTCTAAATTATATTAAACGCAAGATTAAATTTTACAAATAATATCAAGGATCCAAAATTCATTAAAAATCAAATACTTATGAAAACGAAACAAAACTAAATGCAAAAAATATATTCAAATACAAAGTTTAAATGTATGAAAAAATGTTATTCGGACTCTAATCACTCATTAAATTCAATCTCAAAGTCCTAAGTTCTTGTTCTCTTTTCAGAACATTAGCATATAAGCGGTTAACTGTGCAATATCAAAATAATAATTAGTATTAAACTCATACTTATTTAGTTTGCAAAAGGAAAGTATTATGAAAGTGAAAAATGCTAAAAAAAAAGCTACCTAAAAGGGTTCCCTATTCAATTGTTTTGTGAGAAACAATACAAAATAAAATCTGAAAACAAATGCAATTTTTTAAAGAGTGGCAGATACTTGACTTTATTTAATGTTTATAAAACATTTCTTGATTTCTTAGATCATTTTTTCTGATGCTTCTTATACTAATTCATTTATTTTGTTTTTCCCCCAAAAAAAGAGCTTTCAATTCACTTACAATTACTCAAACCAACAAGTATCTCTTATTCTCGTTTATCTAAACTATCACTATATTTTATTTGGAAACAATATCTTATCTAACCAATACCAAAAACCATCCTTCAATACTGATTTACTAGATCATGAATCATGAGGGCTTAGAAAATTTGATTGTTTTCTCTGTATCAAAGATAAACCATGAAACCTGATGAAGTCTGCTGACAATCTAATACAATCCAAATGGTATTTCCTAGTTTCTTCTTGAGCCAGACATAAATTTACCAACTAAACTTTGCGTCAGCATATCGTGAGCAATTTACAAAATATATACGAAAAGAAGTAAAAACAAATAGTCCAGTATTGGGTATAAGCCTGATTCGAAGATCTGGAACGAATACGTAACCGTCTAAAAGATATTGCATTTTGGCTGTAAAGTCGAACTTTGAATATCAAGTAGTTCGGCGAATATGCAGTGCTGAATGCTTTCGTGTTGTATCTTATACGCACTGCGATTTATTCAATTCAGTTGTAAAATAATCTGAATAAGGCATCATTATTGCGTATTAGTAAATTGTAAATTAAACATTATTGTTTTTTTTTTTTAAATAATTTGGTCTGAATTTTGGTTTGGGTATATTTTTTCGGTTATCAGTTAATAATAATCTCGAATTGGCGAGTTCATTGCCTGACGAATTCATTTTATTCTTAAAATGAATTTCCTTTTGGTTCACTTTTTCGCTACAATTTTATTTTCGCAGATTCAAGTTTGATTTCTAAAGAGTGCGAGATAGTATTTTACTACATCCAGTCTACAATTAATGACTATGTTACAGTGAATGACCGAAATTGGTGGTTGTTAACTTTCACCGGTGAATGTTGAAAATCTCGTAGTCGCTTTGGTAAATGTCCGTGATATATATTAAGTCTAGTTAAGTGCCACTTCCCGGTATGCCCTACATCAATGTTTTTTTCAAGGTCAAGTGCCAGTGCCCAGTATTCATTTAACCGGTATTTCGAACATTTATGCTTCTCCTATTCTATCGTCAGCAAATATTAACATTTTGAATAAATATATTAATATCAACGAATAAATTAATATCAAATCGAATATAACAAACATTTCAGACATTCCCCAAAGCGGCTACGTGATTGTTGACATGTACCGGTGAAAAAATTGAGCTAAAAAAGTATTGCTTTTTTACAATAAAGAATAAAAAAACGTGATACACACATGTGAATAATTATTCTTTAAAGCGATACAGCTTTTGTGAATAAATAAAAATTTATATCCTTTTCATATACAATACAAATTATAATTTATTAAATTTATTTTTTACTTATTTATTCAGCTTTCAAATAAAAATAAAAATGTTCTGCAATATTCACTATAAATTACATTGCGCCCATTATAAATATGGCTGAAGGCACGATTTATTTCAAATAAAAATCTAATTTTAGTTTTACTATGATTAAAATTTAATTCAATTATTTGAATTTATTTGAAAGTTCATACCAATATAAATTAGATGAAAATTTTTTATTTAGATTTTTTTATAGTGCAAAAATGTATTATTCAGCATATTTATTCAAAAATAATTTACATGGTTATCCTAAATCCTGTAATAAATAACGCTGTAATTTTTTTCTAAGCAGTTAATCCTATTTGGGACATATTAAGTAATTAGAGGTAAATATACTTTATTATATTTAATACCTGTTTAGCAATAAAAAAAAGTGTTTACTTATTAATTAGTAGATTCAAAATTTTTGGGGAGCAGGGCAGTATCTACTATGAAATCTCTTCTTTAAAAAAGGTTTGTTTTGTAATGTGTTTTTGTATTTCTTTCCTTTAATTACGTTGGTATTTGACTTATTCACGTGTTTAAAATTGTGTTCTCAAGCACTATCCTACATATGCTTTTTTAATATTATTTATTTTGTTTTAGAAAGTATACAAAAATTAACGTTTATAGTTTTTTTTTACGTTATTAACGCTTTTAGTTTTCTTTAAAAATACACAGTAAATGAGTTATATAAAAAATAAAAATATACATTTTCAAAATCAGGCTATTGAAAAATTAAAAAAAAAATAATATGGTTAATTTGAGGTTGACGAAATAAGTAAGGGGGGCTTAATTATGAGAAAATATGTAAAAAAATAAATAATAATTTTAAAAAAAGTATACATGACCAGTTAAGGATACACGAGCTTATAAAGCTAAAAAATAAATGTGATAAATAAACATATTGGAAAAATATGATAAAAAAAATATTGGATTAATATTATATAGTCAAAGTAATAGAGCTATGTTGAGGTCTATAAAATAATGGATCTAATCTTAGTAGCAGAGAATGATTGCGGTATTGCTTCAATTTCGTGTTTCTATACTGTTGCATAGCCTTCTAGAAGAGAAATTCTCTTTATAATAAGTCAATTACAATTAAAAATGAAACACAAAGATAGCAAAGGTTTAAATTGTTATTCAATGTAATATTAGCATTTTAACTTTTCTTTACATTCCACTTTTCCTCTTTTGCAGTGTACGTCAAATAGAAATTCGCTAGGATACGAACTTCTATCATGTTTGTGTTTCATATTTTATTAAAGTAAACTCCATTTTTAAGCTTTTGATAAACATAACAAAATTCCTCTGTAATTTTCCCAAAGGTAGAAAAATATTTGTTTTGGTAATAACTTTAATCAAAGTTTAAAAAAAAAAAAAACTCAGCAAGCGCCTTTTGAATAATTACTTTCAGGTAAAAATAACATCTCATATACACGTTTAAAGTATATTTGTTAAAACATTCCTTTTTTTTTTAAATATAAAAGCATCTACTAACATAACGAAGTTTTCTGATGCGTGATTTAAAAGAACACAGTACAGGTATTCCGAGAATAATTAATTTCACTCTGCTTGTATGGCTTGCAGTGTAATTAGAAACGAGACTGCTACTTTCGTCAAATTTTATAAACTATTTTCCAAATCTTTCGTAGTCCTTAAAGTTAGCTTCAAAACTCTTACGCTAAATTTAATTCTGCGAGAGAATTTGTTAAAGTAAGAGCAAATAGGTACTTTGGCGAGAAGTTCTCTTTATTTTATCATCTAAATTCTTTTTGAAATATTTACGCTTAAATATGAATTATATATTTTTCCATTTGCATCAAATCTGTCTTTATGAGAAGATATTCTTATCTCTGCAATTAACAACAAAACATAATATTTCAGGTTAAGCAAACAAAAATAAGATTCTGCCCGAACATGAAATAAAAAGAAGACTTGCATATGTACTAGAAAAAATTCTGAACGCATTTGTATTTGTAAAATAAAATTCTTTTTAATGAATAAAAAATAAAATTTATCAATTATTTTTCAGTTTCTTTCAATTTTTGTAAATTTTTTAATTTTAATTTGAAAGCAATTCAATTAATTATTTTTCTCAAGTTTATGAAATTAATATATAATTCCACATTAGATCATTTTCATGTAAATATATGAGGAGAGACCGGGCACTTCGAATGCGTCAAAATTAGTTCTTTTTACTAACGGGCAAACTCTTAATTGCACTTTACTAGTGAGGAAAAACCTACCCTATTAGCATGTTGATGTTGATTAAATCTGCGCAGATTCTGTGCAGATTAAATCTGTGCTGTCTCTAATATTCTAGTACTCTCTAATGTTTGCTACTCTCTAATATTCTTAAGTTTTTAAACTAGGTTTTTTATTGATCATTACAGTTATAAAAAATACTTTTAGTAAAACTTATACGCTTAATTAAATTGAGACAGTTTGATAGTTTCCATTACTTAGGTAAACTGAGACAATTTTTACAATAACGCATCAATTATGATATTTCACTCTAGTGTGGTTAATTGAAATAATTATGTTCACTATCTAATCAAATTAGACTAAAACCGACACTTAAATGCAATTTCTTCAACCACGTTTCAAACTCCTATTAGAGATTTTCGAAGAAAATGCAGGCTTCATACGTTATGACATACGTATATACTATTGCAGCTATCATAACACCACAACAGGAAACAGCATATTATATATGATTGTAATCAATTTTTATAAATAAAAATACATTTTTAAACAAGTTTTCCAGTAAAAAAAGCAAAATGATCATTTGCACTCTTATTTTGTTATAAAATTATTAATATGATATAGCTATTATTGCAAAATTTGATTCTTTAAACTCTATATCAGTAGATTTAGCAAATTTAAAACATTATTTATTCGATGTTTATTCAAAAAATTAAAATTTAAGAGAAACACATTATTTTTTGATTTAATACGATGTTTAAAAGAAAAAAGTCAAGAGAACGGCAAAAAAGTAAAGTATAACATAGATTTAGTTAAGGCAATTACCTCAAATTTTCAGAGTTGAAAGCTAGCAACGGCGATAATTGTAATCAGAAATCACTAACTTTTCGGACATCCTTAACATATCGTATTTCATCACTAGATCAGGTTGTGTTCGGTCACAATTTTCAATTTCTACTTAGTGTTTTCAAGCTAAATCGAGATTTAACAAACTGGAAGGTGTTGGAAATTGGATAAAATAGAAATGAGGTGTCATATTAATTTCTCCCTATCCAAAGTTAGTATTTAATAATTAAGATGTTATAATAATTCTCTGCGCTTTAGAAATTCCTCAAAATTTAAGAAAGATTAATCCAATAATAAAAAAATACACTATTTTAAACTTTGTTAAAATATCACGAATTCTCTGGCAGTCATACAGCTTAAGGGAATAATATAAAATATTGTATAAATTTCGATAAGATATTCACTTCAAAATGACACTTTAAGATATCGCTCAACACTGGCATTGTAAGATATTCGGACAAAGTAGGTTCAAATATTCTGTCAGAGTAGGTACTTTAAAAATATTCGCCTAAAATGAGTACTATAAGCTGTTCGCTTAAAAAAAGATACAATTAGATATTCGCTGAGAAGAAAAAAATATTTCTTTAGCTCTACATTAATACAATACGGTTAGAATAATTTAATTTCTGAATTTTTAAAAGACAACTCCTGCTTTTTTCTAAGCATGTCCTCAAAGAGAAAAAAAAACCTTAAAAAGAGCTATTTATTCACTATTTTCATTTTTTTAAAATTTTATTTTCTATTGTTTTATAATTTTATTATGTTATAATATTTAAATCTGTATCCGTCTTAAAGCTTAATTTCAAGGAAAAAATAATAACGGGTTTTAAGAAGCATATTAATTTAATAATTTCCACGACACTAATTATCTTAATTAGTTTAGCTTTTATTGATTTTTTTTTATTTTTTTCTTTTAATTTACATTTATATTTAAAACCCAGTTGGCTACCTTAAAAACGTAGCGTCATTTGGTTGTAGAGCAGAATAACACATTTCAGTAGTTCTACCATTAAATTCTAGAGTCAATCCAATGTAATGACTTAAAAACAAAAGTAGAAAAAAATTAGATCTTCTTATTATATCGATCTGATTTTATTTTATTGAATTT
The DNA here is from genome assembly GCF_043381705.1 of Parasteatoda tepidariorum. Lineage (NCBI taxonomy): Eukaryota > Metazoa > Arthropoda > Arachnida > Araneae > Theridiidae > Parasteatoda > Parasteatoda tepidariorum. The sequence goes on along the minus strand of NC_092204.1, from coordinate 104,914,650 downwards.
AACGTTATTTAGGAGGAGAAATGTTAATATCGTTAGTATTAATATAATCGGTACATTTTTGAGAATAATATGATGCGTATAATCTGTTGAATCAGTTTAATTAAACTGATCAAACAACCATTTAAAGTTCTATAATAACGTTTGCCCTATTCGAAATTGAACTGAAACCGTCAATGTAATTGTTGGACGTAGGGAATATATACTTAAACTTAATTGAGATTTTACACGCTCGTTTCTCAAACTTTTAATTATACTTTATTTCGTCTAGTTAACTTTGAAAACAATGCGAAGTAGACGCTCTATTACATTTAATCGTAGCAACTATTCCTTGATATGAACCGCCAATGTACAGTGAGCAAAAAAAATTAAATAAATAAATAAATAAAAACTGAACAACCTAAATAACTTTTGATCTAGCAAAATCGGTTGAATGGTTACTGAGAAATCAAATTTCAAATATACGACTTGCATACATTAGAAGGTCGTACATTAACCTTTAAGTGAGGAAAAACAAACGCACTGAAATCATTTATGGGGAAGCCATGATGAAAACGTGATTCTTTATTTATTTATTTACATTTATTTTTATCCTTTCCATAGGAAACATAAGTTTCAAGACAATAATTTGAAACACTGGATCACCAAGAAATCAAACCAGTTCAATTTCATCTTCCTCGCGAGTAATTTAAAAGAATTTTCTTTTTCACTTAAATATTATTTTGCTCATGCTCACACTCTCATGCTATCCTTTTTGACGTAGTTTTAAAAAAATTATTAAGAGAGGTGCTTATAGAACACTCTGTGTCCAAATTGTTTCGTGAAATACATTTTTAAACATTTGTTTCACATTTTCACAAAACACCATTTAAAAAAAAATAAACAACTTCTATAAGAATTCGATGTAAATATATTTACTAAAATGCATCATTTTAGACTTCTTCAAAAATATACACTAAAGATTTATTTCGATTATAGATAGAAAATACATTTAACTACATTGCTGAACTTTATATTTATTGAAAAGTGCAAAATAAAAACAAGACTGTAAAGACACTCTTTCGAAAGCTTTTATAATAATTAAGAAACCCTTTAATTAAATTTACATTAAGAAAGCGCATTTCTTGCCATAACAGGTCGTTAAAGGATATAAAAGCGATACTTATTTTTATCACTTTATTTTTTTTAATGTTATACATAATTAAAGCACGTATTTTATTTAATAATTAGTGTTAGACATTCTATGTGAAGCATAGAAATTTTCCCTCCGGCTAAAAGCACAGTCTACTTAAATAAACAACATAAATGCTTTTAGAAATGTTACATTTTACTGAACAAAAAAGAAAAATACGTCTTACGAGTAAGTCTGTTAAAGAATTTAAAAATAGATGCAAAGGATCTTGTATCAACAAAGAAATTACGGTACTGTTAAATTTGCTTACAATATTATAATTAATGTCTTAGTATTTAAAAATAATCAAAATATGAGAACAGAAGATGGGCAAATTTATATACGATGTGCAGCTTATGTTATGTACTTCCTATAACGTACTACACTTATGCTAAAGAGACGTACAATGCGCAAAACTAGAAAAAAATATTGAACACCCAGAATAACTTTTGATTTAACGATCGGATTCTTACGTTCTGAAACTCATTCTCAATGGTTTGAATACCTAACCTTATTTTGAATACAAGAAAGTTCTAATTAACTTGAGTATTTAATATTTTAAGTTTAGAAATTAGTCGCAAAAACGTACTTTCTCAGAACTTTTTATAGACTCTCCTGCTAAACTATTAAGATTAAATATTACAGATTACCGTAACAACCTATTCTGAGATTCAAGTACCCATACTCGTCTCCTAAAAAGATTTGTATATTTAAAGAAAGAACATTTTATTATTTAATTTTTAAATTTAAAATAACGTAGGCACTAAGAAATTAGTATACTTAATGTTAGGACTTGAAACTGATATAGTTGAAATTTAGTGAGTAAAAATCCAATTATTAAATCAAAAATTATTCAGAGTGATAATTTTTTTTTAAAAATTGTGTAAAATTCTTGTAAAGAAAAAAAGTAATGGCAAAAATTTATTTCAAAATTTTGTTCTTCTGCAAAAGGAAATAGTTGTTGAAAGACTTGGATTTGGTTAAATGGTTTTAAACTTTTAACATAATCAGAGTCCTTCTACACCGTACAGTTGCTATATGGTGTAAAAATAAAAAACAAAGAAGTAAGTAAAAAATTACCCATTTCGAAACTAGATACTGAAAAGTTTGCGAAAAATTGCTAAAAAGTTAAATTTTTTTGAAGAAAAAAATTACAAAATAAATGTCTTAATTTCAGCTGTGGTTTTTAACCAAGAATACTTATTTCTTCTAACTTGTTTCAGAATTTTAAGGAAAATACATAACTGTATATTTTTCTTCTTTTCTTTAATTGTCTTTTTCCTTCATCTACATTTCATTCACCTATAAAACACTCCGTTATAGGTAGGTTTTGAAATTCTGTACTGAAAGTAATAATAAATAAACCAATCTTACTTTAAGAGTCAAATTTAAAGCAGATTCTCATTTAACTTTGATTAACTTTTATTTTTCATTAACTTCGCAGTGAATAATTTTTACGTACAAGTTTAAGTAACATGTTAGACTAGTTCAATTATAAGAGGAGTTATGTGTACAACAAATAGTATGATTAGTTATTTTAATTGCACAATTGAAGTTTGGTACATGGTTCTTGATTTTTATATACTTATTTATGAAAGAAAGATATATTTCGGCAATAAGTTTAAAAAGTTGATTTTTAAAAATAATTTAATAAAAGTTTTCTCTATGAAATTTATATAGAGAGGCTTATTGAGGTGCTCCATGTATACAAATGTGAAAAATAAAAAATTGGTTTTGAAGCAAATATTTTTTTACTAAAGTTTCCAAAATAAACGTAATTTTAAAAAGTAAGTGCCTTATTTTTTTAAGTAATTCTAGTTTTCCATAAGGTCTTATATCAGTCTTGTTTTCCGAATCTTTATGTATTTCTTGTTTTCGAAAATTCCGGTTTATAATTCTAGCTTTCCATCCATTCCATTTCATCAAATGATTTATTATTTTGAATCAATTAGTAAAGCAATCTCACAAATTGATCTTGATCAACATTTTTAGTATGATTATTTAACAAAAAATTAGCTTTACTGTGCAACTATTTAAACGACAAAATATATGACTGAAAAAATTGATACTTAAAACTTGAATGAGAGTTGAAACATTGAAAATTCTTTTAAGGGCGATAACAAATGGCCATACATTTACTTATTGTCTTTTGTTTTATTTCATAGAAGTTACTTTAAATTCAAGCTTTATATTATATTTCAAAAAAAAAATTTAAATATTTTTTTTTCTCTTTCCAATTACAATTACATAATGTAAAAAGTTAAAACAAAGACAAAGGAAAAACAAAAATTTCAAAAAAAATCATTTTATCACTGGGTTCCTTGCCTCTCGGTTTACCGCTCTACTGGGAACCGTTTCACATTACAAAATATTATATACAGTGTTTTGTTGTTCTGAGACTGTCCAAGGACTTTTAGACTTTTATTGTTACGCATGGATTAAAACACATAACTATATACAGTGAGCAGGAAAAAAAAATTTAAAAAAACGAACCACCCTGAATAACTTTTAATTTAATGACTGGGTTTTCACATTCAAAGACTCAATCTCACTGGTTCGAGGTGGTGACCTCAAACATGCTAATCAATAAGTGCAGACAATATTCAAAGTAACGAAATCAAACTCAAAAACGTGTGTTCTCTGAATAAACACATCATTTTTTTTTCCAACGAATTCGGATTTCCGTCCCCTAAAATATAATAAATAATGAACCCCAAAGTAACTTTCTCTGAAAAACAATTTCTTCTGACGGATATGGAATTTTGATCAGCAATGTATAAGGGTTTGCCTCAATCCAGGAAAGAGGGTCAGAATTGTTTGACTTGGAAGAAGGTCCAAACTTTGGACCCTTTAATGCTAATTTAACTTTTTGCGTGTTTCACCATAACTCGAGAACTTTTGAAGCAGGAAAAAAAATTTGCACAAATGTAAAAAATTCGTTTGTCCAAAGATAATTACAAGGAAAAAATAAATTTTAATAACTATTAATTAGTTTTTACAATTTTATACAATAATATTCGGAAAAAAATTTTGAATTAAAGTAATACATTTTTTACATCATTTTAAAATATCTAATTTTACATAGCAAAATAGAAAATTTTAAAGAAAGCGATTGAATAGTTCCTGAGAGATCGTATTCGCATATTTAAAATAGTCGCATCTTTAAAAAGAAAGAATAATCTTAGAGTAAGGAATAGTCGTATATTTAAAATTCGGTTTCATGGAAATCATTCAACTTATTTCTCTCAAATTCTGTATTTTGCCATGTAAAATTAGACGCTATAAAATGATGTAAAAATTGCATACCATACAAAAGACGTCCAGCCAGTCATATTGAGTTAAAAATCAAAACATTTCTACCGTCTCTTGGTTGAGCCAGTCCGATTTGTAATTTGAAATATCTAAAAATAACAAACTATTGGAAGCGGTTCCTCTTGATATCAATTGATTTTTCTATTAGACTCGTAATCGTACTAAATGGGACATAATTTTAATTGTAAGACACCGGCACCAGCCTTTATACTAACATTTAGTTCAAGGTGGTCTGAGATTAACCAAATGGAGATGGTTATTTTAAAAAAGTATATGGGCATAAAATAACTACATTTAGAGAGCATTCGTCAAAATGGAACTGTTCATTTATTTACATATTAATAAATATTCCATTTACTTTTCACATTAGTTCAATGTGATTAATTTTTCACGAAGTTTCTTTTGATTAATTTTTATTTCAAGAGTCTTAATTAATAACAATGTAATTACGGTGAGTAGGATGACATGGCATAGATATTTCTCTATGAATTAATATACTGAATTACAACTAAGGTTGTTATCCTACAAATCCATGCATGTAATTAATAATGTCCATACAAGATAAAATAATTATTCACAGAGTCAATGGGAGCAGATTTCTATTGATTAAATATTTAATAGAATCGTGAATGTTGAATTTATTGTGTGTTGACCCTTGCGTATTTTGTTCATGAATGATTAAATATTTGGTTGAGTTATAAATTAGATATTTTTCTTATTACGCGGTGCTTGATTTTACCAAAATAAAATTATGGGAAATAAGGAAACAACGAATTAGGTAAGTAACAGAAATACTATTTAGTTTTCATTTAAGAATGTGCTTTGTACACCAGAAAAATTTTTGAAAAAATCCCTAAATATCACCAATTAATTAAGTTTTTTCCCAAATGGAAATAAACAAATATTGAGTACTAATTTCATCACTTTAAAGAGAGTACACTAAAAGAAATTGAAAGTATAATTTTAAATGCATAGCATTAAAAAGAACTTTTGAAAAGCGGAAACACTTATCAATATTTGTAGAAAATTTATTATTTAGAAAATTACGAATAAACGGATAGCTTTTGACCTCCTCCCTGGAGTAACTTTTGTTCTAATGATCAGATCTCCACGTACAATTAATCCATATAAATTGCTCGAGTGAGTACGGTTTCAATTGTTTGGCCAGGAAAGCGATCCAAAGTTTAGATCCCTTGATGTTACATGCATTTTTAGCAATTTTTTCAATATCTTCAGAGCTTGTGTAGGCAAATTTAAAAACATTTGCAAAACTTCACTCAGAAATAAGTTTTAATAATTGTTATGTTTTATTATTTTAGTAAATAAAGTCGAAAGAATTATAAACTTCAAGGGATACATTTTTACTTACAACAAGGGATACTTACAACATTTTTAAGAATTTTCGTTGATGAGTTAAAATTCAAAATTTAATCGAAATCGGTCCAATTGTCAATGAAAAATCAAATTTTAAAAACCTGTTGTTTATTCAAAATTTGATTCCTCAAACCTATTTTCTTCAAATTTTGTATTTTGTCGTACATAATCACACTCTTTAAAATTATGTAAAACTTTGCATGCAAGAAATAGTTACCATGATTTTAACAATACGGAGATTTGTCCCATGTATATCAGTATGATACCCGCATCACATCCGGACTGTGATGCCCGCAAGACACCAAGAACGCATGGTATCAACACTAGTATAATCATACATGAGTTAAATCACCGTAATATTTATAATATTGGACTAGATAGGCATATAAATTAAGAAAGAAATATTTAAGATTTAAAATATATAAATAAAATTTGTTGAGGAATAAATTTTAAATATATTTTAGAATCAAATTCACTAAATAAAGCAATTTACTAAATAAATTGATTTACTAAATAAAACAATGAAAAATTAATTATAATTAAAAGCTATTTTTTAAAAGAATTATGTTTGGATAAATTAATTTTATAATTGTGTGCAAAACGTTTTAGATTCAATTGAGAAAGTACCTAGAACCATTAAGATTGAGACATGAAAATTCGATCATTAGATCAGAAGTTACACTGAGTGATTTGTTGATTTTTTTGCTCACTGTTTCTTAGCATTATAATAATGATAAATCTCTTTATAAGTGGAAATACTCTTATTTTAAGTTTGAGGTTTTGAAATGAGTTATTACTAGTTTATTATTTTTTAAGTATAATATTTTCCCGTATTTACGAATCAGTATTAAAATTTTTTTTTGTAGTCAAAATTTTTTGTAGTCTCCTTTTTTTTTGTTCTCACATTGAGGTATTTATGAGCTAAAAAAATTAAGTTACAGTGAATGCAAAAGTTTTTATGTAATTAAAAAATTTAAATTTTTCAACTGAATGGTTTTAAAAAAGGTTTGGAATAAGAAAGTTTTGGAATAATTATATTTAAAGACTAATGACTTTTACAGATTAATTTATTCTAAAAATCTCATATGATATTTCGCAGTCTTACGATATAATTTCTTTTAAAGAATCAGAAACAGTATTATGTTGAAATTGATCTTTATATTAAAATTGATTAAGCATGCGTAGGTTTTCGGACTCATTTCGTAGGTTATTTTAATTGCTCACAATTTTCTTAAATATTACGTAATTTAAATCGTACGGCAAATTGTTGCCATTTCATGACTTTATGCAATAAGAGTAAAACCAAAACAAAAGAATGCACGAATATGTTCGAAATTTGCTGCACATCGATTTTTATCTATATTGCATTTTAGAAACAATTCCATCTTTCTATTGTGCCTCCAGAGAAAGAATTTATAAATAGGACGAGAAATTTCTTTTATATGGAATAAAGAACATTTCTTTGTCTAAAGAATAGGATACTTGTCCCCGCTTTTTTTACTAACTAAAAAGCACATTTTCCACTTATTCTTAGGCACAGAACTATTGATCCAGAGTATAATAGAAAATCTTTTCCAAAAATATGATACATTCAAAATCTCTTAGCAAACAGGGAAGTATTCGGGATGCGATTAAACAATCCCATCCCGAATTAAAGTAATAAGGGATGGGAATTTGTCACGAATAAATAGACTGGATGTTGACTGGATGCTTCATCCTCGATTTTTTATGCATCATCTTGGAAGAAGGAGATGAAAGGATGATGCTTGCAGATCTTATTTGAATGAAAATGAATGCTACTTGTTTATGAGGTGGAAAAATGTTATTAATGCTAGGATGTGATCGCGCTGGACAAAAGTTTGATAAATAGGTATAGGCATTTACTAGTATTAGTAGTAGGCATTTAGGGTGACATAAAACAAAAATATCAGAATGAATAGGCTGAAAAAGTATACTAAATGTTGCCAGTTTTTTTTTCTTCTTCCAAAAAGCGCCTTCGTTAAATTTGCAACAGAGTTTCCAGCAATTACCAATTCTTGCAATTACCAGTGTAGAAGGCTTGCACGATTTATTGACAGATAGTCGCTAAATTGGTCAATTGAATAATCTGTCTTTTTGCCAGCATTCTTAGGCTTATCGCAGTGCTCCCATGCAACCTCAGTCATTTTCAATTTTGTGAGCAAAGTATGTCGTTGAAAGGAAACAATCGTGAATTGCTAGTTCTGTTGCAAAATGTTATTTATTTCTGCCACATAAGATGTGATGAGCGAATTGGCCACTAAATGCTAACCACTCTATTCATTCATTTTTTGATTAAAATCGTGAGTTCCAAAATATTAAAAAGAAATGAAAATATTCAGACTAGCTTTCATTCCCGCCGCCTTTCCGTTAAAAAGCATTTACCCTTCTATCTGAAGCTGAATTGGCTTTGAACTGCTTCAAGGGATAGACCTCCTGTCCAAAATATTTACAGCTTCATACTTTAAAAATAGTTCCTGTTCTCGTCTGATTAAAATGGAAACGTTAATTCAAGATTTTTTTTCCTTTGCAACGGAAATGAGGGTTGTTTTACGCTAAAAATGCTCCCTGAAGGTGAGTTTGACCTAATAGTTGATCAAAGAGTTTCCTTGTCTTTTGAATCGGCTTCGAAAAGGCAAATTTACGGAGATTAATATAACTTCAGCCGCAATTTCGGTATAGACTAGCTGTTTAATACTAGAGCGAAATTAAACTTCAGGGTGGTTTTTCTTAACAAAACATCTAAACGCTGCTAATTTTTTTAAAAAATCTTGAACTTTTGGAATTAAAAAGTATTAGCATAAAATATTAAATATTAATTCATCATTAATGCAGTTATATGAAGCCAAAAAAACTCAAATTTATACCACTTTATCATTAAAGTACACATTTAAGTAATGTCAGACGGAGCTGTTTCAGCACAACAGAATTTTCTACTTCAGTCTCCATTTGTAATTGGAAACATTAAAATCACTTTTTACAATCAATTAAAATTCACACATCATTCAAATAAAATTCAAATCATCTTACCACAATTTATCAAGAATTACTTTTCCGCAGTTCATTTATCTTGCGAGAATCGATAACAAATGAAGTAATTGAGGAAGTGGCAGTAATTACTCTGATGAAAGTACTTTGAACAATCTGATCATCAATATTTAAAAATGAAGTTACAGGATGCCAGTAACTCTTTGTATCGATAGTGTTTCTTTGTAGCAACAGATGATAACAAAAATAAGTAATAGAATCAGCAAAAAATGGAAGAATCAGTATATGCTTTTTTTAAAATATTAGTTTATTTCGGCTGGCAGTTTTATTTGGCACAAAAGGTATATGGAAAACAATGTAGGTTCATTCTAGTTTCTTTCTAATGTAAGAAAATATCAATGTTATAGGTTTCGATTTTCACATTGTCATTTATTTTTATTGAAAAGCATCTTTAGATAACCCGTTTGTGAAGAAGGAATAATATCCTATGACAGCCACTAAGCAAATAAGAAGATTTTCTAAAGGTATTACTTATTTTTTCACTTTTTTCAAAAATTTAGCTATTTTCCATAGTTTTAGTTCATTAATGAAAATCAAATCAAATTTTTGAAATTTATAAATTTTCTGTAGTTTATATATCTTCTGATTGACTCACAAATTTTGCATCAATTTTGCGAAATTATGACTTAGGAATTTTTTTTTAGTCTCTTAACTGCAATTTTCCCCCCTTTTGTATCTCGAAAAAAAATAAAAATTCTGCAGATTTTGGGACAAACTGTAGCTACCACCACCGTTTTCTGCTATCGAACCTATGAGCACAAATAATTTCCCTTTCCCAGAAAATTAACTATTTTCATAAAGTCAATGTACATAAATTCAATGTACATAAAACTGTTTTTACCAAGAAAGAACCCTCTCTCCTTTCAGGATGTACCGTGGGTACCTTCAACCAGATTACCATTTAAGTACTTTGATACAACTTGAGATTCCCTTTGGATGATGAGAATTATTTTCTCTTTCTCAGTAAGAACAGCTTCGTTAGTTTAGTACTTTCTTAAAGTCATGAGCGACAAACTATTTGTAATAAAGAGACAACCCCATTCTGTAACTTCAATAATGAGAACTCAGTAAATAGCTCTCGTTAACATATTTTAAAATTTAAAAAAAATACCTTTAATTGCTTATCTGCATTAAGACATATTGTTGATCTGCTTTTATAGTCATTCCATTTAAATATTTGGTACGACATCACTAAATCCTTTTTTGCTAATGTTATTCAAGGTAACGCTATATTATGAATTGGCTGAGAACGGGAAGTACGGGAGAGTTTCACAAAATATTTACTGTTATAGAAAGTATTATGGAGTCAGGTCACATAATGCATCTTCAGAATGGATGTATAACGATGGACACTTAGTAGTGCGTCTGCCCTAGCATCAAAATAACTTGGGCCCTCATTGGACCTATATTCACGAATGTTGGTTCAATAAGGGTTCAAAGTAACGTTATTTCTCCGATATTGGTCCTATATAGAAACGTCCGATTCACCCGCTATTTCACTGCTATTTTACAACTAATATCGGCCCTATACGGGACAGTCAGATTCACCCGATATTTTACATTCATTATTCAGCCAATATAGGCTTTTTAATGGCTCTATGTGGGTCGATATAGGCCCTATATAGGACCAATATTAAAATCTCTAGATATCCCAATATTGGACTCTCGATGCATGTTCATATGGGACCCATATTGCATCAATTTTGAACCCAACAGGGGACAAGGTAAAATTGCTGCTAGGGTAGATTCATGGTTAATAACGGCAATTCTTTTGGTACTCGACTGAATTCTTGCATGAACACTGAACGGGAGATTAAAAAACGGAATTTTTGCAATTTGAGACGGTAAAAAAAATCGAAAAAAAATTACTGATTTCCATGCTGTAAAACTGGTTTCCTTGTACCTGAACAACCTCCAAGTAGGTGAAAGTTTCTATTAGCAACTTAATACAACTGGGATCACTAGTCTTTTCGGTGTCAAGCTGTATAAGTATGGTATTTCTTATATATACATAATATCTCGTTTGCGAGTCCACTTGGTTTTAAAACCTTATTATAACACCCGACTTGACATTCGATTTGATATCTGACTTGTTGCCTGATTTGAAAAGTGTCTTGGCACCTGACTTAACATCTGACTTAGCATCTGACCTAACACCCGACTTGATACAGACATGAAACTGGCATAAATATGCGTATAATTTTTAGGCAATTTTAAATGTGCATATACGTTCTTTTATAATTTTTGACCCTCTTCAATGTTCCTTTTGGCTAAATGGAACATGCTATATCCGTTGAAACTCAGTTTTGATGACAGTGATTATGAGATATATTCTGAATTTAATTCCCATGGAACTGGCTAGGTTAGAAGATTCAAATTCGTAATTATTAGTTACCACTGTTTCTTTAGAACCCAACTAAATAAATTCCAATTTGCGTGCCCCTCCCTCCTGGATTTAAAATTTGCAATTTTTATGAAATCTAGCGAACTAGAGCTTAAACTAGCTAACCAAATTTTACAATTATTATATTGGAATGATAAACGAAGTAATATGACGTGATACGTTACCAGTATATGTGAAAGTTTTATGAAAAGGAAATAAACTCCTCTTTAAATAGGAATAAACTCATCTTTTAACTTTGACAGATATGAAGATTCCGTTTTAAAAATTTCTGTACATACTGTACTGGCCAAATTGTTATAGTTTTTGTTTTTTTTTAGTTTCAAGATTGCAATGGGACATTTTTCTGGAAAGGATACTTTTAGAAATCGCACAATTTTTAAAGAATTCATATTCATTTTCTGAGAACTTATCTAACTACATAACAAGACCTGGTGTTTGTGCCAGTTAGCAAGTATGTTCCCAGATTCAAAGTAACTGTCGGAAAACGGAATACGTTGTGAAAGTATTCCGTTTTCCGACAGTTACTTTGTTTCTTAATGTGCAATTTGTTGTTTTGTGCAAAAGTGGTAGAATTAAATTAGTTGGTTGGAACAAGATTCATTTTCAAGATGAAAATTTCCAATTTTAAGGTACCTGACAAGTGCAAAAACATTATTTTGGGCAAAAGTTTCAAAATTTTGAAATTCCTGTTCTCCCAGTTTTCTAAAAATACTTTACTTTTGTTTGTACTCAAATTATTTACAAAGTATTTGTGCAAGGTGATAACAGTAAACAGACAAACGATTTAATGTTTTTAAATGCATTTATCTCATTACCAGTTTTTTTTTTTCTATTTTACGCCAGCTTCAACACGGTATCTCATGTTGTTTTTAAAATATTTGTCTGTTTTTCATGAATGTTTATGATTATAGCGCACATGTTTTGAACTACAGACTAAGAGAAAACAGTCGAATCTCTTTTTTATGCATGTTGCTTGGCAAGAAAATGTGCATAATTGTTTTCTTTTAATTTGCTCTTTTCAACTAGACTGATCCCTAATGATAATAATTCAAAAGATAGTTCGTAGCTCTCTAAATAAAATGGTCAACGTTTTTTTTGTTTGTTTTAGGCGATAGAAATTGTTTTACAGTGTTTAGCTAGTACGCAAAAAATAAATCCTTATTTTTAACCAAAAATAGCCATATAAAAGGAAAATAATATTTTTTATAGTTGTATAGGTTTTTAAACATAATAAAACAAATAAACTAGTTTTTTTTTAAATTTTATATTAATATTTAAAAAACAAGTTGTCTAAACTAGTCTGATACCTTGAACATGGCATGCCGATCACGATCTATTCGTTCAGCTTTCGCACCCTATCAATACACAGTTCAAAGGTCATGAACAGCTTTTGGGGTTTTATAACGTTGATTAAAAGCAAAAATAATAATGCAGTCATTTTTCACAACTTAATGATTTGAAAAGTAGAATAAATTTAGTAAAACAAAAAATATAGATTCCAGTGGAACAACTTATCATTATCCGAATGATCTTATCACATTATAAGCAATATATTTTGGAATGTTATAATGAATATAAAAATAATATAGAGCTTAGTTGCCAACTCAATATATTAAATGCTCAAAGATAAAACTAACTATTCTTTCTTTTTTTTCCTTTAACTATTTTCCAATCAGAATCAAATAAAAAAAAACCATCTGGAATAAAATCATACGATGCTTATATTGCATCTTTTGAGGTTTATTAATCTTGAGTGAACAAAAGAGAAATTCTTATTCAACAAAATTTTGTTGTCACATTCTAATGAACGCATGTTTTCTTTCACTACAAAAAGATTTATCTTTTTGTCTCTCCCGTTTCTGTCAACGGAACTTACAGTGAAATGACAAATGTTATTCAAATCCATATTTCTCTTAAAGAGCGTAAGATTTGTGCTTAGTTTTATTTTATTATATTGTTTTTAGTAAAGTGTTTTCACCCTGAACACAAGAAAAATGGCATTTTTTATACTAAGTAAAACGAGGAAATGAAAGACAATAAAATGTAAGAAAGAAAATTTTACAAAAAAATGAGATGAAACATTCAGATTACAAAGCATTTTATTGAAAAATCAATAAATCGTGACGTTTTAAGAAATTATGAAATCTAAGTATATATTTCTTTTTTAATTTTAAAAATAAAGAATACGCAAAATAGAGTTATTGTAGGGCAGGATAGGAAAAGTACTAGTTTTTATTTTTAGAATAATATCATTTGAATAAAAGAAAAGAAAATACCCCAAATGCTAAGCAACTTCAGTTGTCCCTGGGTATAGAACACCTCCTAAAGTCGAATGAAGTTCGATTCTCGGCAGTGGCTTCTTCTTTTTCTCATACCTCTACACTCCACAGGGAGTGGAGGGCCTTTGTAGTGAGTCTGCATCTTACCATGTTGGTGGCAAAGAACTTTATTCTTCTCCATTTTTTAGGCTTTGTCTTTCATGCATACCTAATACATCAGGGCCATGTCATTTTAGGTCCACTCTTCATTCCTTTACCTTAGGGTTGCCAAGTCTAGCAACTTCTCTACTTTGAAATTTTTTTCCGGTTTTCGAATAGTGGGTCCAATCTATCGCTATTTCCATTCTCTGATTTTTAATTTGACTGATTTTTCTAACTGATTTTAAATACTTTTTTGTTAGATATTTTGTGAAACCGTTTTGTATTCAAGAATCTTTTGATACATTTGTTGATAAAAGCATATAGCATATTTGTATTTGTCGATGATGGCTGGCCAATTCGTGTAGGATTACAGACTTGCTCTGATCTCAGTGTTAGTGTGAAATATCGACTATATTAGTCTGATCATAAATTGCTATCTCTTTGCGTTTGGGATAGACTTGAGAGATTTTTGTGATTCGCATATTTTTTGTGGCAAAAATGATGGTTAGTTTCAACAAAAAGTCCTCCACGCAGGCTAGTTTTTTCTTATGTTTTAACCAACATCTTCCTTGCCTTTTAGGCTAAGTACAATATTAAAGAATAATGAATTTGAACACTCATGACAAAAAATTGCATATGAATCGGATGTTCTATGCCGATGAAAAATAATTTCATAAATATATCCTTAATACATCAATTATCCCGGAAGACAAAAATAACTTTAAAAATCTTGAGCCGAAAAACAAATTTTTTTATTGCTTATTCGACTGGAAATGTAAATTATCTTATTTTTACAATAGAAAAAATTATAAGAGATCTTAAAGATTTATAGTTCTTTTAAAATTGTTTCCACAAAGCCACGTGAATTTTATACTAAGGACAACATATAAAAGTTAATACACATAAAAAGTTCGTCTTTCGTTTTTTTTTTCTAATAAAAGACAATATAACTTTATCGTTTTCTGAAATAAATTAAAAAATTAAATTTAAAAACTATTCAACAGATTTATTTTCAAAATTAATGTCTCATGGTGGATCTAAAATATATTAAAATATAGACATTTGTTTCATTTTTTCAGCACTTTCTAATCTTGCAAGATCCACTAAAACTTTGCTGTAAAATTTTTTTGTGGGCGAATCTCTGTTAATTCCATGGTACTGGAGATACAAGATTTTTTTTAAATGGAGATGCTTACAGTTCTTGGTGCAGTTCAAACTACTGCAAAATATTATGAAGAAATAAATATCCTTAGACAAACCTACCAGTGACTTACAGTTATGTTAACTTAACGAGATCATCGGAAAAACTAAGTTTGTACTATACTCAAGAAACAACGAACTTCAATTCCCAGACTTTGCTCCGTAATAATTACGCTTAGTGTTTGAGAAAGTAAGTGGTATTCCTAGATTAGTAGTAAAAATTTGGACTTAACATTAAAACGGCAGATTTTATGTTATATTCATTTTCTTTAACACGCATTTCGGGCCATGTTGACTTTTTTTTAAGTATGCTTTTTAAGCTGGATCTTTTTTCTTAAAATACGCGTTTTTAGGTTTATCCATCTTCTTAAATAAGCGTTTTGAACTATTTTTATGTTTTTAAGCATGCCTTTTAAACTTAGTCAATCTTTCCAAATACGGATTTCTCAGGTGTGTTAATTTTCTTCTAGAAATTTGACCTTTTTCTTATTTTTTATTTAAATATGCATTTTGAGTTCATTGATTTTCTTAAATACTCTTTTTGAGTTTGAGTCCATTTTTTTTTAAATACGCCTTTTAAGATAAGCTCATTTTCTTTAATGAACCTTATTAAAATACGGTTTTTTCAGTTTTGTCCGTTTTGTTATGTATGCATTTTAAGCTCAGTCCATTTTAGATACGCGTTTTGAGTGTGTCGATTTTTTTAACACACATTTTGAGCTTTTTCTACTTTTTAAATAACCATTTTGAACAATGTCCATTTTTTGAAATCCAAACTGAAAATCTCGTCGCTAAACGGTTTGAAAATATAGCAGAAAATTAGGAAAGGAAAAAAACTCGAATATCAAATAAATGATAAATATTTTTGTACATTCTTATACAACTTTATACATTCTTAAAACAGTCAAATTTATCATAAGTAACAAAATGATTAATAATGATTAGCAAGATCGTACAAAAATTCGTAAATGTTCTTTCCCACACCAAGAAAAAAAATAACATTAAGAAAATAAGAACTGAACAATGTACAAAACTAGTAAAAGAAAGAGCTTGACCTAACAGAAGCAATTTCTTACACTAGGTTAACCACATTCTACGATATAAATAAAGGACTACTTAAAAACAATCAAAGCAAAACAGAAAATTGCTCTCGAAAAAATGGGTCAAAACAAAAGCAAAAGAGAGAAAAAAAACTGCTCGAAGAACTAACAGGAAATGAGGCAAACGAAAAACTTGAAGAAATAAAACATCAAAATAAAGAGGCTTCGATCTTTTGTTTAATCGCGTTGTATTGCGGGGGTGAGGGAAGAAATCTGTCTCGCGAACAGATGCTTCAAGTTCCGCATCTGAAATTTTCCTTAAGAAAAATTAGATGAAAAATGATCAAAAACTTAGATTTCTTGAATTGAAAAAGAATTTTTTGAAGCAGATTGTTTCCCATGCTTCTTATTAGAAGTAAAGACCACGGTGAACTTCCTGATTTGATTTCTTTTGTACTCTGATTGCGTATTTTTGTCTTCTCGAAAAATTTTAGTTTTTGTTTATTTCGCATGTTATTCTTGAAAAAAAAATTTCATGCCTGATTCGTCATTTAAGTCTTATTAGTCCTTCACGCCCTACTGACCATACATACTTTAAATTTTATTCTAACACTGTTTTTTAAAGTCAATTTCAATATTTTAACATAATATGGCTTAAATTATTTTAGGAAAAATACAATTTTTTTTCCGCATCTTAGTGAATTTGTTAAAATCATTTCGCAGCTGTTTCTAAACTGTGATAATTTATTTTATATATATGTATAAATATAATTTGGAAGAGTTCTAACGAAGCTAGTTAACTACAATTTTATAAATATGCCTCTTCATATATATATATATATATATTCACAGTCNTATATATTTGGTTGTTAGCAGAAATAGTTATTGATTTTATCAAATTAAAAATTTAATTCCAGTTTTCAATGTAAAATTAAGGGACTCAAACCACTAGGTATTTTAAAGGTATCAAGTGCAAATCTATCAAAAAAGAAGTATGTTTATTGAGATAAATCCCATGTTTGTGTTTAATTCGTAACTTAAAATATCATTTGTTTCAAGTCGTATTAGGTTGGGACGCGCGCTCAGGACTATTTCAGCCTCTGAAATATTTGCTTTTTCACTTTTTCGAGCAAACCTGTTCAACTTCTTCAGTTTTCACGTGACATCATGCATTTTTATTGAATAAAATTTTTCAAATGATTGTTTAAATAACTCAGTCAGAAGGACATTCTGTAATAGAATCGATTCAAATCCAAACAAATTATAGTGTACCGAGCAAAGTAGATGAATGATCATTTTCTTAGCTAACCTTAAAAATTTTTGCTTTTTTTTCATTACTTCATTTTGTTATAAGAACAGTTAAGTAGAAAAGGAAATTGGATTAATTCCAAAGCATATACTCGCTTATCGACATATATTCATACCTAACAGATGAACAATTGCGAAATTGAAATTCACTTAATTGTAGTCAACAAATTGATCAGCAATTTTTCTGAGAATATGAATTTATTAAATGTAATCAGTATATATTGATTAGTTGAAAAAATAGTAATATAATAAGTAATAAGATTAGCATGAATAAGTAGTTTGCTTTCATCTTAATTTAAATCAGTGTTTTTTCTTTTCATTACTTATAATTTAGGAATGAATTAATGCTAATTTTTAAATATATTGTGGATCAACTTAAATTATATTCTTTCAAATGAAGTTTTTAATTATACTTAAGATTCTCAAGATCATAAATTGTTTAAACGGAGAACTTTAATTTTCATTGAAAACCTAAATATATTTGGAATATATTTTCACATTTATTGACAGGAAATGCTAAAAATAAAAAGTTCTCTTGAAATATGATGCATAAATACTTATATTTCAAATTATTTTGTTCCACAAAGCGTTTATATTACTTTTCAAATTATAGTTTGCTCGACATCATCGGGATTTCTTTTTCGTAGTTTAAAATAAGCTATACTTATCACATTTTGTAATATAACATTTTAAAAAGAGTCAGTTTCATTAGATTTTCCATATAATTATTAAAATATATTGCCTTAGAAATATCTGCAAATTTTTTGTTTAAATGCTTATTCCCATTCTAAATTTTTGCGCAATGCTGACGTTATTGCGACTATCATGCGGTGTTCTTGACCACTGGCTGCTTTCAGAGTCTATATTTTTTATGGTAATATAAAATAATTTCATTAAATGTTCGAGCAATCCTCATTGCCACGTCATCCATACATTGACTTCCACGAACTGGCTGTAGTGGAAACGCACATTTTTTTATTCCATTGTAATATATGTTCTTCAAATGTTTGCCACGTATTGACCTCAACATGTGGCTATGGTGGAAGTACATAATGTTCTTGATTGTAACATGGGATATTTTTAAATGTTTAGGCAAATCTGACATCATATACTCCATTATATGTTAACTACAGCCATTGTAATAGTGTAAATGTTGTCATACAAAAACAAATTAAGATTGAAGAGCTGAGTAGAAAAATGTTACCGGCTACACTTTTTTAACTTTGAAAAAGTTGAGTTTAAAGTTAATACGAAATACAGATTGTTCCTTGTCTTTTGTTTTTTATACGTGAGAATTCAACTGGTGTAATAATGAATTTCTAATCCTTTCTCTTTCTTTAAACCTATAGAGCCATAACGTTGTTGGAAAATATTAATTTGCTGTCAAAAGTTCTTGGAAATATGTTCCATTTCGAAAAAAACTTAAAATTTGCGTTAGCTATATTCATTCACAAAGAGCTTCAAAATTGATATTTGACTAACTGAACTTCTATATAGTTAATTAAAACTTTGAATATATTCCTTTCTTCAAAAAAAATGTTACTTTATGTTACTTATAAAATTGTTACTGAAAACCTTTATCAAATTAGCACTTCAATTATAATGAATAATTATTTTAATTTGTATCACAATTCTAAATTATAAAGTTCCCTAAATCAAATTTATCATTCTTTAACAAAATCAAGAAGACTAAGTTCATTTGTTAAAACTGTCATAATTATAATTTACTATGTTTATTATTTCTGTGAATTTCTTGATTATAGTATTATATTTGATCTAAGATATATATGTCGATTAATAAACATATCAGTTACGTTATATGGTAATAAATAATTCATATTATTTTACTTATTTTAATTAAATGTACTTAAAAAAAATTGTTTAACCAAATAATTTTATCTAGAATATTATTAATCAACTAAAAAATTCCATCAAGCGTTAGGAGTTTTGTCTAGTAATTTTTGAAACATGAAGTAGTTTCATTAAAACTGTAAAGAAAATTTACCTAATGTAATTATATGTTTGAGAAACAAGCGAACAAAATGCAAACTTTCAGAAAAATATTTTAATTACTTATTCTACCGTGGTTTTAGTATATGATTATTAACAAATGTTTTACTGAACACATTTGGTATGAAACTTTTATTAATTTGATGCCGACTATTTAATTTTTCGCACAATAACTGAAAGTTCCTGCCTAAAAGTTTATATATTGACACCAAAGATAAAAAATATTTAACTTTCATTTGTCTATTTTCAAAAATAATGTTTCTTAAATAATATCATATAATCCTTTATAAGATATTAGTATATAATATATAATAGGTTTATAATCGTTTAAACAGGTGCATCGTAATTTTGTTGAAATTATTTACTAATTTAACTTATATTAAAATAAATGAATTTTTATTTTTTCTGAAGCATTTAACACTTTTTTCAGTATTTATTTTACTTAAAGATCTTTTTTGATAACCAGAATGAATGCAGTGTGCCACTCGCTTTAGGAAACGCGTCTATTATATAAATGTGTCTATTATATAAATTATTAAAATGTCTCTATTATATAAATAATATAAATAATTTGTCTCATTTATTAAAATATCATTCTTATATCCCACTTTAAGTGTTAAATGGTGAAATATAATATAGTTAAGAAAATTAAGTATTTAAAATAGTGTTACTTTTAGTAAAAATATGAATTTCTTAGATAGGATGGTCTGTTGTATGCTAATTATAAAGTTTTTTTTCTTTAGTTGCATTTCTGGAGCCGTGATAGCTCATGGGATAAAACGTTTGCCTTTGCATGAGGTGAACCGGGTTCAAATCCCAGCAATGGCTATTCGATACGAATTCCACATCCGGCTTGCACCAACCACAGTGCAGACCTTATGGTTAGAGTTCCCTTTCCGGCAAGCTAATACTGGGAGGTTTTCTTCGCTTTCCTCTCCATTTAATGCAAATGCGAGATAGTTAAATCAAAAAGTTCTCCACGAAGGCATATTTTTTGAAATACTTGATCCAGAAGCTCCCTTGTCTCCTGGATTGGGTTCAAAATTGCAAGGCTACGGAGTTGAACATTAGTAGTTGTAAACCAGAAAAATGGGCCGGCTGTTCGACGACGGCTATAAAATAAAATAAGATGAAATTGCATTTCTGAAACGAGATTCATTGATGCTTATAAATCATAGTAATTTAACGGTATTTATTGCTGACGAAACCATTTTCTGGGAGCTATTCGGAATGAACAGTTAAACCTAATTGAAGAAATTTTCTTTACTTGTTAGAGATTCGAATTTCGCCAAAGTCATTAAGCTCAATGCAACCCACTGATTAAAATAAGACATAGCGCTTGAATAAATAAAATATAAGAGAGTGCGGCTGAAATTCTATTATTGCCATAAATTAAAGCCAAGAAAGCTGCTTGTCAAGTAAGCACATTAATACTTCGATTATCTCGAAGTACAGATGGTTTTGAAATCGTATAAAAATTATAAGAAAAACGTTTGTTTTCTTTTCAATGATAACTCTTAACGATCATTTTTCCCCTTTGACACGAGTTTTGTAATAAATAAAAATTTGCTGCATTTCTTTCTTTTTTTTTTTTTTTTGAAAAATACTTTTAAAGATGGGTTTACTTTTCCAACGGAAATAGTTCACTTTATTTCCTCAATAGATGGCTGCACTGGTTAGCTCTGCTTATTATAGAATTCTTGTGAGTTTTGATGGTGCATAACTTGATTTGCCTCCAGGTGGCACCACTATTATAGGTTTTAAATTGCATCACATTAGTGATAGTTATCTTACATTTTAATTGTCTTTTTAAATAAAATTTTTGGTTGAATTATGTGTATTTGAGTTTATTTATATTTAATTAGTATTGTTTTATCACTTTAATAAAGTATTATTTAATTCGTGACTGTTTTTATCGTTGAATTATTTTTTTATTTTATTTATTTAATTTTTTTTAAGACGTTCACTTGTGTTGCGCTAATGCTCGTGGAAGGAAAAAGGTCAGCCTAAGTTTCATTCGCTTTGCTGACACAAGGATAAAGGTTTTGCAGAATAGCTGAGCGAGTTGATGAAGGAAAGTGGTGAACGAGGTTAGGCCGGCGAGGCTAAGTTAGAATCTGATTGCCTTTCCAAGTCGTCCCATTGCTGCAAGTCTGCTGATTCAAGTGTGCTAACTGCCATTCTAGAAGGAAGCTTGAACGGAGTTTTAGTGTGCTGTATATCAGAAACTGGAATGTTGACCTGATCCACGAATTCTGGCGGCAATACTGGTGGGCGTTCAAGGGATTTGCTCCGAAATTTGATTTGAATTTGAAAACTCTAAGTTCAATTTTAGTATAGTCTTAAAGGACTTTTATTTTTAATTGCTTTTAGTAGATTTTAAGATAAGTGTGCCTTTTATTTTTAATTGATTTTACTGGATTTAGACAATTTTGAGCCTTATATTTTTAAATGCATTTTATTGAAAATATAATTTCGTATTGCTAAATTTTAAACCTGAAGGAACTAATAATTTGTACATGTGTGATATCTACGTATTAGCACTTGTTTTTGTTTGTAAATATTTAGTAACAATAAAATTGTTTGTGAATGTTTATTGTTTCAAATAATTCCTTGATTGATCTTCCTTTGAACCTGGGTAACACTGTTACCAAAGTTACTATATTGATCACTGGATAGCGTGAACCTAAATTTTAGAGGTAACAGTACAGTTTAGATTTCGTTCATGTTATTCACTGTAAAAATGGAAATTTATTGTAAAGAACATATTTTACATTACTATTTACCTGAAAAGGCGGTACATAACAAGCGTGAAAAACATTAACTCACAGAATGATGCATGAATAATATAACAGTGCGTCAGAATTCATTAGTAGGAATTAGCATGTCTTATAGGCTAGCAGAAACTGTAACTTGAATTATAAATACCTTTGATTTTGAACATTATTCTTTTAAAATAATATTAATTAATCAAATACATACTTGTTCAAAATGCAAAAGAGGGACGAAAAAAATTGTTTCAGTTTTTTGGTGTCCATATTTCAGACATTTTCAAAGCTTACAATTAAATCCGATGTGTGCCGGCATTAAAAAAATATGTCACAATAGGCAGACATAAATTCTTTAGAAATAATAGAAACAAGTTAGAGAGACTGCCAAAGGGAAATTGAAAATATAATAACTTTACGAAATTCTTTTCATCATTTGAAGTATTTGTAATTTAACTTGTCAAACAGTGATAACCGTAAGTGATAGGAACAGCCAAAATAACTTAAGTTTTGGATTTGAATCTTATATAAAATGGACTGCTTTTATTATTTAAAAAAAAAAAAAAAAAAAAAAAAAAAAAAAAAAAAAAAAAAAAAAAACAGAGCTCTAAATTGATTTCCTTGCATTACTTTTTCCAAAATTCTAGCGCCGCATAATTTGAAATAAGAATATAAAAACTACGTTACGTTTTTCAGTTAATTGAGAAACATTATAATTTAGACTTGTTTCAAACAAGTAAATAAGGAAGAGATTAACCCATGAAAAGAAGTAGACATTTCACATATTATATCTATAAGAAAGATTTAAATCTATAATAACATGGAATTTTTGTAATTATATAAAATAAATTGGATACAGAAATTGAATTAAATTTTGAACTCTAATTTTAGTATTCCACTGATTATCTTTACTTGATTTAATATCAGGTTCACTACTGGTGCTTGAGAATTCGACACTTTCAATTAGCGTTAATCGTTTTCAATGGGATCTTGGAGCAAGAGAGAGTGCAGAATTTGTTCATTTATTTGATATAGTTGGAACAAAGATTCTCTTGGTTTTATTTCATAAGGTAGTACCAATAATTACAAGGAATATTGAGAGTCAGTAACATAATCACTGCCAAAAAATGTAGCCGAAAAATCTTTTTCTGAACGGAGGTAAAGGTTTATTTTAAGTTTATTAATAAACTCATTATTTTCTAATTTTTTGCTGCTTTATTATAAATTGAAAAAAAATCAAAGTAGAATAGGAATTTATATTGTGGTCTGAAATAGACAAATTATGATTATATTGAAATACTAATTGTGTACTATCTGACCAAATGCTCCCTGGCTGCTGACTCTGATCACATTGTTTTGTATGATGAGGTTGGTCCCCTCTTTTGCAATGTTGCAGCCTGCGTATGTTTGGGGAAACTTTACACTAGTTTTTCACTGGCGGATAGTGAAGATAGTAATTGAGTGTTGGCAGAGGGGATGGTCATTTCGGTTGGTTACGTAATCTGCGTCCTAATTCGTTCCAAAAGTGTTCTATGGAATTTAGATCTAGGCCCTGGCATGGTCAACTAAGTTTTTTAATGCAACCATATCCTAGTCTAGATGTGAGAACAATAACAGTTATCCTGATGGAAGAGAAATGGGCCTTCCTCGAAATATTACCAGGGAGTTTAGTGAGCAGAATTGTCGAATGTGTCTACTTCTCAGAATTCGTGCTTCTAATTGCAGGAACTTAAGGTCCCATGCCAAACAATAATGAAAAATCTCCAGATCCACTTCCTTAGAGGGAACCTAGGATACTTTTGATCAGATTGTGTATTTATAATACTATTGAACAAAAGAAAAAGTATTGCAAAATTTTTAAATAACCAATTATGGTTAATATGAAGTTGAACTTGCTTCAACTGATTTCTTTAAAAGGCTTATTTTTGCCTAAGAATTTCACTACAGATTGAAATATTTAAAATTGATATTTTATCTAATTGCTATTCTATTAAATATGCACTTTATTTCTGATTTTGTGATATTTTCCAGTATTAGTCGGTATAAAGTTGTTCTTTATTGGTGTTTTAAAAAATAATGTCAAGACTAATTTGTCAATATTTTATTAAGCATCCGTGAACTTTCTATATCAGTTATAAACTTAACTAATTGCACTGATTTTTTTTTCTTATCAATTTTCTTTATCTAATTGAAATAATCCAAAGCGATACTAAAGTATCATGGGTGAGCTGCTGATGACCGGCGGCAGACACGTAGAAGAAACCTAGTTTAACAAATCTGGCTTATAATAGATACTTAATCTGCGATGGAAAATACGGCAGGTATAGAAATTTGTAACGATAAAAAAAATAGCAACACTTTTCTTAACAAAAATTTTTTTAATGAACTTCGATGAAAACATTATTATTAGTGACTTAAAAAATTAGTCTGGCACAGATAATCATAAAATTTGTAATTTCTATAAGCTGGTGTTTTATTCGATTTAAAAAATTTTCACTTTGTAAATCAGGCGGGTTAAATTCTGTATTCAAAGCAACTAAAGTTCCATGAACAATGTAATGCTAAGTCCTAAATTTTTTAGAGGTATCATTTTTACTTCCAAATGTTTCTTAACACTATTTCCCGATAAGTCCTTTACGCGTTTACTCTTATTCTTTGCACACACATTTAAAAGATACTTAGCTTCAATATAGAATACGCAAACGAAAAGTAATAAAAACAAATTTCCTTATTTTTTCTCGGAAAATTAATTTATTAAGTGTTGTGGAACATACTACGCCAGAATGTTTAAATATGTGGGAACGATTTCACATTGCAAACAAACTTGGTAGCAGTTTTTTAGTTTCTGCTATATATCTTTACACATTCATTTTTCTCAGTTTTATAGATAAGTATATATTTCGATCCCAAATAGATAAGTATAGTTATAAATAGGAACTATTAGAGGGAAAAAGCGTACTACTGTTTTATTGTACTAATAAGATTTTTATAAGACAACAAAATTGCTATCAAAATGATTTGATTTAAACAAAATTGCTCAGAAGTCTATTTTAATAAATTATACTTTTAAAAATTAAAAACGCACTTAAATATAATTTTCAATACTATATAATAAAATTAACAATTTAAAAGAAATTAAATTACGTTTATTTTAGTAAAAAAATAAATCATTGAAAATTTAAGAAAAAAGAATTATTTCAAAATAAGTAAATTTTTCCATGACTTCAACAGTTAACTAAGACTTTTGTGCAAAAACCTAGTTAGAATTTTATTTTCATCTATTTTTTATCGCTTAGAATTTACAAACGCGTCTATGTCTGGTAAAATATTGATAGTTACCATTGAAAGTTAAAATTAATCTACGCCAAAATTATTCTCATAAAATTGCAGTTTATGCACCAGGTATATAAGCATTTACATCTTTAAGTTTAAAAACAAATGTCTGTAACCTGATTTTAGCATATATTTTCTCTGTCCCTAGAAATAAAAAAATAAATCTTTGCCTAGAATGCTACGATTTTTAGAGATTTTTTTTTTATCTCTCTTCTTTTCCAATTTTAATTAGTATCCTAGAGGAATATCAGTGAGAAAAATAATATGAAAATGCTGTTGAACAATAAAAATGTAATCAAAAATACTTTTTTTTTACACCATACCAGATTGATGCATGTTTTTTTTCGTTCCATTAAAGCAAAATGAGGAGAATAGAATGTGATTTCACTCACCTTTCTCAACGAAAAAAAACTAGCACATGAACGTAATTTCTGTAAAATACGTTTTATTAAAAAATAAATATGTAACCAATAAATATTTTTTTGCGCTATACCACACAGATGATCTGATTTAAATGGAATGGATTTAAATGGACAGTCTGATTTTTATGAAACGATGAGTAGAGATAATTCTACTTCTTTAATTGACTAACATCTTGTTGCACATTAGTGCATCTTTATTCGTTCGTCTCTCTTTTTAGTTTGAATTAAATCAAATGTCGAGAAAAGTTAGTAGAATTTACTTGATCAAAATTTCTTGATAAAACATTATTTACAAATTTTTATACACTTACTTATCTTAAGTGGACATAAGAAACGTAGCTTATTATAACACGCAACAGGAATTAATTAAATTTATTATATAATTATTGTTTAGTTATGTTTTATCCAATACCCTATAATTGCAGTGCTGGAGCAACTCTTACTATTAAATCAAGATTTTAAGAGCTTTTCAATGATAAGTGAGATGAAACACATTACAATTTCGTTAAAAATATGCCAATAAGAAGCTATTGGAATATGTTAATTAAATCAATTAATCAAGTGTTAATTAAATCAAGTGTTGGGAAGAGATAATTAAATATAATTACTTGAATTCTTGTAAAAGCACTATTTAAATTTTTAGATACATATATTTTAACAGAAACTTAATTTATTATAAAAAGAAACATGAATTAATCAAATTTAATTTTTAATTATTATTTTTCCCAGTTCTGAGAAACACTTTATAAGTGTAGTTTTAAAGTGACTTTAACAATCAAATCAAAGTTTTAAGAAATTTTAAATATCAAAAGAAATACATGAAAAATTTCATTAAAAAATATGACATTAAGAAGTCATTGGAATTCTAAACCATAATTTAAACTTAGAAAAATCATCGTAAATTCCACTTTTAAATTTCCCATAATTTGCTCATTTATTCAAGAATTCGAAACGATTCCGAATTAAATTACAGTTCTAGGGCATTTTGCAATGCAATATGATTCGATAAAAATATAATGAGATATCTAAAATAACTTCCTAATTATCTTTCGAAGAAAAGACAGAAATCTAAAATTTTCCCTTTTCGAGGGAATGAAAAGAGTTCAGTTTTTATTATTATGATGAAAAAAATTCAAAGAATGGAAGATAAATGAAAATTATTAAATAATGGTTATGAATATTTTTAAGCGTAAGATTTATCCCATTATTCAGCACTGTATTGTATATTAAGGACTAACCATGATTATATGAATAAGCTTCCATTTTAATTATTTACCATTTTTATAAAAGATATAATTAAACAAAGAAATTTCAAAAATGAGTATTATTTCCATTCTTTATACTTTTTAAATAAGTTGCAAAGGAAAGCATGATTAAGAATTTTTGTTAAGATTCAGAATTTTTTCAAATTAATCAAAATGAACTTCGAAGTTGCTTCATAAAGTAAATAATACGATTTTCCTTTAAATTTAATTTAAAAAAAAATCATTCTCATCATTCGTTGGGAGAACATATGAGCGAGCGTAATAAAATAATTTTCATCATTGAATTGCGTGTTTACTGGAAGCCGTTTGTATGGAAAATAATGATATATTGAGTGAATAAATGATTGAAAGAGTGAGGAAATGTTCACCAATAGTTTTCTCGAATTCCATTCATTTTTTTTCAATTGGAGGATTTAAAATTTATTAATTATATATTTTTCGGAATAAATAGTACCATGACTGACAGACGTAATTAGGACCTTTGTTTGTTAAGAAAATAATTAATTATGGCGAATGAATGATAGAAAGTGGTACGACAAATGTTTCATTTTTGGGATTTAATTAGTAGAAACAGGTCTATACTACCCGCCACAATATATATTTTTAATAAAAATATACTTATTTATAATTTGGCCATAAGTTAGAGCATAGCAAGTTTCTAAATATAAAGTAATGAGTGAGTTAGTGAAATAATAAATAATATAAAATGTAAATGCTTGATGCATAGCAGATATTTAATTTCCGTTTTACCACAATAAATAATCATAGATTACCAAAAAAGACTTACAGAATGGGCGAATGAATAGAATAATTGAAGTAAAAGTGTGCAAAACATTGATTCAGTTTCCTAATTAATAAAACAGGTTTTTACCCAAGAATTTGTAATTCGTCAGTGTATAATCACATTTTTTTAAATGTTAGAAGTTTTTGAAAAACGACAAACACAGGGTTTAAACTTAATAAATTTGCACTTAATAAATCTATGCACACTTAATATGCTAAACTTAATAAATCTATGCACAATTTTAAAAAAAGTATCTAATGATACCAACTATTATTTAAATTAGTCTATAAATACTTGAGTAATGTATAGATACTTGAGGCACAGCATATATTTAGGTAGAGTTTAATCGCAATAAGTAATAATATATTGCCGGAAAATAATCGTATAATGAACGAATTACAAAATGAGAGAAAAAAAATGAATAATATAAGTGATAACGCAAAAACATAAATCATTTTTGAATTTCGTAAAGCAGATTTCACCCAAGAATTTATAGTTCCCCAATTTTTAATAAAATTTTTTAAATGTTAGTGATTATTTTTGAAAGGAACAGAAAGCGGCTTTGAACTTAAAAAAATTGTAAATAAATCTAAGCACCTAACTCAAACCCTACCACTAAACCGGATTTGACTGACATCGAAATATTTCGATAAACTTTATAAAAATATCTGGATTATGATTTCTCAAAATTAAATTTCATAAATTCATTTTTGATCACGTAATGACTAACCTGCTATGTGGTGTTATAAATGCTGTTGATCGTTTTTATCGTTTATAATAACTGAATAAACTTTATAAACTTGAAGATTTGAAAATTAAGATTAATTAGAGTTGAAGATTTAAAGATTAAAAATTTGAAAATTAAAAACATCTACAGTAATTTACTGCATATTTCAAGCAATACTATCTACCATTACTTGAATTCCATGAGACTTGTACTTTACTGTAAGAGATTTGCAGAATTATGTTCACAATTCTAGTATAAAGACTGCATTATTGCAGCTTAAAGTCGTTCAATCTTACACTAAATAAATATTTCTTATCTTGTTATATTTCCTAAAACTGAATAAATAGCAAAAGAATCTGGAAATTGGTTTTTATTTTCAAAATTGAGTGATCAAAAAAA
>NC_092204.1:104841037-104885635 GCF_043381705.1 Parasteatoda tepidariorum | reverse complement strand
TATATATATATACATAAACTTACATTGAAGCGAACATCTCATAACAACCGAAGGCTAAATTTAGCCCCCTAGGCGATTGGAGAAAAATAATGCTTTCGAAGATAGAAAAATTAAATTACACGAAAATCAAATTTTGAATCCAGATTACAAAAGTGTGAGGAAAACAATAATTACGTTACAGTCGAAATATTTTTCTAAGAAATTGTCTAAGAAAAATAAGTAAGGAAAATATTGTTGCTTGGGAATTTTTCTCATAAAATTACTCCTCAATAGCTTTACTCTTTTATTTTTCTGTAACACTTTAAAACATCCCATTCTTGAAAGTTTTAGTTTTGCGTGAGTTTTTCTAAAAGCAAGAAGGTGTATAAAAAATTTTATTTACTTAAAAATGATAACAAATCTTCGTTTGTACCAAATAATGAAATCAGAAAATAAAAGCTAAATCATTTTTCGTAAAAACAGGCACACATGGTATAGATGTGAATAAATGAAAAAAGTCAATGCATTTTACAAAGCTTGTTTATAAAATAGAAATAATTTCGTAGTTCTACAAACATTTATAACATTCATATCTAATATTAATTCGATAAATGTGAAAAAAAATCCTTGATTGCAATAAAAATATTTATTTAACTAACATCCCTAATTAATATTTATTCGAATGACATTTTTTTTAAAATAATCTTTTGAAGTAATATTTTTCAGATTATTATTTTAACATAATTGATATTTTAATAGCTGTAAAGTAAATAGCACAAATCTAGATAAGCAAAAATATTAGTTAAAAATTCCATTTATTGTTACTTAAAATAAATTGAATTATATTTTAACTTATATTTCAGAATATGTGAAAAAAAAAATTAATTTCGTGTCAATACTTAACTATAAATGTTTAGAGTTTATGAACTTCATATTTCTCATATTGTCTTTGATATTAAGTTAGCAAATACGTTTGGGAATGTGAAATATAAGGTTATAATTTAAAGCCATCTTTCTGAACCTTTCTAATGAAATAGGGATATTTCTTTCTCGCTGTTCAATTTAGCTTGAGAAAAGTGCATTAGAGGCACGAATAGCGAATAGGCACTTACAGATCAGAACGCGACAAATATTGACCTATGCGGATGTTATTGGTCAGTCATGAGGACAGAGTGTTCTTTCTGCTACGTACTAATAAAGTAAAACAACTTGAATGAAGCACAAATTAAGTTATATAAATGGACACAATATTTAAGAATGAGGCACAAACGTTCATATAACCATTTATGTATCGTTATTTGTGCTTTATTCATTTTTTTTAAAATTTATTTACATTTTACAAATAAAGTTACATAAATGGTCATATAATGAATAATTATTTGCGGATTATTCTTTGACTATTTATGTAACGTTATTTGTGCTTTATTCAACTTGTTTTACTTTATTTATTTTGCAAAAATAAAGTTATATAAATGGAAATAATATTTAAAAAGAAAACATAAATAAATGCACATATTATGGTCGTTTATGTATCTTTATTTGTGCATTATTCAACATGTTTCACTTTCTTCAATTTGAACAAATAAAGTTACATAAATAGAAGTAATATTTAAGAATAAAGCCTAAATAACTGCACATAATATGATTATTTATGTAACTTTATTTCTGCTTAATTGAAGTTCTTTTAATTTATTCACTTTGCGGGTGTTTGTCTAGTTACTCTTCTACTGTCATTTTACGTTTAGACATTGAGGGATATTCCTGTTTTTTTAGAATCGAAACTATAATATGTTCTTTTATGTACCTTTATTTGTGCTTTACTCACGTTGTTTTTGTACATTTATTTGTGCTTTATTCACGTTGTTTTTGTACCTTTATTTGTGCTTTATTCACATTGTTTCGCTTTATTCAGTATTGGTAGGTCTTATCGTCTACAGTTCTTGAATCTTCAATCGCAAACATGGTTTTCCAATAGTTAAATTTACCATTAGGTAGGTTCATCATTTTGTTAGTTAATTAGACCTTTGAAATGTTGATGAAAGATTTGTAAATACATTGGCGTAACAGTTAACGATAAAAACAAGCTGTCAATTTTATATAATTTCTTGCATGATAAGTATACAGTCAGTTGTGCTTAGAAGTATATTTAGTTCACCTCAACGCCGAAAATGGTGTCAAACTAAAACCCACAAATAGTTTTACTGTGCGGGTAGATACCCGTTCCTTGTTCGGCAAAATTACAAAACATTGAAAACACTGGATAATCAACATTAAGCGGTTATCAACAAAACTAAAATGCATAACTGTAAGAACATACTGTAAATGCATAACTGTATATGTTAAATACTGTGTAAATACTGTTTTAATATTACTGTTAATTTAATCTTGAAAATATGGCGTGAACAGTATCCTGGACCGTTCAAAAGAAATATTTCGCGAAATGATGACTGATATATGAATAACGTATAAATTTCAGAATCCTTGGCAGAAATGAATTCAAAGTATATACATTGCGGGTGATAAAATAATGTTTAAAGAAAGAAAAAACAAAAAATATATCGAAATCAAGCGTATATACATACCTTACATAGATACCTACTTAGAAAAGCGAGATAAAATATCTAGCTGGTTTGGTGTTTACTTTCCACTTTACTCAGCAATGACTTCACATGATTCCAATGTCTTAGTCCCTTTATTAGCTTAAATATTTTACCGATCTGTGACAATGCTTATATATACTTTTCACTTTGACTTTTTTAAATATATTCTTTTCAAAAGTAAAGAGCCTTAAAGAAATCTACATTACGGCAGTTATAATAAAACAGACAAAATACGAAACGCTAAGATAATGAAAAAAATCGAAACCGCCTACTCTTTCCTTTACATTGATCACAGATAAATATTTTTTGGTGGTCTGAGTGAAATTTTGATGGTCCTGAACCAATGAACCTCCTCTAATTTTGAGACCTTTATCTTTAAATTGTGAAATATAAATGCAAAACAAAAAATAATAAAATAAATTTAACAATTTTTTGAAATATTTAAGAGATCAGTTATGAAGAAAATGAAAAAAAAGACATATAAACAAAACTACAAACTGAGAAATATACAGTGCTGCTTCCTCAATAAGAGTCGGAGTCAAATTTTAGTGGTCTTGAACCAATTGACCTGCGCTAATTTCGAGACCTTTCTATTTTTAATCGTGAAATATAAATGCAAAAAAAAAAAATAATAAATAAAAACTTTGGAAAATCTCTTGAGGTATTTAAAAGCTCAATTATGAAGAAAATGAAAAGCAAATATATAAACAAAGCTACTTTGAAACAAAGATAAAAACTGAGAAAATATATAAACAGTGTTGCCACTTTAATATTAACTTAATTTGTAGCAAGAAATAATGAAAATAAAAAAAAAATTTATTTGTTTTTTAGATAAGATAAAATGTCATAATTTTAAAAAAAGGAGATAATAGCCATTATTTTTATTCACATGAGGCACAGAAAAAGAGGCGCAAAATTGACTTAGGTAATTACTTTTGGACTTAAAAAGAAAACGAATCTTTATTCCCAACTATAAAAGCATTTTAAATACAATTTTTAATTTTTAGTCTTTAAGGGTCAATAAAGTATTATAAGCTGGTTTATTAAGAAATAACTTTAATTCTATCTCGATATATGTATCTGAAATATTTTAAATTGTTATTTGAAATGTGAAGTTTGCAATGTTTGAAGCGATTGAATAATATACTGTTGTCATTGAGAAGAAAAAAAAGATTTAAAATAATTCCACTAAGTAGCAATTTTTTTATAACCGTCATTGAACAGCCGAAAATTTTGGGGGGGGTTTACGACTTGTAATGTTCAACTCCGTAGCCTTGTAATTTTGAACCTAATCCAGAAGAAAAGAAAACTCCTGGATCTAGTATTCACAGATATTTGCCTTCACGGAGGACTTTTTTGATGGAACTAACCTACATTTGCGTTTCATGGAGAGGAAACCCATGAAAACTACCCCCAGGTAGCCTCAAGGCAAGGAGACTTTAACTCACTATCCGTCTACTACTCAGGATATTTTGCATCAGCACTGTGTTCGTTGAAATCCGGATATGGAATTCGTATCGACCAGCCATTGTTGGGATTCGAACCGGATTCACATCATTGGAAAACGAATGCTCTATCTCCACAGCCACCACGGCACGTAGCAATCCCTTTTAGTTTGGATAATACAAAATTTTCATTCTTTTGAGTTTTGGTAAATTTGCTTTGAACAAACTATGCTTAGTTTGAAGTTCGTAATTTTTTAAACGATTAAGTACTATTGTCCTACATCACTTCACGATGTCACCAACGGCACCTTCCACAAAACATTCCATTTGTAAGATGATACCAACCAATTCCACTGATACAGACGAATTTTTAAATTCATTAATAGTTCAAAGATTCCGCAGATGATAAAAAAATCAGTTAATTGGTAAATCATTTTATGTGCATAAATATTTTAATATTATTTTGAAAAGTATTATTTTAATTATTATTATTTGAATTATGATTTTAAAGAAGGATTAGAGACATTTTAATGTATTAAGCAAATTCATTTATAAAATACAGGGAATTCTCACATAGGCACAAGTCTTTGGGACCAAAATAAAACACCCATAAGATTTTAATAACAGTAAGTTCATACAAATAAGAAAAGTTAGATAGAAAAGTTTCAGAAGCTAGATAAAACTACAAATATTCATGAATAGAGGCTAAACCTTTATGATTTTGAGGAACGTTTTTTGTCATCTCTGTTTTCGCTGAAACTGAATAGTAATCGCTATAGCTTAACATTCCTTTACCAAAAACTAACGTTTTAATTGGTGATGGGAAAGAAACTGTGCATGATAATTTTTTAAAGCATATGGGTGGTATATATATGGTAGTTTCAATATAGGTGATGTGATAGATGAGACACCTTATTCAAATTCATAGAAGAAATGTCTTCCTACAAGCAACAAAGGTGAAAAAGTCACAAGGAGAAGAAAAATGAACTATTTCAATAGATCCAGTAACTTATTTCTTTTTATCTGCAGCGCAGATTATTTATTTGCTTTAATTTTTAATCTAAAAACTTTTTTCTAAAAAATTTGATTATTTTTTTCTATTTAAACAAAAAAAAATCTAAATTTTTGTCTATTTTAAGAAAAAAATTTGTGCTGCATTGAAACATTTATTTTCTGAATGATTCATAAAGAATTATAATTATCATTGTTTTCCTATATAATGATCAAGGACCTTTAAAAACTTTTGCATATATGCAAAAGGCACATAGAAGAGGTTGCGAAGAAGTAATAGGTCACTGTTTAATTGGAATATGAGATAATTACAATAACTAATAGTCTGCATTGAAGTAATAAAATACTGATTTTTCTATAAATTGAATTATTTTTTATCTCTCATAGGACCTTCTATGGGCCGAAACGAATGTTGCCCTCTAAAATTATTCCTCATAAGGCATACATCCCACCAGTTTATTTCAAAATTGGCGAGTCACACTTCCCCTGTCTCCCTTGCTAGTTTGTGTAATAAAATCCTTAATCGTATCAGGTAAAAGCAGTTAATAAATTGTTTTCCTCACAATTAACAGTTTGAATATTATCTTATTTATGGTTATTTGACTATTTTGTATGAATAAGGTAAAATAACAATTAAATACATTACTATTTAACCATTTTTTCTGAGAAATTTCCAACTGTGTCAAATAGAATAAATATGATTGAAAATTTCATAATTCTTAATAACAGATCTTCCCATTCAACTGATTTTAAATGAACGTTAGAACTTTTATTTGAACATTTTTTGTTGATTTTTGACTGGCAGGTTTTTTCATAAGTAGCAGTATGAAAACAAGAGTATTCTTAAACTTCCTTTTCTATAGAAATGCATTTATTTGTATAAATTATTTTTATGAAACGTGACAGTTGAACTCTTCATTTGGAATCTTCAATGGGATTTCCCTTTTTAACTTATATTGTACTGGTTAATCAGTTGTATAATTTTGAAATCGGTCGATGGTTTTTGAACATTTTAAATAGAAATGTTTTGGAATAGGTAATTTATAAACTCATTTTAAATAGTTATGTTTTGCAATAGATAATTTATGAATTATCTCTTTGAGTATATTTCAGAAACACATAAAAACACGCGGAACATTTGGGAATGTATGTTTAATTTCAAACAGTAATAAAAATTTAAATACAGGTCCTACAATTTAATTTTTTTCAGTAGGTGGGCATTCGCGATATAACATTTGAAAATAAATCCATTTTGAATTATCATTATACTATATATTTTGCACTGTATAGTATTACGTATAAGAAATCCATTTGATTAACCATATTTTTTCATTTCATTTCAAAAACCTGTAATTTTTTGACAATTATAAACTTGTAAAAAAATTTCTAGACAATTAAATAAGAAGTGATTTGGAAAGTAATGACTGAAAAAAGTAAATAAACATAACGGAAGTTGAAACCAAATAAATCTGGGTACACATTAAGGACTTAGGAAACTATTGAAAGTCAATAAAAATTCAAAATAAAGCAATACTAACTTAAATCATTTTAGTTTTAGCTGGGCAAAACAATATGTCAGTTAAGAGCAGTGATTGATAAAGAAAATATTGTTGTATTGTATTTCATTTTAATCTATTTCTTATCAAATTGATCCTTTTTTTAAAAAAAAATTCCAAAAGTGATAACACGTTAAGTTATTATATAAAAATTTTTAATAAAAAATGATTTTTATCAAAATATACGCAAAAATACTGAAATAGGTGGAAATCCGTTTTTAATTTGTGTATTTTTTTATCAAATAAAGTATCTATTTGTAGTAAACGAAACTCGTTTCGAATGATAAACACTCTCTTTCTTCATTTCAAAACATACTTTGTTCTTACAAAGTAATTAAAAATCTGAAATACAGAGTATATAAAGCCAGGTGGTCCGTATTTTTCATACCACATACTACTGTAAAAATAAACAACATGCTTACTAAAAAATTCTGAAAATAATTTTGAATAGCAGGAGAAGAATATTCGATAATACACATAGGAAAATAACTAAATCCCGAAGAGAAATATTTACCTAGCATCGGGCAACAACACTTTCTGGAAGAAAAATTAAATTATGTTTACAACAGAATTAATTTAATATTGATTTTTTAGTCTTTGCATTTAATAGAGTTTTCAGACATAAAAGAATAATTAAATGGCGATAAAATGCTTGGGAAGAGAAACTGATTTATAACAACAAAGAATGTAAGTAAAAATTATTGCTTATAGATGAATAATTAAACTAATTATAAAATTTTAATCTCCGTTCTTATGTCTGAATTTATACTAAAATATATTTTTGAAAATATCTAATATATATATTTTTTTTTAAAAAAAGTATTTTTTTTTAAATAATAAAATATCTTTTCAGAATTCATATAAAATATATTTGCTATTTTAATGTTTGATTTTTAAAACTATTTTTAGTTTATAAATTACTTTTAGCTGCGCTATATGTTCGTACTACTAGTAACACAATACCTGCTCGCTTTTCTAAAAAGCAAAAACAGACATGTTCACACTTTAATGCTTAATAAAGTGTTCTATTTTCATTTGTATACTAACAACTATTGTATATGCGTCCATAACACACACACACACACAGTAAAAAAAGGAACTTCTCGGCTTCCACAGCCACCAGACTCGTGCTCAGGCGTTTATTGAGGTTATGACATGGTCCCTTCTACTAAGGACATGGTTAACTCTTTGCCAGTGTCGCCCGAATCCAGTTCGGGCAACTAGTACGTGCATTATTTGTGATGCCCAAACAAATTTCGGGCAGGAGAAAAATTAACGTTTCGATTTTGTGAAGCCCGAGCTGAGTTCGTTTCCACTTTAGGATACTTAATTCACTTTTTTTCCTAATAGATGGAATTAATGGTCCTAGTTTTTCCCCGATTACGACTTCAGTCGAGGGAGGGAAATGTGGGTTGGGTTTTTGGAATATACCATACTGTAAAAAGATTTGTAAAATTTATGTATTGAAAGTCATATAGTTATAAGTCATGTTTTTATATTATATTATACTAGTAATATTATATTTAGCTTCAAAATTAGGCTTAATTTGCTCTAATTGAACAAGATGTGTGAGTAATCCATTACTTTTTTATGTGTATATGTATGTATGTTTTTTATGTGTTTTATGTTTCAAATATTATAAATAAAGTAGTTATAGTATTTAAAGTTTTATTTTTGCAATAAAAAAAATCCTTTTCTAACTTTTATAATAATATAAAGAACAAAATGAAACAGTCAAAATATTTTTCCATTTTTGATCCATTTTTCTGAAATATGAAATATGAGCACTGTTAAGGGGTTAATCATCATCTTCAGTTATCATCCGTCTGGTATCATTCAGTTATCATCTGGTATCATTCAGTTATCATCCGTCATGCGCAAAATTCTATAGTAAATATTATTTTTAAATCAAATCAATATAGGGATTTGGTAGTAAAAGAGTCATCTCATGCGAAGTACTGCTGTTCCACAAAACTGTCAGACAGTCTTTGACTATAATTTTGTTTACACTTGTGATTCTTTTATCTGCGAATTACAAAATATATTGAAAAGCATAAGTAACTAACGGATATAAAACAGTAATATAGATAAATTTTTAAAAAAATAGTGATATTTTTTGGACATTTTACGATTTACTAGTATAATTTGCTTATCAGCGGTTACCATGTATTGGCTAAATTGGAGTTTACAGTATATTTTGCATCACCATAACGTGCCTAGTGAAAAAAAAATTTCTATCTAAGTTACACTTTTGCGTCATGCTTAGTGTCTTTAATCGTTTGAGTTTTTATGATATTTTAAAACACAAAGTATGAGATTAATTACGAAATATGAGCTTTAGCTCAGCGTAGCAGCATCTGATTCAGATAAAAGGTTTATACGATGTAGTTCAGTAGTTTTAACTAGTGGTGTTAAATTTTTATATTTTCTCTAATATCTGGGTTAAATTCAGTTATTTTCCCCAAATGGGGTTTATTTAAATGTAGACATTTTCTACAATGGGGTGGAAATTTAGATAATTTCTACAATAGGGGTTTATTAAAATATTTTCGCCTCCAATAGGAGTTTATTGAGACTTTTACCAATAGGAGTTTATTGAGATTTTTTCCAATAGGAGTTTATTGAGACATATTCTCCGATAAGAGTTTATTGAGATATTTTATCCAATAGGAGTTTATTGAGATATTTATTCCAATAGAAGTTTATTGAGATATTTTATCCAATAAGTGTAAAGTTGAGATATTTCCTCTATAATTGATTAAATTTGGTTATTTTATCCAATAAGGGTTAAATTGAGACATATTCTCCAATAGGGTTTTATTGAAATTTTGATATTTTCTAAATTGGGGGAAAATTTAGATATTTTCTCCAGTTGGGATGAAATTTAGATACTTTCTCAAATAGATGTTTATTTAGACTTATCATCAGACTTATCAAATAGATGTTTATTTAGACTTGTTTATTTAGACTTAAAACTATCTTTTAAATTAATCGGTTAAATTATCCAATATCGGTTAAATTAAGCTATTTTATTGAATAGAAGATAAATTAAGATAGATTCTCCAATAGCGGTTTATTAAGATTTTCTCCAATAGAGGTTAAATTGAGATATTTTCTTGAATGGAGGATAAATTAAGATAGATTCTCCAATAGGGGTTTATTAAGATTATCTCCAATAGAGGTTAAATTGAGATATTTTCTCCGATTGGGGGAGGAATAGAATAATATTCTTTTCATTATTGCACTTGTCTGGGTTACAAAAGAAGAATTGTGGAGCCGAATTTTCAATTAATATTTCCAAAAACTAGCAAACGAATTTTGATAGTTTCCTCCATTGTGATAAATTTCATTTTATTTTATAACAGTCGTTGAACAGCTGACCCAAATTTGAGTTTACGACTGCCAACGTTCAACTCCATAGCCTTGCAATTTTGGAACACAATCTAGAAGACAAGGGAACTCCTGGATCAGTACCCCAAAGACATTGATTTGTTATTGCCCTCTCTTTTCTAGAAGATGTTGCTTTAGAGTACATCTCATGTATTTCAGAAGCAAGTGCAGGATTTATCAAATTTGGTCACGATTACTTAATATTTCAACTTTCATAAAACTACATCATGCTGCACTGCATTATTGTGTATACAGTCAGGCAATTTCTCTAAATAACAATACATATTAAAACAAGTTTTTTCTATTAGTTCATACAAAAATTAAAGAATTGTAGCGACTCTTATTTCGTTAAAGAGTTAATGGTGTATATGGGTAAGATGTTGTTATAGAAAAATATTTTTTAAATTCCTTATAAATAAATCTGGACAAATGCATATAAATTCTTAGATCTTTTATCCAAAAAGAGAAAAACTTAGCTATTCTTTTTTTATTTAATACAGCGTTAATATGTTGAAACACTAGTGCGAAATACTTTATTCTATATTTTTTTAGTATTTTTTTTTCCTTTCCTAGTTATTATTATTATTTGTTTTGTAGAGACAAAATTGCAAAGCGAAGACTTTATTACAAACTGACTGAAGCTTTATTTAATAATTTTGAATCATTTATGTTTGAAACGTCAAATGTCTAGAGAGCAGTAAAACAAGTTAAATTTAGCATATATTTAATAAGATAAAGTAATTATTACGAAACTACGAAGTTGAAATCCAACAACTGCATATATCGTAGTAGGAAATCATTAATTTTTCAGACATCTTTAACATTTCGTATTTCTCAAGCATATCCAACTATCGCTATTTTCAATTTCTAGTTAGCGATTTGAAATTAAACCGAGATGTAACAAACCGGAAGGTGTTGGAAGTAAGATAAAATAAAGAATGGGGAGTTACATGGATTTTTATCGATTTAATACGCATCTGATCTTATTTTAGATGTTAAAATAATTTTTGTTATTTTAGAAATTCCTTAAATTTTATTAAAATATTCATGCTATCTTTAACAAATAAAAAAAGCTCTAAAGAAAAAAACAAATATGTGAAAGCACGTTATCTAGCAATTTTGCCAGAATATAGCACTCCATCGAACATTACCGTTTAACAGAAAAGAATAAAATATAGCGGTATGGAATAAAGATTTTATAATATTTAAAATTTGCAAACTCATTTTCTCTTTGCTTCATACCAGTCTCGTGCCACCATTTCAATGCTAACCATTCAATGTCACCATTTCAGTACTCCAACTTCATTGTAAGTTTCAACTCTGGGAATAACATTTAAATAAAAATAAAGCGTAGTTGTTGCTCTTCAAAAAGGTATACGAAGGTAATCGCGTTCGTGGGATCTTTAACTTTTTAGAGTGTGTACTTTTTAATACATATATGTCGAATTTCATTCGATTCTCCAGAACAGCATATTTGCCAAAAGTTCATATGCTGTTAAAGTTATTTTTAGATTAAATCTGTACTAATATAGTAGTTTACGAGATACAGCATAATTCGATACAGAAGCATAAAACTGAGACTTTGCGGTAAAATATCTCCGTATTCAGATGTGAGAAGCTTAAAAATGAGACATTGCACTAAAATATCTCTCTGTATTGAAATGTGATTTGGTCAAATTGTATTGTATTTTAAAAACACATTAATATAAGCAATCCATTTACTTTTAATTAAGGACTATATTCCTACGAGCTACATTTGAAGTTTTTACAAGAGAAAACTAAAATGGTGAGTCTTTTACGTTTGCACGTTAGAAATCAAACCATCTATTTATTTATTCATTTCGTACTGTGAGCTGTACTTACAGTAAATATTCAAATTTAAGATAAATAAGAATTTTGCTGAATAGATTTGACTTTTAGAAATACTCAAAATTAGTGTATAGTTACATCAGTTGAATTCAAAAAGTTTACGGAATGTATAAAAGAACTTTAATAAACAAGTAATTTATCCTTTGGAATATGATTCTTAGAAATAAATTTCATCAAAGAGAAAAAAATTTCATTTTGAAGTTAGATGTAAAAACATAACAGAACAAAATAAATAACGTAGCAAAAGTTTTAAAGTTTTATTGCATAGATAAACAAATAAAGTAATTCTAATAAACATAAAGCTTAAGTTTTCATAATTTCGTGACTAAAAAAAACTAAGAGTAGAAATTAGCAAAAGAAACTATTTACTTACTTGAAAAAAATATAAAATGTATTTAATATTTATTATAATATTTTGAAATTTTATTTTATTATGAATTTTGTAAATTTTTCTCTAGAAATCAATTGCAGAGATCATTACGGGCGTCAAGTGAATCTCAATAATTTTTTACATTTCATTGCTTCTTCCTTTGTTTTGAATCCTACATAGTTTGAAGTTGATCGTTACTTAGTACGTAAAGTCCTTTAGTAAAAATTAACAGCTTCTGTTTTTATCCTTACCTTCACTCTAATCCAATTTTACTTCAATAAAAGTCTATTTAATTGAACTTTAATGAATTAAACTGTCTAAATCAAAATTTGACTGTCGTTAGTATTATTTTTAACTTGTGTACATTTTTGGAAAATTAAATTATACGTATAATCTGTTGATTCGCTTTAAATAAATTTATGGAACAATCATTTCAGATTACAGTAACCATTCAGTACATAATAACGATATAGTAATGGTAGCACTACTTTAATTCAAATGGAAACTATCATAGTATTTCTTGGGCGAAGGAAATATAATACTGATCTAGATTTTATCTCTTGTCCGATTTTCAAACCTTTAACTATTAATTATTTCAGCCCATCACATTTGAACAGTGGAAAATAGTCATTCCATTTCGTATAATAATAGCATTTATTCCTAGATATGTATCGATAATGTACATACATCTACACATTATTTTTTTGGTTTTAATTTAATTAAAATTGCTTGGTTCTAAATATACAATTTTGTTTTTTTTTCTTCTTTGAAATAAGAAAAACACAAATAGTAAAGAAATATTCAATTTTGTGCATACACGATGTTCCGTAATGATGTTTTGAAATCTTGGGAAAATGAAGTTTAAAATGTACGTAAAATGTCTCAAATTGATGTTTAAGATATTAAATAACAAAACATAATTGAAATCATTAACAAAGAAGACAGGATTAAAAACTTTAAAATATGTTTAAATGCCGGAAGAAAATATATTATTAGGACCATCTTAAAAATTAAAATTGCTGGCAAATAAAAGTGAAAAAAAACACAGATTGAAAAATACAAATTAATATTTCAGCACGGGATAAGCAAAACTATTATGAAAATCTTTTACTAGAGAAATAAGTTTAAAAGCATCAAAACACGTTTGCTTGCAGGAATGATCATTGCAAGTGCATCCAAATTCTATCAAGAAAACAAATTTGTTTTAATATCTTTCATTTGGCCTTCCTCACAAATTCGACGGATAATTAGGTTGTTTTTTATTCACTTAAATATTTGTTTGCGATTTCTCAGTTTTGATTAAAAAAATGTAT
The DNA here is from genome assembly GCF_043381705.1 of Parasteatoda tepidariorum. NCBI lineage: Eukaryota > Metazoa > Arthropoda > Arachnida > Araneae > Theridiidae > Parasteatoda > Parasteatoda tepidariorum. The sequence goes on along the minus strand of NC_092204.1, from coordinate 104,872,102 downwards.
ATTAAAGGTGATCATTGTGTTACACCCTGTGGTCCTAATGTCTTGATAAACATGTTAACTAATATTCGTTTTAAAATTTCTCAATAAAAGCAAACTTTCTGTGATGTAAAGATATTTACTGAAATACCTCGGTTACGGTCTTTCACGAAAATATATATATACATTTTCATTATAAATAATAAATATATACGACTACCTTACTAAAAGTATATTTATTGAAAAATACAAAATAGAAACATGAGTGTAACTGATCCTTCGAAAGCTTTTATAATAATTAAGAAACCATTTAATAAATTTGTATTAAGAAACGAATTTCTTTACATAACAGGTCTATAAAGAATATAAAAGCGATACTTATTTTTATCGCTCTATTTCTTCTTAAGAGTACAAGGAACCTTGAAAACTAATATTTTAAATTTTGATCCTACATTTATTAAATTTACAACATTTACTTATATCATATTTAGAAATCTGTGTGAAGAATTTCATGCAGATTACATGCGGATTACTTAAAAATATTGGACTTTTAAAATTTTAAATTAAAGAAAAATTTGCTAAGTTCAAAACGTCCCATGCACATGTAGTCTGGTTATAAAAGTCTAATTTTTTGTTAAGATAGTCGTTTCATACCTATAAATAAAAGTTAGCATCCTTCATTAACTAAATAGTTTGTATTAGCTCAAAAAATTAAATTTGAATGAATTACGCTAAAAATTTTCCAAAATTTCAATAAAAAATAAATATTTACAGCTAAAATATTTATTTCACTAAGCTTTTACACAACAAAACATACTAACTTTTAATGGTATATATATATAAGGTATCTATCTATATATGAAGTTTTATTACAAGCAGGAAAAAATTGAGCCTCATGGAACATTTTGAAAAAGTAAAATGACTGAAACTTTCATTTTGAGAAAAAAACATTTTTATTAATAAATGCTGTATAATGTTTTTTTGTTTTAATACCTTTCAGTTCATAATATTAACATAAACAAACTTTCCTGATTAGTTTTTAATTAAAAATTTAAAAAAAAAAACTATTTGGATATGATTCTACATCGACATAAAAGGAAGTATGTAAGCATATTATATAAGCAATTGTTGCATAAAAGGATTTTTTTCTAAAATCCTCCAGGACAGTAAGTAGGTCCTTCTTGTTTCATTGATTTTTTATCATTAGAGAGTATTTTATATTTCTTTGAGTTCCTTCCCAATTTAAATTGTTGAGAATTGTTGAGAAGATTGTCGCTTCTTTCAGCAACGAGTTGTTGTGGGCAGCAGTTTGAGCACTCATTTTCATTGTTTCCACATAACCAAAATTGTACTCTCTAACTGCAGCTGTTATTGCTAGTTCTAGTCTCTTTTGAACATTTGCGCCATATGCAACTACGAATGCTTTCGTTAGTATTTTGGGTGTTTACAAAGGAACACAGCGAGAGCATATCATCAGAAGCAAGGCGTTGATACACTGATAGTATCTTCTCCACAATTTCAGTTCTCCATAAGTTATGTCACGTTCAGACACATTCAATGTACACTCATTGCATTCACTGCAATTAACATTTTGCAGTAAAGTAGCTAATGAGGATAGATCAGTGAAATTTTAATGAGTAATATTACTAGAACCCCTGCTAGCTAGTGATTGTAGTAAGTTTGAATTTACAAGCTCACTTGATTCACTAATTGAAGAATTAGCCTGTCTACTTCCATCATATCAGTAGTAATAAAAGAATCTTGTAAAGGTTCATTTTGTACCATCTCAGTTTTGCATTTTCAGAAGTAGCACGTTTTCTTTTGGTCATTCTTCCTTTAGGTTTCCTCCATTTAGAAGAAATTGAATCCAATATTGAATAACAAAATTAAATAAAAATTTAACAAAAACAAAGAGATGCGTAATGAAGCAATACAATAACGTAACAGAAACAAAATAAGATAAAACAAAAATAGTATCTTTGAAAAAAGCTGTTTTGAAAATATTGGAGAACTACGTGATAAATAACGGCAATAGCAGGTCTATTAAACCAAATAAACGCATAAAAAAATTCAATCTATCAACTAGGACAATATGCTGCCACTTTTAGTAAGAAAAATGCAATTTAAAAATCAAACAATTTAAAAATTTTCTGCAATAACTATCTTTTAGCTTAAACCGAAACTAAAAATCCGTCTGCTTTCAACTACTGACTTCAGCACTTACATGAGTAAACAAAGGGATGTGGCCTAACTAAAATGCTAATATCTCGGTAAAATATAGTCCAATTTAAATAATTTTCGCTTTTTTTGAAAGCATATGATGTCTACTATCCAAACATATAAAAATCTAAAAATCGATATTTTGATCATTTTTATCGAATTTCAAGGTCACGTATTTTATTTAATAATTTCTGTAACACACTTTATTGATAGCATGGAAATTTCATCACTGGCTAGAAGCGCAGTTTTCTTAAATTAACATTAGAAATGTTACATTTTATTAAAGCATACATGAATAAGGAAGAAAAATAAATAAAATTTTTAAAAAAAATTATCAATTGATGCAAAAGAATAGTGGATTAACGTTACCGTTAAATTTGTTTTAATAACTGATAATTCATGTCTCAGTATTTAAAAACCAACCTAATAGGAAAACGATATATATGCAAATTTATACAAAGTGCAAAACTTAAATTGAGCTTTTCCTATTCAGTACTAAGTACATAGAGAAGTTCGTTATATATTGGTAATGGAACTCACTTACATGTCAACAAAATTAGTTTTTAACTTAGAATTTACTATGTGACGAAGTCATACACAGTGCCAAAAAAATATGCTCCCTGATTAGCATTTAGCAATTTTAAGAACTTAGATACAAAATTAATCGTTCGAAAACCTAAACTTAAACATGCTAATTAAATCCTGCAGACAATAGTTATTATGAAATCGAACAAAAAAGGTACTTTCTCTGAATACACTGTAAACATACAGTCCTGCTTAAACTATAAGTATATAATTTTCAGATAAGGATCTGTTTTTCAGCGGTAACCTTTTCTCTCCCCATACTTTGAAAGTCAAGAATCTAAGTCAGTCAAAATGTATGTATATTAAGTATTTTTGGAAGAGGCATAGTTTTGCAAAGCCTGCACTATTTAATTAGCATTTTTATGATTAAATACATACTAAGTATATAAAAATCTGATTATTAGTTTAAAATTTGTTATTCAGGTTTTTCACTTTTTTACGCACTACGATGAAGAAAAAGAAATTATTCCTCTACATAATTGCTTAATATTCAAAACCGAAATTAAATATATATAATAAATCTAATAATGAAAAAATATATATAAAAACATATATATAATCGAAATATATCTATATCTATATAAATATAAATGAATAAATTCTGAACCTCGTATTATAGTAAATACTGTAAAATAAGAGGGATAAAGGGATTTATGTTTTAAAGCAAAATACTTATTGGAAATAAATTGGTTTCTATTTTCACAGTGAATACTTTGCGGTGAATAGTTTTTACAAACTTGCAAGAAGTTGTGAAAAGAAGTTAGTAAAGATAAGGTTATACGTTTATTTTTGAAAATAATTTATTAAAAAATTTCAACAGTAAATTAATCTGCAGAGTTTAAAAATAAAGTTTTCCGTGCTCTTCGATTTTTTCAATCTGTATCTCATATTGAGATAGTTCTATCTGAAGCATATTATGAGTGTACTAAAATACCACTGTATACAATGGTAATATGTGATCGGAAATATTTAATTTCTTAGGAAATGTCTGAACTTTACGCTAACTTTTTAAAGCGAATCAAGGTTTTATATTTTTATAATTCCAATTTATCATAATGAATAAGCAAATAATAAATCAAAGGCTATAATGAAGGAATATTTTAAAATTTAAAACAAATGTTTGCAAAATCTCGCAAAATAAGAGGGGTTTGGATTTATCATATGATTATTTAATAGAAAATCTGATTTGGTGTTCAACTGGTAACCAGAAAAAAAAATGGATGGGAGTAGAAGTATTAAAACGCTTTTGAAGGTAATCCACTTTTGCTTTTTGTTATTAAAAAGAAAAAAAGTTTAAAAAAATCGATATTAAATACTGTTAGTCAATTTAAATTCGAGATTAGTATGTTGTTTCATATCTTAGAAAATGTATATGAAGAGAATTACGCATTAACATGAACACATGTAAATGAAACTATCCATTAATTTACGCCTTAATAAATATTCCATTTGTTTATCACACTAATTCAGTATTATTAATTTTCTACAAAGTTTCTTTTGATTAATTATTATTTCTTGTGTCGTGATTAATAATAATGTAATATACTAATTAGTTATGGTGAACTGAATGACACGACATAGATATTTCTCTGCTAATTAATATTCTAATTTAGAACTTAGGATGTTATCCTACAAATCATTGCAAGTAATTAATAAAATCTATATAAAATAAGTAATTATTCAAAGAGTTAATGCCAAATATTTGCATTGATTAAATATTTGATACTGACGAGTATTTTGAATTTATTATTTTACTTGCGTATTTTGATAATGAAAGAGAAATTATTTCGTTGGATTGCAGACTAAAAATAATGCACGGTACTTGATTTTGCAAAAATTAAATGATGGGATAAAAGAAAATTATTTTAGTACAAACGTTATCAACACTCGTAGAATTTTCAGTCTGAAATTGCGGTGAAATAACCGGCAGCTGTCTGCCTACCATACAGGTTATGGTTTGGAACATTTCTTTACCTTTAAGGATTTGAAGCCGTTTACAAATGGTACAGTTAGAAAACCACGAATACAAAACTATACGGTTTTTTAAACATTTACAACTAGCGTTATTTCTAAACCATCAAAATAAGACGGACATAGAAGCTCTGTGATTGCTTCGTCATTTATGTGTGAATGAGAGTTTTGAATTCTAATTGTCTAAGGTCACCGATTGAAGAGTGCAGTGAAATTCGTCATGTATTTATTGAATTTTGGGGCATCAACTCAAGAATACGAACCCCTGTTCAGCCGGTTTTGAGATCGGCCAATTAACCTTCTTTGGTACAGTACGTATCCAGTGGCGACATACGAGTAGAACAAATCGTATCGCTTATTCAAATTATCATAGAGTGGACCAAGTTTACGCGAATAAAATCTAAATTCAATAATCGTAAGTATTATTAAAGCATATTGAATGAAAAAAAATTATAGATTTTATAAATTTTATCTAAACCAAATATTAAGTTTTTTTATTTTTTATAACCGTCCTTAAACAGCCAACCCAATTTCGAGTTTGCGACTTTCAGTGTTCAATTCCGAAGCCTTGTAATTTTAAACCCAATCTAGGGGACAAAGGGAACTCCTAGAAGTACAGGATGAAATTTACCTTCTTGGAGGACATTTTTTGCTTAAACTAACCCACATTTGCGTTACGTGGAGAGGAAAACTACGAAAATCTTCCAAGGTTAGCTTGACGGCAAGGGGTCTAAACCATGATCCGTCTACCACTGAGGATATTTTACGTTAGGACTGTGGTTGGTGCGAGCTGGAACCAGGAGCAACCAGGCCCCTTCTGTGATTCGAACCTGGATTAATTCATTCTGAGGTGAGAAAATTTATCCTTTGAGCTATCGTGGCGTATTCAACATTCACTAATATGTTTTAAATCAAATATTTTTTCCCTCAAATTGTCAAACAATTATACAATATATAGTTTAATAATCGTAACATTATAGTTTGGTAATTGTAACATGAAAAGATATGAATAGCTTCTATAAATTTTATCTAATATCCAAAGGTAAATTTCGTAAATAACTGTCTCTTAACCATAGCAAAACGTAGATTTCTAAACGCAAAGTCATTTTATTCTAAATAAACTAATAACTCTTAAAATCTTTTCTCAAATATTTGTTCATAAAAATTAATTTTTATTGTTTTTTTTCCCTAAACAAACATACTTTAAATTACATGTATCCAAATGTTTAAACTTTACTAAATAGCTTCCAAATTATTTTTAAATAATTAGAGCGAAAGGAAGCATGAAAAAAAAACAGTTTCACAAAATAATATACTTTAAAAATTACTGAATTTTTTTAAATTAAATAAATATCTATAGATAAAAACTTACAGCAGAATATTTTGCAAATTCAAGATACACACGAATTTTAGAGAATTATTCTCAGACTACTAGAAATGATCTGTGATTTACATTTTTGCTTCGATATATTACATAGTTATTAACATATAACACGCATTAATCGTTTCTTGAAATTGCGAAGTAAAGAATAAAACTTATAAATTAAAATCACGTGGATATGTTTGAAATTAACAACAAATCGATTTTCGCTATATTGCAGTTTATATCCAATTCAATCTTTATATTATGCCTCTGGAGAAAGAATTTCTAAATAAAATGAAGAATTTCTTTTATATGGAATAAAGAACATTTCTCCTTCTAAAGAATAGGATACTTGTCTTTTTTCTTACTAGCTGAAAAACACATTTTTCACACATTCTTTCTTGCAGAGCTATTGATCCGGAGTATAGCAGAAAATCTTTTCCGAAAATATGAAACATTCAAAATCCCTCAGCAGACAGGGAAGCATCATTTCTGGGATACACCTCCTGAATTTACCCGGGATACGATTAAACGCCCCCATCCCGAAAGGAAGTAATAAGGGAAGGGAACTTTTCGGAAATAAAGAGACTGGAAGTAGTCTTGATCCTTCATCCCCGATTTTTTATGCATCATCTTGGAAGAAAGTGATGAAAGGATAATGCTTGCAGATCCTAGTTGAATGAAAATGAATGTTACTTGTTTATGAGGCGGGAAAATGTTATTAATGCAAGGATGTGACCGCTCTGGACAAAATTTTGATAAATAGGTTTGCAAGTGGTAGATATTTAGGATTACATAAAGCATAAATAGCAGAATATTTAGGTGGAAGAAGTATGCTAAATATTGCTAAAATACCTCCAAAAACCAAAAATGTAAGTAAAGCAAAGTTAACATTTAACCAAAGTATAGATTTATGTGTTATTTACTGTTTTTATCAATCGAACTTGCGTATACATTGTTAGCTACGCATATATCCACGTATGTAAGTTTTGGATCAATTAAGCTACTTCGGAAATCAAAACTAAGTTACCATTTAATTTAATTTGCGTGACATTTTTTCTAGCACGATGGTCCCTAAATTTTTCACAACAAATCATTTTTATAAAATTTGTATTTTGCAAAATCAAAAAAAGACAATCGCTTCAAAAGTGATCTTTTTTCTTATGAGGGACTTTTGGCTGTTATAGTTATTTGTATGATTATTCATTTTACTAATAAAAATAAAGGCGTGACAGAATCCCCAGAAAATTTTTAGAAAAAAAATGAGCTTCGAAGAAAAAAAGTATCTTCAAAAACTTAATAAGTAGGAGAAAAAACAATCTTACTGGTACCAAAATTTTTTCATACTCTTCAAAGATGAATTTGCAGGAATATACATTGTTTTTAAAGATTTTCTAGAAATGCATGACAACTAAAGGTAACGACAACATTTCTTACTAATAAATGCAGTTCATTCACCCATTATGAAATTCCAAAAAGGTGCTACCCTTTAAAGTTAAATAGGAATTGGAATGAATATGGAGTTTAATGCCACAAGTTCCAACGAAGGATCCCAGAGTTGCAACCAAACGGGCATTTAAATGTTAACGAGTCTTATGACCTTTATTCCATCTAAGAGTATTATTTAGTTCTGTTTATTTTTCTGTCACTCTTAAATGACGGGTGATCGAAATTTAAAATCTTAATCATAATTTGCTGCTAAGAAATTACTTACAAACGGCAAGATCATTTTAAATGTTAAAAGTTTTACAAAAAAATTACATTTACATATATTTTATCAGTGCTAAGTATGGTGAAATAGAGTGGTGAAAAAAGCTAATGTGTCGTTTTTTATATTGAATATACTGCTTAAAGGAAAAAAATAGTATAGTGTTAGTTCCATTAAGAAATTTTATCTTTAGTTTTTACTTAACATGCGCTAATTGTATTGGCCACAGTATGTTAAATGCTAAACCAACTTATAGTTTTTATTTCAAAAGATGAATTCTAATATATAGGTTTGAAATATTAAATTAATTGTACAGATATATGAAATTGGTTGCCTTTACTTCCTTGAGGAAAAAATAGTGCCTTACCATTCAATATAAATCTAGATGGAGTTCATTTTGCCCCGAGAAATAGATCGTCTCACAATACCACAAGAAATGCGTCTCTTTTCACCTGTTTAATAAAATATGTTACACCTGATTTTCCATTTCATGTAACTCAAAAGCAGGTTAATTTAAATAAAAGAAGAATTCCTTGTTTCAATGCTTGATTTAGATGTTGCCTTGTCTTTTGACAAGCTTTAAAAAAAGATAGGCTACATGCTTTAACAGTAGTGTCATCGCAATTTCAATATAGGTCTGCCATTTAATGCTGGATCGAAAATGACATAAAATTCTTTTCGTAGATTTCTAATCAAAACTTTAAGAGCAGTTAACATTAAAAAAAAGAACACAATCATTGGAAATGTAAGTAAAATTAATATATAAAAATATTAATTCATCATTATTGCCTATTCAAATATTATGAAACCAGAATAACACACATTCATGTGTTTTTAGTGCTTAAAATACTCATTCAAATAATGTGAGTTGGAGAGAAGGCTATTTCAGTAATTTGCACAAAGGAAGTTCCAATTGCTATTTCTGTCTTCATTCGAAGGGAAACATTCTCAAAATCACTTTTTACTATTGATTAAAATTCGTTACGGTAATCGTCTTGCCAGTATTTATCGAGAATTACATTTCCGTAATTCATTTATCTTACGAGAATCGATAACAAATAAAGTACTTGAGGAAGTAGCATTAATTACTCTGTACGTAAGTACTATGAGCAAAATGATGGACAATATTCTAAAGTGAAAGAACTTGATGCGAATAATGTTTGGTGCGATAATGAATCTTTGTTACAAAAATGATAACTAAACGAAGTAATAATTACAGAAATGAATGAAATAATACTTATTTGGAATAATTTTTTAAAAAAATGTCAGTTTATTTCAGATAGATACAAGATAGATTTCAAGAGATACTTGAAAAACAAAATCAATTAATTTTGGTTTTATATTGCGTGGAAAACATAAATGCTACAAATTGAATTTCAGCCTTGTCCGTTCTAATTATTTCAAACCATCCACTCATTCAAAAGGATAAATAAATCTTTTAAGAGCAATTTTGAAGAAAAAAAACATTAAAATAGTATGACGATTTTAAATTAAATAAATGCTAACCAAAATATTTAAACATATAATATCTTTATATCAAATTGTTTCCAAATGCAGGATGTTCCAAATTGAACTGATGGATTTCAATATCTACAACAGAAAATCAGTTACAGTTAAGGTTTAAAAAAATAAAATTTTTTGCTGCAAATTCATCTGGAAATTCTTCTCTATCAAAGATCATGTTTTTAGTTCAAAAAGCTTCTGATTGGTATTACAGTATGTCCCAAATATCGTTTTTTTTTACAGTTTCTTTCTCATAAGTAAAAATTTTGTTCCCATGTGATTATGGGTAATGGTTGACATATCGAAAATATTGTAACACGATTTTTATTCATTGAAAGAATTTTTTAAAAAATCCGTTACTTTTAATTTTTTTTTCTTCGTTTGATTTACATATTTGCTAATTGCAAGCTTCATCTGTTGAAAATGTCTGTAAACATTTATGCCGTCATTATTTGCAAGCGTCATCTGTTGAAGCTTTGTAAAATAAAACAAAAAAACTATGGTCGCAAACAGTTATGCCCTTCAAAATGAATTCGTAATAAAAATAGTATTTTTCTTCCTTAAAAAAATGCCGCTGTCAAATTTCAAAAGCTGTTGGTCTAATTTGGGACATTATATAAATATTTAACAAATTTCTGCAGTTTTTGAGAGTATATTTTACAATACACAGAGATATTTTAGCGCCCTAAACATGAAAATCGTACAGTTATTTTTTAAATGCTCTCATTAAAGTTCCCTTGGACAATTTAAATTTTTGATAATATTGACCCACGCTTTTTATATATAATTTTTCCTGTTAAACATTTTAAATTAGTTATATTGTGTAATTAATGTGTCAATTTTTTACAGAGTTAAGAAAGTACCTAATTTTTTTTATAATCTAACTTAATGTGCTGTTATTTATAATATTCGTATATTCGAAATAATTATATGGATATAAAAGAAATTATTTCAAAATAGTAAATATTAAAAACTAGATTAACTTATGTGTTTTTGATCGATATTTATTGTATTTAGGTTGAATAGCTTTTTTTATTTAATAAGCATTACTACGTTCTTAATTATTCATTTTAAAGTTTGTAACATTGGAATGTATGCAAATAGTAATTCGTTTACTTTCTGATTAATTGCAGCACTATCATATCTACAGAAGCTTCCTTCCCCATAGAAAGGAAATTTTTCAGTTCTATTCTTTAAAATTTTAACTACTTATAGAATAAGTGCAGCCCTCAAATTGTAATTTAAGGTCTATGTGAGATGACAATATCAGGTTTCATCGTTTTCTGACTACTTCAAAAATTATCGCGGTATTATCGAATATTGGCAAATTAATACCCCTCACTTAAGCTCGAAAACTGAAGTTTTAACTAAAGCTATCCATTAAATAAATACTCCCAAGAAACTGAAACAGTAAGATATTTCTTGACTTAAAATTTCATTGTCTTCAAAAATATGCAGATGCAAGTAAAGGGCGATATGTTTCAGGTGCTCAAAAATATGCCTCCGTTGTCAGGAATTGCCAGACGTGAAAGAGGAGTAACAAAAGTGATATGAAACGTAATGTTGCCAACAAAAACTGGAAAATAATAATGAGAAGCGAAACTAGAAAAACAGTAGTAGTAGAGAGTGAGGCGAAAATAAAGATGAGAAAAAAGGAAAAAATCATTTTGGCAGAAAGGGATGAATCAAGGTAAAATACATTTCCAAGCGTTTCGGAGAGGTGATCAGCAATCAGCAATGAAATCAGCATTTATGTGAATGAAAAAAGATTTCAAAAAATCATGATAAGCTGATGCTACTGGGGTAGAAATAATTTTGACATGGTTGAAATTGAATGTATGCCCAAGCAAGCCAAACATGTTACTTCTGTATTAAAGCGTTAAACTGGATAATATGGTGTCTTGCCACTTCAAAATAGTTATGTAATAAAAAAAGATTTAAAAACATAATTAGGATGACATATTAGAAGATTATTTCAAGTTTTATATAGTCAAATTATTTAAAAAAAAATAATTTTCACAACGATTTGGTTTCTACTGTACTTAATAAAATTTTTTTATATCTTTACAAATTTATTCCTTTTTATTATTATTTATGCGATAAAGATAATCGCCTCTCATCAGACTGCCAGGATGTTAGATCAGCTGCGTCTTTCAGATCAAAATTTTCATTTTTAAACTTGGCGAGGTTCTTTCCGGTATATCAACCTTTACATATGCAGCATAAACATCAGAAGCAGATTCTGCGGCTTGTAAACCTAGTGGAGCTCAGCTTACAAAAAGAAAGAAATTGTGCATCTTAATTTGGGGTTAATTTTAATTGCTTGAAAATTAATATAAGATAAATCAAACATAAAAAAACATAGTTTTTGATAGAACAATGCACCATCTTTCCTATGATCTAAGACATTCTGCGTTAAAACATACAGGGTGTCAAAACATAAAAATAAAGTAAAATTAAAACTGTCAGGAACATCTTAGATACACAACACAGGATAAATGTATGTGTAGTAAAAGTTCAAAGTTATGGGTAACTATTATTTTGTTTTATTTAGTTATTTTCAAATCAAATTTCAACAAGAAATAAGAAAAAATCTTCTGAAAAAAGCAAAAATTGCTTATTGTATCTTTTGAAGTTTATTAATCCAGAATGAACAAGAGAAGAATTTTATTCTACGAAACTTTTTTTGTCACATTCTAATGAACACATGTTTTGTTTCACTTCAAAAAGATATATCTTTTTTCTTCTATGTTTCTGTCAACAGGATTTCTAGTGAAATGACAAATGTTATTCAAATCCGCATTTCTCTTAAAGAGTGAAAAATCTGTGCTTAGTTTTATTTTAATTTATTGTATCTTAGTAAAGTGTTTTGATCTAGAACAAATGAAAAATGGATTTTTTTTTCTGCCAAGCAAAATGAGGAGGAAATTAAAAAAAATCTACGGAAAAATATTGCTAAAAAATAAAATGAAATGAAATAAACAACTTTAAGGAGCATTTTATTGAATAATCATAACTAAAGATGAATGAATTCAATATTAGTCTTTAATTCTTTTTTATTTTGAAAATAAAGATTAAGTTCGTAAAATGTTATTGTTGGACAAAATGGAAAAATACTGGTTCTTATTTTCAGAATAATATCAATTGGAACAGAGAAACAAATCACCCAAAATGTTAAAAATGTTGGGCTAGGTCTGGAGAACTCCCCTTCTGAAGTGTTGTCTTGTGTCCGATTCTCGACAGTGGTGGGTCGAGTCATTTATTGTAAACGTTATTATGAAATATCCACTTAGTTAGACGGAGCATGGGTCAGAATATCGTATCGGGCATGATATTTTGAGCTTCTTGTTTGTAGTCTTGTGCTCTTATCTTGTCTTGTTTCTTTTATGTAACCTAAAGGAGGGTACGTTCAATAAAAAATTTATCTACAAAGGAGAGTTTTCTCCTCCGGTTAATCCAGCAGCTTCGTTCTCTTTGTGGTTATGTTCAAAACTAGAAGGTTATAAATTGATAGCACAAAATTGCAAATGAATCAGCTATTCAATGCCATTGATTAAACTATACATATTCATTTCGTTCAAAAATTATTCGTGGTTATTGGTGTATCTAAAATATATTAACATTTCAATGTTTGTTTAATGGTTTTCAGCACATTTCAAACTTTGTAACCCGCATAATAAAATTTCATTTTCTTTGCAAAATAATTTAGTACATTTTAACACCAAAAAGGGGGCAACTAATTTACACCAAAGTGGTTTAGAACCACCAATTTTGGTATTCATTAATACAACAAATATTTATATTTACCGCATATATATGTTACGCATAAGAGTTATTTTTACGAGACAATATAATGTAGAAATCATCAACTTAGGATGAATATATACAATAATTCTTGAATTGAAATTTGTAGGTAAATGACGTTAACGCGTAGTACAAAGACAATTTTAAGACGAATTCGAACTACGCTTTACGGAACCGAAGTGAATATATATTATACAGTTATTTAATACATTTAACAGAGACTGAATAGCTAAAAAATAAATATTCTTATAACAAAACTGATTTCATCCAGTGCATCCACCCTGAATAACTTTCGATCTAATGATCGGATTTTCGCGCTCTAGAACTCAATCTTAACGGCTCGAAGAAATCTCAAATATGTTAATTAATTAGGGCAGAATATATTTTAAGTTAAAAAATCAATCACAAGAAACGTATTTTCTCTGATTAAACATACCTTTTTTTGGACGAATATGGAATTCTGACCTCTCAAATAACCGCAATCTGGGAAATATGTTTCCCATACTTTGATCAGGAGAGTGCTCCAAAGTGAGGACCCCTTAGTGTTAAATACTTTATTTAGGTTTCAGAAAAGGTTTTATTTCAATTGTTCATTTGTTTTTAACTTGAAAAAAAGTATTCCTTAATAAGTTGTTCAACATCAAATTTGACGAAATTGTACGTCACAGTTTTTAAAGTATAATGTACGAAATATTCAGCAAATCTACAACATTCTTATACTAGATTAATTTCTTATAAATAGTCGAAGAAAAGAAATTAATTGGCAAGAACGTACAAAAATTAGTAAATTTTTTTTAACCCAACTAAGAACAAAATAACACGAAGTAAATAAATACTGCACTGTTAGAATTTTCATTCTAAAATTATGATATAGTAATTGGCAGCAATCTGTCCACCCAATTAACTGTAAAGTTCACGGTAAAGAACATTTTTTTACCTCTGTAAACTGTTGACGACTAGTATGGTTAAGAAACCATTAATACAAAACTATACTGATTTTTGAGCATTTATAACTAGCATGGATTCAAAAAAGCAGTTTAACTGGACATTACAGATCATATCGCTGCTTTTTAGTGCAGTCACTTATGGGTGAAGGAGAGTTCTAACAGTCCAGGATTATAAATTTGGAAGTGGAGGACACTGGAAGCTCTTCATGCGCTGAATGGAATGGAGGAAATATTGTGGTGCCAGCGCTGGGAATCAAACCCTCGTCCTGTCGGTCATTAGATTGACAGATTATACCCCTCGGCTATGAATACGTACCCATCAGGAGGGAACTAAGTGGCTTCATTAGATGAGTCTAGTTGGTGAGGTAAAATCCTGGTTGCTTTATCGTATCAGGTGGTTCGCTGTTTGAATACCATCTTATTTTCGATTATTTGACTGTTTTATTTGAATGTGGTGAAATAAGAAATAAATATTTCTGTAACAATTTTTTAGAGAAATTTCTAACTGTGTAAACAATGTATAAAACTAGTAAACGAAAGAGCTTGACCTGACAGAAGTAATTTTTTTGCACTGTGTGAACCGTACTCAACGTTATAAATAAACGACTACTTAAAAACAATCAAAGCAAAACAGAACACTGCTCTTGAAAAAAAGGGTCAAAATTAAAGCAAAATCGAAAAAAAAATCTTTTGAACTCACAGGGAATGAGGCGAACAAAAAAATCAAAAATTTAAACATCAAAATAAAGGCTTCGATTTTTTGTTTAATCACGTTGTATGACGGTGAGGGAAGAACTCTGTCTCGTGAGCAGATGCTTCAAGTTTCGCATCTGAAATTTTTATTAAGAAAAATTCGATGAAAAATGATCAAAAACTTAACATTTCTTAAATTGAAAAAAAAAATTTTTTAAACAGAAGGTTTCCTATGTTTCCATTGCAAGGAAAGATTTTGGTGATCCTCCTGATTTGATTTCTTTCTTACTCAAATTACTTGCTTTGTCGTACATATATTGTTATTTTTGTTCAGTATATTCCTGGGAAAAAAATTTCGCACTGATTCGTCATATACGTCTCATTATTCCTTCACGCATTATTATTCATACGCCTATCAAAATATATTCAAACATTGCATTTTAAAATCAACTATTCTACTTCAAAGGAATATGGTATGAAATATTTTTATGAAAAATTTTACTTCTTGGTTTTTTTTAGTTATTTTAAGAAAAATCAGTGCTCCCTGATAAAACAAAAACTTTGCAGTTGTTCATAAGCTTTTGTGCATTTTTAACTGTGAATGTAAATATGTTTGTGAAGAGAATGGAAATAATCTTCGATTTCATGGCGAAAAACTGTTTTTAAAAAAAAATCGAAATCTCATAAATCTATTCTATTAACTTGGATAGTTGTTAGCTATCAAGTTCAAAAACAAACTTTTGCATCAAAAAATATCATATGTACATTTATAAGCATAATTATTTAGCATTTTTGATATTGATTATCATATCTTTTGCCTTTTTTAGATTTATCTTGAATCGTTTTACCTCTCACAAAGTGAGCTTATGGATAGTTTTTCGTTAGAAGCATAAGAAATACTTCTTTATCATACGTATTTGTAATTTATTTATTTAAGGCAGCTAAGCTTAAAGTTTTATCTTAGTTTTTAACAGCCATTATATTGGATAAATCAGGATAAGTTATTTGCTGTAACGCGTTACATTTTAAATACGTTAGCTCACACTTAACCGCGGTTAGGTGTGAGCTAACGTATTTTAAATCTGTACAAAGCTTGACAGCAAATACCATTAAAAATAAAGTTTTTTTTCTTTCTTTTGAACAGCATTGGAATTTCAATAATAAAATTGTTCCATACGAAACTACTTTTGTTGCAGAAAATGCTGTTAGGTTTTTTAAATAAGTCATTTATCTTTCTAAAATGAGTCCCAGTGTTGACTGATCGTAAGACTCAGCTCCCAGGAGATAATCGAAGTCAATCACTTGAGGCAGCGGTCAGTTAGTGGGTAAATGGCCAGCTTAAACAGTTTATATAGGAACCGAAGGTAATCAGTGTTTGTCCGTTTTAAATTTTTATACCGTAAAGTGCTTGACGTCATGCACACTCAAGATAGGAAAAAATAGAGTGATTTTATTGTCCTAAATGTATTTTTTCTTTGTTTGAAACATAATTTTGTCACAAGAATTCTACTATCGCATTTTTCAGTATAATATTTTCAAAATTCTTCAATAATAAAGATTGTATAGTTAGAAACTATTCCATTTCATAACATGAGATTTTTTCTCTGAAAACTTATCAATAAGAGCATTAAATTTTAAAGCCAGTGTTTGATAAAAAATTGCTTCAAATATTTAAAATCCTTTATTCGAATAAAGCATTTAACATTTATTATAATATCATGAAAGTGTGGTGATCTAAAAACATGTATTCGCATATATTTCTGTAAACACTAGCTGTAGTCATCAACACTCGTACCTATAAGAAGAGAAAGAATGGGATTAAATATTATATTTAATCATATGCATAATGAATTTTTCGTTTTCATGAATAAAATTTCGGAAAAAATACGCAACAATTTTTAAACATATTGTGTATCGACTGAAAATATATTTTTCAAATGAGGTTTACAAGTTGAGCTTAAATCGCTCACTATCAACTAGTTCATACATACTTGACTGAGAACTTTTATTTTGATTGAAAATCAAAATTAATGAAATATTTGTAATATATCTTACCTTTTAAAGGGAAGAAGCGTTTAAGCTAAATATTTTCATACATGTGAATATATTCTTATATTTCGAACCCTTTTGCTTCGTAAACCGCCTATGATACTTTTATTCAAAATGTGTTTATTCCTTAAAATGAACTAATCTGAACATTTTGTAAGATAACTAAAGATTGCGTTAGGAAATTTTCTTCCGAACGCGTGAAATTCTTTTGATTCCCTTTAAAAATTTCAGGATAATTTAAAGATTTCATATTTTTTTCAAAACATCCGCTGATTTTTCATATTTATTTGTCATATTATCGGCTTAAATTTGTTTTGAATGTTTGCATTTATTATCAAGTCTTGACACCGACAACTAGCTTTGATGGGATTTTTCAACTTTTTGATTGTAATATTAGATACTTTTCTTAATTGTTTCCACATTTCCGACATCATTGTCCCGTTATGCGTTGATATCGACTACTAGCTGTTGGTTCAAATAAGTATTTTTTTATTGTAAGATTTACTTTACTAAAATTTTTCTACAATCCTGATCGCATTGCCACACCCTCCGTTAATATCGAAAGCTAACTAGCTGCAATAAAAATATGTATTTTCTTATTGTATTATTGTAACAAGACGCATTGTCTTTAAATGTTTCCACAAATTCCGACCTCATTGCCACATCCTGTGTTGATATCGACAACTAGCTCTGATGGGAGCACTTAGAAGTGCTGATTGCTCTTATTTCATCGAAAAGTTATCAATGTACAACATTTATCGGCTTTCTATTATTTCGACTTTTCTAAACTTTCACTTGGAATTCTGATTTTTAATGGATATTAATAAAAGCATAGACTTTATTGAAATATAAACGATTCTATAAAACAAGGCTAAAATACTAAAAATGTGTTTATTTTATTTTATTTTCATCAAAATCAAAACTTAAAAAAGTACCATGTTGCGCTATATTGACATCATAAAAACCATGATGACGCAAGGCATTTATGAATAGGTAGTAAAATACGCACTTTTTAAAATCCTACTAGCTTAAAGGAATTTAAATATATAAATATTCCTTAACTTTGAATTTTGTTTTTGGATTTTTATTGAAGAAAACTATTTTGATGAAAGGGGAATTATGAAATATTTACCAATATTCAAGTGCGTGTATGATTTAAGCAAAATGCTACACTTATACCAGTTACTAAGTTTCAAACTTATTTACTCAATTAGAAATTATGAAGTCTTTCACACCGGGTGAGAAAAATTGAATTGAGAGAAATTGATTTACAAACCAAACTTTGTGTAACGAAATTTTAAGAAAATACTCTGGTCTTTAGGGGATTCCAACTTAGAAAATGGGTGGGCCAATTTTTGCTTTTCTGAAAGAGGGACTCAAAATCTCTGCCGCAATTTTAGAAGTTTTCGGAATCTTATACTTGGTATTGGATTGCTTAAAATGAAACAGGTATAGATTTCATTTTATGAAAAACTCAGAATGAATATTTTCTCAACTTTGAGTAAATTAGTTTTACAGTTTAAAGTTGACAATAGGGAATAATAACTATATTCTTTCAACTGCTCACGTGCTATATTCAGTCTCGTTCTATCAACTGTTCAAGTGTTATGTTGGCTCACGTTCTCTCAACTGGCATAATATTTACTTCCTATAACTCATTTAAACTGACTCCTTATGTTAAAAGACAAAGTAACTCTCCTACTCGTTTGTTAATCGTTGACTAGTTTTTTTTCTTGTTCTCGGAACACTTGGAAAAAAACTCAACATTGTCATATAGTATATTCATCTTCTTAGAGCTTTAAAATTAAGACTTGGAAAAAAAAACACATGTTAGACTTATGATCTTTTCCTTGAAAAATCTAAATTTTTAGAAAATTATTTTTAAGTGCATTCTTCCAAATAGGTATTTAAATATAACGAATAACTGTTTCAATTTGTACCATAATTGAAAGCTATGAAGTTCCATAAGTTTCATAGTCTTTTGTCTTTTTTGAACAAAATAGAGAAGAAAAAATGATATCTGGTGCCGTTTATTAATAGCTGTCATAGTCATATTTGATTGCATTCTGTATTGATGAGTATCTTTTAATAATTATATTTTATTTCTTCTCCTATAAATAGCATCAGTTTCTCTACATGATAATAAATAGCTCAAATTATTTTACATATTTTAATTAGTTTGTTTAATCGCGTTTTATTTAAAAAATTTCCTTTTAAATTAAATGGTAAAGTTTTAAAAGTTTCTTTAAATTAAATGTTAACTTTTAAATTAAATATTGTTTTGTTTTGAGAAATAATAAAATTGTTCCATTAAAGACTCTACAGAAAATGAACTTAATATAATTATACTTTTAGAAATATTTTAATTTCCTTTCGTAACATAAATATTTTGATCATATATTCTCTCAAAGTTTGATTGTTTGAGCATTTACATTTTTTTCCAACGCATTTTATAGGAAACTTTTATTAGTTCGATGTCTGCAATTTAAGCTTTCAAATTTTTTCACACAATAAATAAAAAACGTCTTCTCAAAGACGTCTCTGTATGTAAATACTACTTTAATCCTGTTTAAGCAAATCCATCTGACGTTTGATAAAATCATTGTTTTAGTTACCTAGATGAAAATAAATGAAGGAACATATTATTAACTATAGAAAATTTAACACTTTTTTTTAAAGTTTTTAACAGTCTTTGAGTTCTTTCTTATTAACCAGAAAATGTACAGTGTACTATCTTTTTTTAAAAAAAGTTGGTAGTTTTCCAGCAACTTAAAATTAATCTGTATTTAAATTAATCTACAAGTAATTTTTTTTTATTGTATCATAATTTTTATAATATAGGGATTAGTTTCAAAAACTAAAAGTATAATATAAAATAATTGAGAAATTTAGCATTTAGAAGTTTGAAAATTCTTTAAGCAATAATGTGAATCTTAAGGATAAAACTGACTGCTATGTATTTATTATTAAATTTTTTTTGTATTTACATTTCTGAAAAATAATGAAATTAGTTTTATTAAATCATAATAATTTCGCTATATTTGTTTCCATTGTTGACAAAACAGCTTTCTGGAAACATCTTTGAGTGAATATTTTGTCAAACTCATGAAATTACCCTCTTCACTTGATTGAAATCTCTAATTACGCCAGAGGCATTAATCTGAATACAACAACTGATTAAAACAATTTGATATGAAGTGCAACAAAAAAATTTAAGAGAATAAGTGAATGTCAATTACACTGAGAAATTGAACCCTCAAAATCTGTTTGTCAAGACAGCTCACTAAAAGCTGTACTGTGTCATTATAAATTGAGCAGACTGTTTTCAAATCAGTTAAAAAAATGTGAGAAAATTGTTCGCGATCTAATATGGATAAAATAAAAATTACCGTAGCTCTCTATTCACGTCAATTCAGACCTTTTCTACATAATTTACTGGACAAACAGTGGACAGTGGATCATAAGACAAGGTTCCCAGCAGAACACGAAAGTCAAGGACCAAGGGTGTGTGGTATCGGATCTCGTTAAACTGCTCAACTTCGCGTGCAGGGAGTTGAAATACCAAAGCAGGAGAGCCATTTCCTTCGTAGATGATCAAAATTTTGATGGCATGTCTTCGGATCATTCTGTTTCCAAGACCAACCGTTTCCAAGGCCACGCCTTTGCACAGTGGGTCAGAAGACTATGGCCAAAAGTAAAAAATTAATTTTTCTACTAAAATATGTGTAGGCAATTTTAATTTATCCCAAATTAAGTATTCATAATCATTCCAAACATTATAATTCACTTTTTAGACCGACGAGAGTACAATTAAATAAAAAAATATGTTAAAAAAATTGTTTTACATGAAACATTAAAATTTTTATTTCAGAAGTATATATAGGAATTTCACCATACTGTTACATTTTTATCAGAGTAATTAGTGTTAAATTATAGTTCAATTTTTCAATTTGTTGGATTAGTTAATACTCTTGACAAACTTATAGTTTATATCTTGTCATTTGACATTTTACAATTTTTGAATGACTTTCGAAAATTAGTTCCCAAAAGTTCCACGAGGTAATTAGCCAAACTTTTTTTTGTTGTCTTCTTTGATGTTTCCGCTTTCGAAAAAACCTGTCCCTTTTTGCCCGTATTACAAAGGGGGACTAAATATACAGAAAAACGAAAATTATGTTTTTTTTTTCATGTTTTCGCTGTATTTTGTAATTAATTCGAGTTATTTTGTAATATTACTTCGGAAATATAATTTGCTTTTCATTTTTAATATAAAATTACGAAAATTATTAAATTTTCATTGTTATATTTAATTATTTAAACACACTATATTATTATTTTTATTTTTACTCGCCATATTTCAGCCGCCGTTTTTTTTCTTTTTTTTTGTTGGTATTTTTAGTGTATTTCAAAATTTCAACTATGAATTCAATTTGCCTGCACATAAAAATCCCTAAATACAAATTTTGAAGCAAATTTTTTCGAAATACTAATTTTGGTCACGAAACCTTAGATTCTGGCCCACTGTATGCTCCAATACGACTAAATAAACAACAACAACAACATAATTTACTGTTAAAAATTCGACAGACAAAAATAAAATAATCAGACAAAATTGGAAACTTCATTTTACATTTATATATTTACTTAAGAGGCGGAACTTAAAATGTATGAAAAAATCATGAAATACTTAAATGCAAAGATGATGCAAAAAAGTGTTAACGGTCTTATTAAATGTTGGAGAATTCATGCTTAATATGCATTGTGTTTCATGTTCTATAAGTTCATGTTTGGTTGTATTTTAAGTTAGGAACATATTTAGTCTTATCATATATTTTTTAACTTAATATTAATTATTTCAAGTTTTCGATATGAAAGTACCATATATGCGTAGAGAAAAAAAAAATTTCAGTATTTTTATGTATATATAAGTCCATATTTAAAACATTTTCAAAGTAAAATAAAAACTTGTAATCCAATACAATGTGTGCGGATATTAAAAAAAAATGTGTTACATTAAGCAGAAATACCCTCTTGGGAAATAACGAAAGGTAGAGAGTGACTGTCAAAGCAAAATGGAAAATATAATAACTTTACGAAATTCTTTATGAAGCATCTGTAATTGAACCTGTCAAACAGTGATAACCGTAAATGACGGAAACAGCAGAAATAACTTAAGTTCGGGATTTGAATCTTATTTAAAATGAACTGCTTTTATTATTTTAAAAACAAAGAGCTTGAAATCGATTTCCCTGCATTTGATTTAAAACTTCCTTTTTTTCCTAATTCTGGTTTTGCAAAATCTGAAAAGAGAACGCAAATAGTAGATACCATGAGAGTTGAGTCTCAAACTTGCTGGAAAAAACTTTCTAATCTATTTTTTAAGAAAAAATAAATATTCAAAAGATTAGGTGATAAAATGAAGCGTATCTTTTACATCTAAAGATTTAAATTTAGAATAAAGTGGATTTTCTGTAACTACGTAGTAAAAGTTAGATACAGAACAAAATCTTTTTTTTTCATTTCGGACATTTAGTATTTTAATAAAAAATAAAAAATCATGAATCAAATAAATAATCTTTATTTGATTATATATTTCACACACTGTTTATGTTTCAAAATACAGCATTACTCAACTTTTATTAAATGAAGGTTCTGAGCAAAAAAAAAAAAAAAAAAAAAAAAAAAAAAAAAAAAAAAATAGCAGATGCTGTTTGTTTGTCTATTTATTTGAAACAGAGGTCCATAACCTTTTGTTTCAAAGTTGGTTAATAAACTGTATGAATTCTTGCCTGTTGCTATTTTGGTAAAATTTTAAAAAAAAAGCTAGAAAAGAATCAGCTCAATCTATTTTTGAAAGTTCGCTATAGGATTTGACTTCCTGATATCCATTACAGCTGAAGTGAGTGAGGGTGGACATTTCAGCTGTCCACGTAATCTGTGCCATGATTCGCCTCCAAATGTGTTCCATGGGATTTCGATCTGTGTGGTCAATCCAGTTTTTGAACTCCCGTTTTGGGAAATCATGACTACACAAGTCTCGATGGTGTAACATTTAACCTGCTGATGTAAAAATAGGGAACCTCAGCACTGAGGAAAAATTCTGGTAAAATTAAAGTATCGTATGGTAATGGTATTTCTGGTAAATCCCTTTTTATAAAACCAATTATATGGAATTTATCCAATTCATTTGATATTTATTTCGTTCATGTAGTAATGATATACGGGAAATTCTGGTTTGAAAAATTATAGTTATTAACACACATTTAGTGAAAAATATAAAACTGAAAAGTAAATTTAACCGAATGAATGGATTTTATGCAATACATAAAGGCATCACGGTGAAAATTTTATAATTTTACTACATTTAACAAACTGTAGCACATAGTATAAAATACTACTATTTTACTGTGAGTTTTACCGAAATCATTACCAAAGTGAAAAGGGCAGTGATATATATATGGTANTTATAAAATATATATTCGAAAAATAATAAATTTTCGAAATACTGACCTATTTAAATTTAATTTAAATATTTTTGGGAGAGAAAATAAAATTTTAAGTAATTTGTTTTTTATTTTGGCAAAAAATACGTAAAACAACACATTAAGGTTACGTCTATGTTATGTCAAAGCATAACGTCGTTATATCCGATAAGCGCAATGATCAGCGTGAACGTAAGTTGCATGAGAGGACTTCGTCATGAATTTAGTGTTTGTGTGAAACTCTTCTTTTTTATAATTACGCGTTTGAACCGTTTATTAAACTAATTAATTTAAAATAAACATTATTTGTATTGAAAATTTGATAAATACTAAAAAGAAATTTTTTTTACAAAACTATAATTCTATTTGGCTAATCCTGAAAAATTGCCAGACGTGATGCCAAATGGCACTTAATTCATGATTACGTATAGCTGGTATCATGACAATAAGTGCTGTTTTATTCAGGACAAAAAATATACTAATTAAAGTGTTTAATCTTAGTTCACTGGTTACCTCATACAATATATATATATTTCCGTCCATATGGCCTGATGGAAATTCTGGGTTCAGGTAAAAGTTTCTAAATTTTATGTTCTTATTACCACGCATTTAGTAAAAAACACCAAAACTGGTATGTTTAACCGAATAGTAAATGGTTTTTATGTCACACTTCAAATTATCATGATAAAATTACCAAATTTTACCTCATTTACCAACTTCTATTACGTATTATAAAACCATAATTTATTGTTAATTTTACATAAATCTTTACCAAAACATTAAGTTAAAAATGCTTTTGGTGTTCCCATAGAGCCAGAAACACAATAAAATTTACCATATTCTGGTAGTTTTGACCATATTTTTTTTCTCAGAGTGAAATAGTGTTATAAAGTTGGGTGAACAGCATTATTAAAAATTTCCATGTCCATCTCAGAGTTCATGCTTCAAACCGCGGGTATTAAATATACATAAGAAAATGAAAAATATCTTTCAGCCGCTTATTTGAATGAGTTTGTGGTTGCTTTTGACTTGTGTATCTAATATGACTTTTCGTAGGCGGTTTGAATTGTTTTTGGTCGCCTTTAAGCTCCCACTCTTACGAGATATTTATTGTTGAGACTACGAAAGTATCACTCTATAGCGAACCTTCTAAACGCGTTCTTAGTTCTGATTCCATAGCATTTGACAATATTATTCACTTTGACATTCTTTTATATCTTAACAAAACCGATGTAATAGTAATTTGACCACAAATGAAATTACGAGTTTTTCTCTCTGTTATCAACTTAATTATTCATTATTCCTCAGAACTTCTTATTTCCCCTTCTACGTTTTCTTAACTGATTGAAATATTTCAAAGGGATACTAAAATATCGTTAATAGGTTTCTAATAAATAGTAAAAAATGCGTTACAGAGATCTAATTTAAAGTATCTAGTTTTTGAAGGATATCTAATGAAACTGTGGATATCTAATGAAACTGTGGATATCTAACATGTGATGAAAAACCCAGGATATATAGAAACCTGTTTAGTTACAAAAAATAATTAGTTATTAGTTTCGAAACTTCAAGAATCACTGGCTAAGAAACTTCTGAATAGACCGAAACTTTATTATTATCGATAATAAATCCTTCTGTCTATGAATAACACTAGGATTTCCTTTTCTATAAGCTGACATTTCATTTGCATAACAGAAAATGAAATTTGGAGTTAAGCTGGTTCAGTAAGGTGTACTAAACCGCCAGATTTCTTGATGCATTGTAATTATAAGACTCACATTAAGGGGATCATTTTACATAAAACTCTTTCCTAATATTGTTTCCTAATAAATAGTTTACTGATTTTTATCCGTTAATGGAATTTTTTAACGTAACAGCTCAATGCGCAAAACTGTATTTCCCAAAAAAACCCGTGCTGCATTCACTAAAAGTACTTTTTAAAAAATGCTTTCACGAGCAATTAAAAAGATTTTTATTTTACTGCACTAACCATTTTTCCATGCATAATTTATATCTTCTCAGTTATGCAAAAATCGAGATATCCCTGACAATTAGGATAAATAAAAAAAGTACCTCGCTTCGAATTTAATATTGTAGAGATTATCATGACTCAAGATAATGACAATCAACAATCATTCTATTACGGAAAATGAAACCGAATTGACAAAGAATCAATAAATTTATATAGAAAAAGGCTAATATCACACTAGAAATAAAATATGAATTTGCCAAAATTTTTATCAACATTTCACCTTGATGATAGCAGATTCTGTTTTCCGTCGCATGAGATTTTTTTAACAAGACTTAAATTTTTTCACATCATCGGTTTCAAATCTGCAATATGTGTTTCTATAATGTTCTCTA
The DNA here is from genome assembly GCF_043381705.1 of Parasteatoda tepidariorum. Lineage (NCBI taxonomy): Eukaryota > Metazoa > Arthropoda > Arachnida > Araneae > Theridiidae > Parasteatoda > Parasteatoda tepidariorum. The sequence goes on along the minus strand of NC_092204.1, from coordinate 104,846,437 downwards.
TAAGCTTCGATTTTTTTACAATTTAATAAAGTATTTCTTACCATGATTTTTCTTTAACTTCACACGAATGACTGCAAAGTTTCCATATTTCTTTGGTACATAGGAAGAGGAAAATATCTTCTAGTTTATGATGAGATAAGTATAAGGACATAAGTGTTTTGTCGTAACTGTTTTTTTTCTTCATTTCAAAGGAACAGGAAAATGTTTACATATGTATGTAAACCTATACTTTCTTTATAAACATGAACATCCAGACAAAGAATACGCAAAAGTAAAAATATCTTTTTGAAACATTTTGTAGCTTTGAGTACAAACCTAATTTCAGATTTGAAATTTCTACATCCCAACTAAGCAAGATGCAGTACTTGTATAAATGCAACAGAAATGTGCTCCCCATGTTATTTTTATAGCTTATTTTAATCATTATTTTCTCATTTAAAAACGATAAATTACTCCCTCAAATTCCAGTTCATGTTTTTTTTTCAAACAAACTTCAATTTCAATAATTTTTATTAAAAAAAGGTCTAATATCTTACTACATATGCAGTTATAAACAGTGCCAATATATTGGCAAATAAGACTTATCAATCTTTAGTGCATCTAAAATATATGACATAAAACTTGAAGCAATTTTAAACGAATTTAATACTGTTTTTAATGTAAAGCTCAAATCGCAAACAAATGTATTTTTAACTATCTTGATATTGCACGAAAATTTAAAAACACGTTGCTGCGTTGCTGTAACTTGGAAACATCAAAAATAAAGTAATAAAAACAAATTTTATAAAAGTTTCATGGAACATTAAGTTCTGAAATGTAGTGGAACATACTAAGCCAGAATGTTTGAATACGTGGGAATGGTTTCGTATTGCAAACAAACTTAGAAGCAGTTGCACAGTTTCTGCTCCATATCTTTTCACATTCGTTTTCTCACTTTGATTTGTAAGTAAACATTTTGATCCCAATTAGATAAATATATAGTTATAAATAGGAGCTATTAAAGGGAAAGAGAGTGCAACTTCCTTTTCGTACTAGGTGGATTCATATGTATAAGGTTGTTTAAAAATATGTTTTTATAAGTGTAAAATAAAGGCACAAAATTACTACTTTTATAAAATATATATTCGAAAAATAATAAATTTTCGAAATACTGACCTATTTAAATTTAATTTAAATATTTTTGGGAGAGAAAATAAAATTTTAAGTAATTTGTTTTTTATTTTGGCAAAAAATACGTAAAACAACACATTAAGGTTACGTCTATGTTATGTCAAAGCATAACGTCGTTATATCCGATAAGCGCAATGATCAGCGTGAACGTAAGTTGCATGAGAGGACTTCGTCATGAATTTAGTGTTTGTGTGAAACTCTTCTTTTTTATAATTACGCGTTTGAACCGTTTATTAAACTAATTAATTTAAAATAAACATTATTTGTATTGAAAATTTGATAAATACTAAAAAGAAATTTTTTTTACAAAACTATAATTCTATTTGGCTAATCCTGAAAAATTGCCAGACGTGATGCCAAATGGCACTTAATTCATGATTACGTATAGCTGGTATCATGACAATAAGTGCTGTTTTATTCAGGACAAAAAATATACTAATTAAAGTGTTTAATCTTAGTTCACTGGTTACCTCATATAGAAGCTGTGGCAATATTTTTCTAAGTCTTCCCGGAGGAGATAAGTGCCGGAAAATTGATCGTGATTGCGACTAAATTGGGGCTATTATAAGTTTTCCAGGAGAAATACCATTACGCTGAACGAATAGTGCAAATTTTAAGATAAGTACATCTAAAAACGTTATAAAGTAATTCAATAATTTTTTATAAGAATTATAAAATAATTTCCTCAATGTGTAACGTTTTATCAGGAAAATGCTGATACATCAAATGAATGAATGAGTAAGAGATTGAGCGAATTTATGAATGATCACCAATATGTTGTTTTGTTTTCGATTTTATTTTCAAAAAAAATATAAATGCATAAAAAATTATTGTTTAAACATTTTCTTAGCAATAAGCATTACCATGACTGACTATATTATTTTAGACAATCGTTTGCTAAGAAAATAATGGCATTTAAAGTGATTCAATGATTAAGTAAGTATTTAATTGAATTAGTAAGCAAATAAGTAATCATCGACGAAATTATAGAATGAATAGAATAATAGAAGCAAGTACGTAAAACCGAAAATCATTTTCAAATGGAGAAAACGTTATATTTCCGCATTAAATCACATTTATTAATTTATTAAATGTTTGGGCATTTTTGAATAGACAGAAGGATAAACAATTTTTCAAAAAAATATCTACTAACATCAAATTTAAACCTTTCCCCTATTCTGTGACTCGAAAAAATTTCAGAAATATTTTGACAAAGATTTCTCAAATAAGAAAAGTCATAAATAACTTTTATTATTTTGCTGCCTTTTTATTTTAATATATGTAGGTTTATTAGTGATTTTTATCGTTTTCATTGTTTAAAATATTTGTATTCTTCTTATAAAAATTAAACGAATGCGTTTCATATTTTTGTGTATAAAAAGTTTAAATTTTTAAAAAACTTGTATAAACAACCGTATAATTTAAACAATATAAGAATTGTGTTGATTGTCATGTCTAAGACATGTAAAGGCATGCATAATTTATTATTCCATTTTTTTAAAGACATTATGTAATTCATGTCTAAAGTCTTTCAATTCTACACTAGATATATCTTTCTTATTTTGTTATAGCTTCCAAAACTGAATAAAACCGAGTCGAGAAAAAAGCATTTTTATTTCAAAATTAAGAGCTTATAGTAAAGAAAAAATACAAACTACTTCAAAGGAGCATTTCATAACAACCGAAGGCTAAATTTAGCACCCTAGGCGATTGGAGAAAAATAATGCCTTTGAAAATAAAAAAATCAAATTACAAGAAAATCAAATTTTGAATCCAGATTGCTAGAGTGTAAGGGAAACAATAATTGCGTTACATTCGAAAATATTATTTTAGAAATTGTCTAAGAAAAATAAATAACGACAATATTGTTGCTTGGGAATTTCTCCCCAAAAAATAGTTCAATAGTTTTATAGATCTATTTTTCCAAAGCTCTTTAAAAAATTCCTTTACCTGATGTTTTAGCTTTGAGTGACATTTTTTAAAACCATGAAACAGTATAAAAATTTTTATTGCCTTAAAAATAGCATGTCTCAGTTTGCGTCAAATAATGTTATCAGAAAATAAAAGCTCAATCATTCTTCATAAAAACACGTCCAACAGCATAAATGTATAGATATACCAAGAAAAATTGTAACGTTCCATACGGAAGCTTGATTAGAAAAAGCGAAATAAATTACTAATCCCGTACGCATTTTTAACGTTGATCTCTTATTATTAAACGATAAAAGTTAAATAAATGCTTTCTTAACATTAAAATATTTTTAAATAACTATTATTTAAATAATATTTATTCAATTAATGCTTGTTTGTCATTTTTAAAAATAATCAAATATTTGATCTTTGTTGATACATTCCAATAGCTAACTAAAGTAAAGAAATATGTTACGAATACATTTTTAAGTACCGAATTGTTGTTATTGTTGTTATGTAAATTATTAAAAAAATGACATCACATTAATTGTGTTGAAGATTATTGTGAGTATTTGTCCAAAAATGTGCTTGTTTCGGAAGCAAAATACTTTTGTAATGAAGCTATTAAATTGATTCTAATGCGCATGTAAATATGTGTTTTCAATAAACGAAAGCAGAAAAGGTAAATAAATAAAAAACGAAGTGCAACAGTAAAAAAGTAAATAGAAAGTGGAACTTCATGCACCTTAAAACTTTTGGTTGATCTCAACAACAATAAAAGGGGTAGCAACTTCGCACGAAATTTTTTTAAAGCAGCAAAACACCAAAATTAAGTTTAATATTTAGGCTAAGTAACTTAAAAATTAATTAATATATTCAATCGTTGATACTGATGCTAAATTAAATTAAAATAAAAAATTATGGGAAGTATCCTGAGAAATTTAAAGTGCTCAATTATGAAGAACACGAGAAACAAAAAATATGAAAAAAGCTTCCTTAAAAAAGATATAAACTCAAAAAATATATAATAAGTTTTGCCTCTCCAAAATGTATTTTACTCAATTGTAGCAAAAAAAATAATGAAAATAAAATGTCAATTTTTTCATTTTATTAGATGAGATAAAATGTCATTATTTAAAAAGGATAATAGCTTTTCGTTTTATTCACTCGAGATACAGAAAAAGAGGCATAAAATTGGCTTAGGTAATTGCTTTTGGGCTTAGAAAGAAAACGAATCATTATTCACAACTATAAAAGCGCTTTAAATACCATTTTTAAAAAAATTTAGTCTTTAAGGGATAATAAAACTCTTCGATCATTTTTATTGTCTCAGATAAGTATTATAAGATAGTTTATTAAAAAAATAACTCTTTAATTCCATCTTGAGATATGTATCTGAAATATTTGAAATCGTACTTTAAAATGTGGAGTTTGTAAAATTTGAACTGAATAAGTAATATAGCGTTGCAAGAGGGAGGAATATATTATTTCGTAATTAATGTATAAATTAGCCTTTGGTCTTTAAATCCTAACTCTTTGGTTTTGTCTATTAAACATTTTTGTTCTTTTAACTTAATGTAAGGCAGCATGAAACAAACATGACTAACCTAGGAGTGGTATGATTTGAATGTTTAACATTGAGTATCATCTTTGTCAAAATTATAACAACTATACTTCACACAATCAGTTTCAATAAGCGTAAAGCAAAACCACTAAAATTAAAATTTATGGAATCATTTGGAGGAGAGGGGAAAAATTTGAATTAGACAAGTTTGAAACTTGAAGGTGTTTTTATCGATTTCATTTTAAGCCCCTTGTGTATCATCTAACAGTAAGAGTGATTTTGATGTATTTTACCTTGCTTACCCCCTTCGTTTTTTTTACAGTTTTCTGTTCTTTTCTCTCCCAAGTTTTAATTTGCGGTCTTTAATGTATAGTTTCATCTTTGACAGAAATCCAAGATGTATATATATATAGCACAAAAAACAAAGAGAAAAACGAAAATAATTAATAAGTTTTATTAACTGCGCATAAGCTGCAAGTATATAGAACTCATAAAATAAGCTAAAAAATTGAGAAAATATGGAGAAAAAAATAAAAACAATAATGACAAGAGAAAAAAAACGAAAAAATAAATTATTAACAATAATTTTTTAAAATAATTTAAAAAACAGAATTTTTAATACCTTAAAAAAAAAAAAAATTTATGAAATTTTTTTTTCTCTTGTCATTATTTTTTATTTTTTTCCATATTTTCTCAATTTTTTAGCTTATATATATATATATATATATATTTCTATTGAGAGAGAGAGCTTCGTC
>NC_092204.1:104788201-104839623 GCF_043381705.1 Parasteatoda tepidariorum | reverse complement strand
TGGCTTTATTGATACAATATCAGAAAGCACTCTGTTTTGCGGATATAATCGTGTGGGCTGATGAAAATATTATATCTTTTTTTTTCCGGTTTTTTAAATAAAATTTCATATTTTTTTTTTAACTGTTGTTTGTTATTTTTTTACTTATTATTCCCCCCCTCTTTTTTTTCATATGTCTTTAATTTTTCTTTGTTTTATTCTTCATTTTGAACTTATCTAACGAGTTCTGTTTACTTGCAGCTTAAGCGCAATAAATGAAACTTATTGTTTTTCTTAACTTTCTTCGTGTTTTCTTGTATTTATATATATATATATATATAATATATATAAAGAGCGGTCATTAAGGAAACCTCCGCCAGTGCTAAATTTGAATAAATTCCCACAATTCAATTTCTGTATCATATACGTTATTTTTTAAACTTGATTTAGAGCTGGGGTGGCTCAACCATTTGTTTTTAAGTGAGGTGACCAATGTTCGAATACCGGTGATAACTCGTTAATTCGCAAACTGCTCTTGATTTGCACAGACCAAAGTTATGCCAAAATATATTTTCAGGGGTAAATACGAGTAATTTATGGGTTAAAATCTTTCCTTATTTATTTTTTTGTAATCTTTCTAACCACGTGAGGTTTTGTAGACTTTCGTTTGTGCCAATTTTCGTTACATGATATTCCTTGTATTCCGACTTGAATTCAAAATTACAAGGCTAAAATTTGAATATTAATGTAGCCATGAATTTTATTTTGATCAGCTTTACAATGCTGGTGATAGTATACAATAAACATGGAAAACAAATTGTCAATTCTGAAGAACAGACAATTCCGATCAAATGAACTTTTGAATTTTCATTTTGTCACTAGTAAGAAATACCTTCATTTTAGGCAAGCAAATTTTGTAACGTTTATCAATATGCGGACAGGAATATTCTCTAAATTCCTCATATTTACAAATACCATTTTTGTAAAATTTGAAATTTAATACCTCCATTTGGACTGTATTAAGATATTTTTTAAACATTTATTGATCGGTCAATTCATCGTATAACTTGAAAATTAGAACATTATGGTGCATTTAAGGAATTTGAACACATTAATTTGACACGATTTGCAATGTGTAGACTTGTGTATAAAGAATAGATTTCTAAAAATATATGTTATGCTCATTTATAAAAAAAATATGTAAGAATAAACACGGATATCTTAAAACCAAAATTTCTTGCAACTGCTTTACACCAAAGTGGTTTGATAAAATCAAGAACAGTTCCTGGTGTAATTAAACATCAAAAAAGTTTTTTACATTACTCATTGTAAAGTAGCTGTCACCATATTTGTTATTCAGTAAGACAAGATACACGTAAGAGTCTGTAAAGCTGTTTTACGCGACAATATAAAATAAGGATCCTTAATTTAGGAAGTATATATGCACTAGTTCTTGTTGTAAAACTAGTTTGCAAAACAAACATACGCGTAGCCCAGAGAGAATATTAATACGATTTCGAAGTAGGCTTAACATAATCAAAATGGATTGATTTTGTCATAAAATGATTTAATAACGTTTAGAGACTTGAAAGTAAAAAAAAAAATCCTTGTTAAACAATGAGAAACATACATACACATTTTAATGAAGAAGTTTTGTTTCAACAAACGCATTCAGCAAAGATAACAAATTTTCACCATCCTGTTTCCAAACGCAAGCAATCTACAGACTATATAGGCTGCCAACATTGGTGTTAACGGAAGCGAAGTTATGTGAAAACACGTGAGCTTAATGTTGGATTCTCAACATAAGAGTTTAAACCATCAAAATAATGTTGAATTTAAATTAAAAATGAAGGCTCTGTTTGATGTTAATTTGACATCACATTTATTACACTGTAGTTTCATTTGAATTTTAACCATTTATATACAGAAAGCCCAACTACTTCAAATCTATCAATAGGATCGAAGTTTGGCCATATAGCATTTAAAAAAGCAATCATTTTGAATTAAAACTATTTGCATTATATAGCAGTATGCATTGGAAATACATTTAATTGTTTATCTCTTTTTTTTCTACTTCAAAACCCTTGGGAAATGGCGTGGAACCCACAGAAATGTACGAATAATTAGATTCATTAAAATTTTATCCATTTACAAAAATGAAGAAAAGGATTCAAATTTTTAAAATGATGTTAGATTCTGCCACACTTTACAATGGGCAGCCGTATGTTTAGAGATGCTATATAATAAATTACATTTTTAGTTCAATTCCAAAAGTTCGTAAAAGGAGACGCGAGAAACTTGTAAATGTTCGGGTTCAATTAGAATAGCTAGTTTAATTTGAATTTCAAAACAATTTTAAAAAGTTTCAAAAAATGTCCTGAAAATACAATTTTAAATTAGAGGATAGATTTTGTAATGTCCTTTAAAAATTTCTTTTGAATTACTGTGATTTACATTGTGTTATACTACGTGTAGTAAATCAACTTAATAAACTATGTTTTTTTCTATTCCAAAAACATGTGAAAAATACTCAATAATTTATAACTTGTTTGATTTAAATATCAGCCAGTTACGAAACATTTACATGAAGTGCCTACTGCACAGTTTTCAAACAGGCAGGCAGATTTTGTTCCATAGAAACTGAAAATAAACTTCTAGACAATTAATTGCAAAACAAGAGACATTTTAGGAAGCAATGGAAAGAAAAGAACAAAAAAAGAAGGAAAAGTGATTAAAGTTATAAACAAGTTACCTCACAGAAATGATGACCCATTTAAGATCATTAAAAGATTCATTTGCATATTTGTCCTTGAAATGAATGCAAGAGTACACTGTTAGAATCTTCATTCTAAAATTAGGGTACAATGACCGGATGCAGTGTGGTCAACTATAAAGTTTACAGTAAAGAACATTTTTTACAGTTACGGTTTTGAAACCGGGCAAAACTAATAGGGTTTAAAACCATGAATGCAAAACTATACGGTTTTTAAACCATTACCCTGGTTTCGAAACTGGGAAAAAGAAATTGAACTGAACATAGGAACTAGGCTTAAAGTAATGAGTATTGAATAGTGTAGACACTGAAAGCTCTTCATGTGAGGAGGCAATATTATGGAGTCAAGGCTGGAACTCGAACCTTAGCTGTCGGCTATAATGCGCACTCAGTTGTAAATAACTAAACGTCTACATTATGCGGGCCTAGTTGGTGTGATAAAATTCTGGTTGTTTCAAAGTATTCGATGAAAGCAGTTAACGAGTGATTTTTCTCGCAGTTAACAAAGTGATTACCATCTCATTTATGGTTATTTTACTGTTTCGTTGGAATATGGTAAAATAGCAATTAAAAAAATTATTCAAAAAATTTATGCATGAAATTTCGAAGAATGTATGACAATTTCTGTATGCTGATACACACACTTTTACTCCATTTTAAAACGTATTCTATTCCTATAGTGCAATTAAAAACATGAAATGAGAGGCATACACAAATATGGGGTGCATATTTTTCATTTCGCATATCAGTGTGAATATAAACAACCAGTTTATTTAAAAGTTCTGGGAATATCGTTGAAGAGTGGCAGAAAAATACTCAAAACCGCACAAAAAATGTCAAAATGTCAAAGAAAAATATTTACTTCAAATCGTGCAACAACGCTTTCTGAAAGAAAAATTAAATTCTGTTTACATCAGTGTATGAAAAAATTTAGTATTGATTTTTAGTCTCTACATTTAGCAGAATTTTCAATTATGAAACAATAATTAGATGGTGGCAAAATGTTTGGGAAAAAACTTATTTATAACAACAAAGAACCTTAGTACAATGTACTTTCCTAGATTCTTAGATGAATATTTAAATTCTGTAAAAAACTTTTATTTCTTTTTCCACACCCGTATTCATAGTAAAACATTTTTTTGACAATTAAATTATTTTTTCTGAGTTCGCATGTTGCTGAATTTATTATTGTTGTCTATCCTTATTTTTAAGGTAAACATACATTTTTAGACTTTTTAAACAAACACTCAAATTAAAATAAAGTTTCTATTAACAACAAATTATTATAAAGTAACAATTAACACTATTACTAAATAATGCAATTGGTATTAGTGAAGTTGCAGTAGTAACCAACCAAACTTGGTAGGACAAAGCTTCAGATTTAAGGGATCAAAGTGCTTATTACGAAAAACGATTTGTGTTCCTAAATAAACTAGAAAAATTAACTGGAAAAATAAACTGTAAGGTTAAAATACAAAAATATAGTAAAGTTTAACGTATTTCTGTCTTTATGCGAACACTACAATGTTCGTTAATTTTACCGAATCCCTTTGACAATGATTTTTGGAAAATTAACAATGAAATATGACTTTATAATATTTGATAAAATTTGTTAATTTCATCATGTTGCATGGCACGAAAAAAAAATTCAGTAAAATGTACTTCTCGTTTTATATTTTTATACTAAATGCCTGGTTAAAATGGATATAATTTTGAAAAGCAGAATTTCCTTTTAACCACTACTATTTGTACGGAAGAATTGCAAAATGAATGATTTTAATACATTATATTTATATTTTATTAAATGGAATTGCGTTGCTTTTTTATTTTCGTCTTTTATCAGAAACATAATTACCAAACAGTGCGGGAATTTTAGTAATTTTTCTTCCAATGTACTTATAATAAATTGTACTTATAGTAATATAATAATAAGTATATGTACTTATAATAAAAGTAAATTTTTTTTTAGAAAACTAAATTTAAAGTCTATCAGAATTTTTGTATTTGGAAACTTAAATCAACGAAACTTTGCAGCACTTTTGATAAGGTGCGAAACCTGTTTCAATGAAATTAGACTTTAATACCGTTCAATCTAATTTACGATAAATGATTATGCAATTCAACCAATCAATATATTACGGTTGCAGAGAATCCGCACGTTATTATGGTTCGAAACATTCTAAAATTTCTAAAGTGTAGTATTTAAGAGTTCTCTGGGAAAAAAGAAGAATAGTTTGCTGATATCAAAAGTATCCATAATGTATTTTTTCTTGCTCAGCTTAACAAAAAGTTGAAAATATATTTCTTTACAATCTGCATCCTAAATTAAATTAGTCATTTTCGTTTCGTCTATGCTCCGTAAACATAACAAAAATGTTCTAAATATATAAAAGTTGAAACAGTTTCAAGTTCTTTAACTTGTTGGCGTTATAAAATATAAAATAATTTATAAAAATATAGAAATTTTCTATTTAACCTCAAAGGAATATTCCAGAGATAGAGCATGAATTTCTAGGCAGTTTCGGGGAAATACGTGTAAAATACTCAAAATATTCAGTGAAATTACTGTAGCGCAATGGATATTTTACGTAAATGTCCCTTTTCAATAAAAAAAAGTTTTTTTCCTAAATATTACATCACTGTTTAGAATGTATTTACAAATTTAAAATTCAATCAAATAATTGGCCATCAATCAAGATTGTTAATTATCATTAAAGTATTACCCATATAAAATACAATGGTTTATTTAAAAAACGCTTTTTGGAACTGAATGCTTCAAATTCAGAGTAAGTTCAAAAAGATTAATGTGTTTATACACATTTCTGAAAAATTAAAAGAATGAAAAAATGACAAAAAAAAACAGTTATTATAAATTTATTATAATGAAATTTTTAAAAACAAATGAACAAATAGCAGTTGTCATATTTGATGAAAGTCTATTTATCTAAAGATAAATAATGAAAGAGTCTTTTTGACGTGAAAATATTAATATATACTTTATCTTAATTAAACTATAAAAGTTTATGCAGTAAATCTAACTGAGGATTAGCGTGTTAAAAAACAAGTGCCTTGTTTGATTTTTTGATATGCGTTACGTAGTATTAACTATTTGCTAAATTCTATCAGATATATTACTATTTTTTAAAAGAATGTTTTTTTTTTATTCTTAATCCTTTACAGCTTTCTAATATTACATTTTACTTAACAAAATTTGCATAGTTCTTTTGTAGAAAATTGTTTAAAACAACTGTAACAGTATACCTGCATTGTTTTGTTTCGCATTCGCAAAGGATTTGATCACAAAAACGGCAAAAGATTTTATTAAATTCTAATGTTTTCTAAAGAATTGCGGCTTATGCTTTTCCTATTTGTTGCTATTATTATTTCAAGAGATTTTAGATTTGGTTTTTAAGTTAAGCATTAATTTTGAATGAAAACATTAATTATTTTAAGAATTGACACAATCATCTCCTTACTAACACGTGTAGGAAATATGAATAAGTGGAATATGCTGCTTAAGAATTTACGTTTCGTTTTAAATCGTAACTTAAAATATTGTAATTGCTTTTGTTTCAATTTAAAAAAATTATGACACCTTAATTGACCTTAATTGTAAAAATTTAATATTTACATTTCTGAAACAATTTATGTAGGACATTGCGTAAAATAAAGTTTTTAATAAGATTGAAAAAACTTTAAGGCAGGTACTGCCGAAATCACCATACTTACCAGATATATAACAGTCAGATGCAGCAAAAAAGAAACAATGAATGAGAAGTAATTTTTCTGGCTAACACAATATAACAGTAACCTAATATCGTAAGACAGTTCGAGTTGGAAACTTTTTAATCTCTCTTGAGTCCTTTATTTTTTAAAAATTCGATATAAATATTAAGACTTATGTCACAGTCAACATTTGATCTCTTTCTATCTCTTATGTTCAATTTCGGCACTTTTTAAATTTGGTTAGGAGCATAAAATAAAGGTCCCACGAAATAAAAATTTTGATACATATTTTCACGGATGAAAGTAAATTTGAATTTGATAATGGTAACACTGGTAGTGGTGTTGTCGTTAAAACCCAAGATGTTATTACAAAAATTAAAATGAGTAATCCAAATCATTGTTCAGTTTTTAGATCAGAGTTAATCACCATAAACGCGGCTCTGAAACACATGATTTCTATTCAGAGTACAGAGAATATCTGGATTTTCACGGATAGTAAGAGCTCAATACAATATCTGAGCAATTGGCGAAACATCGGTGTCAGAATTGACCTAAATATCATTAACAATTTGAAGACTTACTCTTCTCACAATGACATACATCTACAGTGGATCCCCTCCCACTTGAACCTTCACTTTAATGATCTGGCCGATGAACTGGCCAAGGAGGGCTCTAATGATCCTATAGATAGTAGTGGCCTTCTAACATACAATGAAATCTATGCAAAAGTAAAGGCCGACAATGACTTGGAGGTTTCGACCTAGTCATGATTGGCATCAACAAAATAGTCCTGAGGCTGCCCTGGAGCTAAAAGGTGATAGAAAACTGCGGACAGCTATCACAAGACTAATCAGTGGTCATACCAGTGGACTAACATTTGTTCAGGGTCAAAAGACTTTCCCTGTATGCCTAAAATGTAATGAGCACCAGGCGACACCTGATCATTTGCTGTCCTATATGGAGCTAGAGAAGAATTTTATCTTGGAGGTTCCTGCGATGGTATATGATTTTCTGGCGGTGAACGGTCTTCTGGACTTGGTCTAGCCTTGTTCTGGGCCAAGTCGAATAAGTAACAACAACAACAGCATGCATTTGAGTTAGTCTGAAAGATTTTGCGCATCAATGCAAAATATAGCGTTAAGCAAGAAATAATAAATAAATAAAATTAAGTAAATAAAATTAATAATTAAAAATTAAAAATTAGCTAAAAAAATTCCTAAAATTGTAATAAATTTTGAATAACTTAGAATTTTGAAAAAAATTAAACTTGTGTTAATTTTATAAAATTTGCAATACATCAAATTTCCAATCTGTAGCTGCATTTCCGCGACCTGTAGAGCTACTCTCATGGCATTTTTAACAAGAGTCTTACAATTAACAATTCTTAAACAAACTATCCAATGTTATATTCCTTCGTTCCATCGTACTACATTTTTATTATGTATTTATTTTTGATTTCAACGTACTAGCTGAAAACTTTTACTCCTTTATAGCTTCAAGCTTCTAATTCTTATATTTTGTAATCGACAAAAATGTAAAGTAAATTCGGAGACAGTGACGACGCTCAAGATTAATATGAAGAGAAAGTTCAACAAATTAATAGATAAAGCAAACTTCAAAACTCCCAAATAATTTATTACAGCAGTTAATCAATTTAGTATGTTATTTGTGATTTACAGTACCTATTGCGATAAAATATCCGTGAGTTTTGAAGTTAGCTTTTAGTTTTTCCTTCATTACAAAACATTTGTTTTTTTTATGTTTCAATAACTTATATGGTCATTGAATTTAAAAGTAGCGAAATATTAAATTTAGGGATCCTAAATATTTATTGTAATTTTTTTATGTCTATTATTTCTTAAAACTGCTTCGCTTTTGTTAGTTACAGAATATGTTGCGATACACATATAAAAACTGACATAAAGCACGCATCCCTTGTGAGCTGCTTAGCTTTCAGTAATATAACTTATTTACCGCAAGATATGCCATTTTCTGTATTTGGTTAATTTAATAAACTTTTCTCAGAGATCATAAGATTATAATATATATTTATGTTTAACATGTATTGATAAAAGGTATCTCATTTATAATTATCGTAAATTAAGTGGAAGAAAGACTGATTTGATCCTTAGTTTTATTACTTCCGGCACTTCTGCTCAATATTGGGGGTAAAAGATTTTATGGATACTAAAGATTATTAGTGTCTTAATATACTATGAGCTTGGAGAAAAGGGCTTATTAATATATTAGGTAACTTGCTCGCAGATTCTTTTTTTCAGAAATAATAAATTTACTTTAGTTAACATTCGGGGAAATGTTGTTCAATCTAAAAACAAGATCAAAAAAAAATTTGCGAAATTGGACACCGCTCACGATACGTGTTTTCGAAAATGGACGCAACTCTAAACGCTTGTTAAAGAAAATGCGCACAGCTCAAGATGCACGCTTACGAAAATAGACGCAACTCGAAAATAAACACAACTCTAAATGCACGTTCAGGAAAATAAACACAGCTAAAAATGCGCTTCTTTATTTTTCGATCCAAATTTAACAATTAAATATGGAATTACGAGCCCTTATTTAAGCACTAAGCATAATCAATACGTGCAAAGTCCGGGACTTGTGTTGTGGATATTTATGTTATAGATGTAACTTATGACGTGATATTTCTATATTCAGGACTATAACCTGTAAAATTAGTATTAAAACTCTAAATTCCGACTACTTGAATTTATTACCACGTTTATAAATATAAAGCATCCATGCCAATCGTGTAAAATAAGCGTTTACTTTTGAAATCCTATTGAAAAAGACTAATTTAATAAAATGTACCAAATTATTTATGCAAATGGAGATGTAACGTTACAAATTTATTTGGATTTATTAGTTGGTTCTACCATAAAGAGAAAATGCCTAATAAAAACGAAATAAAAAGTCATGTTTATTTTCTTAAATCGAAATATCGATAAAATTTGGTGCAACTTTCATGAAATTCTAAATTGCGCCATGTTAGTTTTCAACTAGCTCAATCCATGGCTTTGTGTAATCGTGCTTACTTTTTTGTTTATGATTGGACAGTGATGGATTGAAAATATGATTGATTTGGATTAGTTTGTGGGGGATTGAATTATGAAATATTGGATTATGATTGATTGAATGACTGAATCTTAAGAGATAAATTTGCAAAGTTTTAACTGGGCGGATTGAGGCTAATTCAAATTATATTATGGAAATTTTGCTAATGGATCTTTTAGTTAACGAAGCACCAACTTCGATTTATAGAAAACTTTTTACGCATAAGCTGTGAAGTTCAAGTAGCAAACTGGGAAGCCGTAAGACACATTGACATCATTCGACATAACTTAAAATTTTTAACATTACTTACTATTTCCATTTGATCAGTATTCAATCTCAATAGTAAAATGCTGATATTTACCAAAAAAGTTTAAAATATTTCGTTAAAATTCCTTACGAAAGCATGGTTAAAATATACTGCAAATGTAGCCTGAAATTCACACGAAAAAGTTTGAATCTTCTTTTTATTATAAAATAATAATTGTTGAGTACATTTTGAATAATTATAATATACAATATTAGTAATATATGATACAATAATGAACAGATGAGTTTATTGTCATAAAAGATATTGCTTACATTGAAATATATCTCTTTCTATTTTAAAAAAAATATGCAAAATAAGAAGGATTGTCAAGACGAAACAATAATAACACTAAAACTAAAGATATCTTATTTTCTAAGACACTGTCTCTAGAGAAATATTTACAGTATTTGAGTCATAATAGGAACAAGAATATTCCATACTAATAGGCAGATGTGAATGATGTGTCTGGTAGGAGTAATAATTTTATGTTATGGACGGAAAGAAGTATTTTTGACATTCGCAAAAAGAAAATTTAAATATGACGTCTTTTATGCGCAAGATTTTGACACTTTTTGATTCACAGAGGCAATTTAATCTGCTTTCCCTGCATTATTTGGCGACAAATAAAATTTATACTTGAGATAAATGTTCAAGACACATAACAGTTTGCACCCATTAAGGTAGCATGAATCATTTTTGATATTTGAAAATATTGCTGAAATTTGTAATTCAAATAAGTCCTTAAACTTTCTAAAACCATGAGAAAACAAATAAAAACAAATTAAGCTGAAATATATAATTTTTATTGACCATAATTAGGATAGATTTTTTTTATTTGTCTTGAAAACATTATTTCAATCATTTAGAAGATCTATAAATAACAAAAGGGGTGTTCTCCATCACCCCTAATGAAGGTTTTAAGATTCCTTGTTAAAAACATGTACACATTTAATATTAAATCAATGAGAAAACAAAATTGTTATTGAAATCAGATACGATTACAAAAATCTGAGTAAGCCGAAACTAAAATATCAAACACTGTTTATTTGCTGAAGAAATCATCGCTATTTTTAGAAACAATTCCAAGTTTGGCAGGTTTTGATTTGACAGGTTTTGATAAAACTTTGCTTCTTTCTCACTGAATAATTAATTTGAGACAATGTCGACACATTGAGTGGAAATCTAAATATATATATTACGGACTTTATTGTATAACACCTTTTATAAGGTATACAATTTTTATATTCCATACCGAAGTATAAAATTACTGACCGTATAATCTAATATATACAGCCAGCCGCCTTTTTTTAATAAAGCACCACTACCGTAATTGTAACGAACTTTAGCAGAATTATTAGACCTTTAAATAATTGGACCTGTTTCATCTTTTCTCCTAAGAAACCTAGTGAAATTGAGTATCTCTTATCTATTGCTTTTATTTTTGCTCTAACAAAAGTAAATTTTATACAAAATTACGATAAAATAACTGTGAGATAAAATATAAATTGACAAAATAATTTTTTAAGCAAATTTATACAGAACTAAAACTATTCCAAAATCAACACTAACATAAGACGTAATTTCTGCAATCGATTATAAAACAAAACAAATTGCTTCTACTATTATTAACTAATTATTATTTATTGCTAATTATTTTAATAACTCCTTCACGTTTCAACTTGATTCGATAAACAAATCGCTTGAGTCTCTGTCAACGTTATGAACTGAACTGAAGATTTTTTAGAACTTAACATTAATTTAAAGTTTGTAGTGATATATTTTCAGGTAAGGAAAATTCAAAGGGAGGGAGACATGGAAGGCAAGGGAGACATACATTACTATGGTTATGATAGCTTTAGGGACATAAACTTATGTTTACGTTCAATGACTGGAACACTTTTTGTCGGTCATTAACTATATTCTAGCGATGGAACATTTTGGATGCCGTCTAATTCCAGGAAAAGAAAAGAAAGAGATATTTGGGTAAAAAATAATACAAAAGAAGGAGCAAAACTTTTGCACAAGGCTTTTTTATCACATTAATATATTTTTACTCGTACTCGATATGGGGATGAAAACTGGATATGGGGATAATAATATTAAATGAGCTTTTATGCTATATATTTTCGATAATGCGAATTTCGAAGAAGGCCCCATACGTCTTGCTAGTGTTCAACCTCTTTTTTTAATTTTTTTTTTAACATTTTGCTTTATAATTCATTCTTATTATTTTGAAGTCTGTATAAAAGTTAAACTACGTAATGTTAAAGAAAGGTTAGAATGTAAACGAAAAGGTAAGGTTAATAAAAGCTAATCACAAATTTTTTCTCCTATTAATATTTTCTTTCATAAACATTAATTAATAATCAATCCATTATTTTTATAATTATCAGCCGCAAATATTGCACTTCTAGTTTTTGTGCAAAAGGATTTCAGTTTTAATTTTCAAAACAATCGTTTTAAACTGAATGAGATGATTCGAACCACAGTCGACGCAATAAAGTTCCCTATTTTCGTCATCTTCCATTAGGACTCGTCATACAGTCATCTGATTTTAAAATAAAACTAATATTATTTGAATACTGAATTTATTTGAATTTGCATAATGAATCTCGAAGTTGGAAACATGAAATATTTTTCTGTTGCCTATGCAAGCTAAAATTCAAAAGTACTGTTTGAGAATGAAATTTATAAATTGAAAGCACAAATATGCTCTAATTATTTTTACAAAAATTTAATTTATTTATTCCGCTTTACATTAATATTCATTTTCGTTTCTCATTTGCATTAGACGTTTGAAAATAAACTCATTAAATGAAAATGATATGGTAATTTGAGGGCAATAGAATTTTCTATGTAAACAAGACTATTTAAAATACGGCGTCGCTTTTAATGCTCACTTTTAATGATTTTACAAAGATACCTTGAAGAAAAATTATTCTCTGTTTACATTACATGAAAACAAACAAACCGATGCAAATATAAGGAGAAGCTTTGAATTGGTAGAAATAATTTTAGAGACAGTATTTTTACAAACAAATAAAACATAATACCTAGAAGTGCAGAGTTTTGAACGTATCAGGATTAGCATCATTATGCAAGAATTCCGTCATATTTATACATTTGAAATACATTTATTTATTTTTATATTTATTTTCCCCTTTATGTGAGGAGTTGCTCTAAATAGAAGATTTTTCCATTGTCTTCAAAATTATAAATTAATACTTAATATTGTGTACTTCAAAGACATTATGACGCAGTCAAAGACACTAATTACTGAACTTTTAAAGCAATACTTGAATTTGCTTTATATTCTTACGGTAAATTGCGTATTTATTTGTTAATTATATTCTAAAAGTATGTAGATGAAAAAAGCATAATTCCATTGATATCGAAATAATACCTTTTGAATTTCTAGAATATGCATGTCGGAAAAATACGAGCATAAAAGTTTGCATGAGTAAATTGATGATGTGTTTAAATATAATGAAAGTTCTGAAATTACTATTTTAAAATTTTTGACGTTTAAAAAATTTAGAATTCAATCCATTTGATACTCTCAAATAATTCTGTTAGACCAAAAGTTATTTTTTAAAAGCTTTAAAACTATGTGATAATTTAAAATATTATCAAAGTTACTGTATCCAAATTACTCGTGGAAGTTCTTTACTTTTGTATAACTTTTTTTACTCAGACAAATTTTAAAAAAAATCACTGAATATGATATATATTAAGAATTTAATATGCATATATGTGTCATCTGTGTATAAATATAAATGCAAAGAATAAAAGAAAACAAGGAAAGGAAAAGAATAAATGGAAGAAAAATATATATAAATAATAAAATCAACCAAAAAAGTCAACAAAAATTAGGAAAAAATAACGATTAGATGTAATCTTGTCATCAGCTCTCGTGTTACCAAAAAGGATTTAAATGCTGCTGTAAACTTTAATTTTTGCATTTGCTTTTGAAAATGTGATGAATTATTACATAATTATTGCACTAAGAATTATTACATAAATATATCCTAAATTTTTGTGCAATGCAGTAATCTTGGAACTTATTACTTATGATTTTCCTTATACTATTATAATTTAAACTCTTAAATTCTTAATTTTGGAATCAAATTACAACTTCTGATTAGTCTAAAATTCAATAATCTTTGATAGCCAACTCGCGTGCTAATAAGTTAAACTTGATATTGAATTGACGATAATTTATAACTAACTGATTTTTTTTCGAAATAGACAAATTTTATTTGACATTTCAGAACCTGAAAAAAAGGTTGCAAATATATTTCATCCAAAATGGCGGGTGTCATTTTGTGTGTATTCCTTGACAGTTAACTTACCACCAATTAGAACGGAGCAATTATTTAAATCATATTATTATGAAGTTATAAATAAAAGATGCATTTTGTTATAAATATCATTCCTCTAAAGCTATTCAAGTCTTAAACAATAATGAAAAAGTGATAGAAAATACTAATATTAGACAAGCGCATATGGTTTAAAAAGATTCTTCGAATTTCATTTCAAAAAACTTTGAGTACTGTATATAAAGAAATGAATTTTAATGATGTGTCTTATTTCACATAAAGAACTATTATTTGAAATGATCAGGAACATTTTTCAAGTCTCATTTAGCGAAAAAAGAAAGAATCTGCTTGAAAAGTAAAGAAGAATTCAATACCTTTCAATAAAGCATTGGATTTGTGAACCTTATTTTCGAATTTAAAAGTCATTGTAAATTAGATACTTTTAAGGAAAGTCTTCGTTCTCAATGTACGAAAAATGGCAGAAGTTTTTCAGTTTGAACAATTAAAATCTAAATGCATTTAAGCACAGAAAGAGTATTTCTTTAAGCAGCATTTAAAAATTATTTCCTGCAAACCATATTTTGTTTTTCTTTTGTTAGAATATGGGTTTGTCTGAATTGTTTTTTTTTTATCGTATAAAAGGCTTACTTAAATCTAATACAAATAATTTTCATGAAATACGTTTGTTTTGAATGTTAATATTTTTCCAGGTTTACTTTTTAATGAATGATTTAAAAATTTATTATATATGGGATAGATATTTTTCAATTTAAATATTCTTTTTAAATTTACTTGCAGAATTATAAATAAAAATTCTCTTAAATTATAATTAAAATTCTGCAAATGCTTTCGAATATTAATTACTCAATTCATTTCTGAAATTAAAGTATGAGTAAGTGTTTTTAAAATGTCTCCCATGAAAAACGTAGCATATCAACTAATAAGCTAAAAGATCTTTGATTGTGTATTATTTTACATTTTAAAATAAAAACTTTTAATAAAAATTATTTAATTATGTAGAGATTCTAAGTCAACTTTTATTAGTAGTCTTTATTTAATTTGTTTATTCTTATATTAGAAACCAGTGTTTGAAAAATTGATAAGTTTAAGTAGGCGATAAAAGAACAACTTATATGAGTTTTTGAATTTTTACTGCTTATTTAGTTAATTGAAAATTGTAAATTAAATTCAGTTTAAAAGAATGGTAGTAAAATTGAAAATTGATGTGATCATTTGATATTACTGTTTACAAAATTTCTTATTGCTGTTAAAATAAATGTTTCCAAAATTTCCTTCATTTTGCTTTTAAAATTTCGTTCTGTATCCTTTTTTAGAAAATTGCTATTTGTTAGTTTTGGGAAATTGAAATTAAACTTTGGTTATCGTTTTCAGTACCTATTTTCACGGATTAAATCAATATTAATTCGTGTAATCATAATTTAGTTATTTTAATATTTCAGCAATGTTTTCCTTTTTTAACTAAATTCGTAATATTTGATACTTAAAAAGCATTGATAAACATTGAAGATTTTATTTTCAGAAATTAATAAATTTGGAAGAGAATTGCTTAAAACAACAGATTTTCTTCAAAATAGTTTTAAAAAAAGTTTTTTGAAAGATTATAAAATATATCATAATTCAAGGAAATTATAATTATATATTAAATTTAATTTTTAAAATCAATTTAATGTATAATCATTATTAGTATTGTTTTTCAAATATGTTTCTATAAAACTAAATAGCTTAAAATCAACTGCAATTAAAATAAAAAAATCTGTACTCAAAATTAAAATTAATGAGAAAGAGATCGTTTAAGGGAAAAGTGAGGAATTTAGTATTGCACCCAATGTTGTTTAATTTATTTTGGCAATATGTAATATTGTTATTATGGTTATTGTTTTAATAGACAAACAAATATACTAATATGGGTACGCAGATATACGGATACCTACTACAGGTACTGTGTTGAAAAGTTTACGCCACACGAAATGCCCTATAAAATTGCGGTAAATTTTGTCTCTCATAAGCTAACTTAGAGCAACAGAATCATGCAAAACAATACTAAATATAGTTAATCTTTATTTTAATAAAAATCTAAAAGCTTTTTTTGCTTAAAATGAAGCCCATGGAAAATACATCGAATAATAATAAATCTAAAAAAAACGGAATTTATTAGTTTTAACATTTGCGTCGGGGCATATTTTTTAGTTTTGTGTATCTTTCTTTTAAAAACTTTTTTTTAATGCTTTTGGTTGTATTTTTGCAATTTTTCTCTTTCCTATTGTATTTTAATATTTGAAAAAAGTTTGTACTCCATTAAAGTACCAAAACGATCAAATTCATGCTTGCGAGACATTATTTGTCATTTTCAGGATTTATTTTGACATTATCTCGACACATACAAAGTTATTATTTTTTTTTATTTTCAGACTGATGCACATAACTTTTTATATAATATTTTTTATACACCGAAACATAATTGGGATATTTTTTTAATTAATCCTTATTTAAGAAAAAGGTATATTTCCTAAATTTGCATGAATAATATTAAAATGATTACCTTTCACTTACAAGAATATGCATTCGCATTTTATATCTAAACAGATTTGCACGATAATCTGCATTATGAAATGACTATTCAACTCTCGAATTTTGATTAGATTTCTCCCAAATGTCAGAGATTTCTGCATAGTTGTCGGAATTCCATCCTCCTGATTATTGCATCTCGTTTCTGAAAATCATATTTGAAGCAAGCATTCAGAATGTAGAATTGTTTATCGAATAGACAGTGAACATATGGTATAAATTTTGCATAATTATCAATCCTAACAAATGACCTATGAATAAACACTTACATGAATAAGGTAAATATATTATTCAGTTAACATGAAATGCATAGGTACTGCCCTTTTCCTCACAGCATTAAATGATATATACTATTCAGTTAGAATCGAGACATGGTTTAACCTCTTTCTTCTTTAAAAGTTAAAATGTTAAAAACTACATATTTTAATCGATTTTACTGTTGAAGTTTTCCTATGCTATTTAAGTCCTCTCTATGCTATTTTTCTCGTTTAATGCATAATTTATCATACTAAAAGTAAAGTTGAAAAGTCCTGCTACTTAAAACCTTAGATATGAAAGTTTTTATTAAAATATTTTATTAGTCGCTCGTATTAATGCTCAATTGAATTGCTACAGAATTTTTCTAAACTCTATACTACTCAATTTTACCTGTGTGGTAAAAAATGTTTTTTTGCTTAAATATATGACCATAGACCTCAGACATGGAGGTTTATTTTTAAATAATTTTTTTTAAATGTTCGTTTCAATGCACAATTTTACTACCGTAAGTAAGGCAAAAACTTATACCTTAGACATGGAGGCTTCTAGTAAAATACTTTTGTAAGTGATTTTAAGAGGGCATATACAGTTGTTTGCTATCACTTCATAGCAATAATATTTAACTATTTAATTATAGTTTTCTGCTTATTAATACTTTTTTTATTTATGTATAGTTTATTTATTTAAATTTTAATTTTTGAAATTATTCATTATTTACCTGATTTTTATTTATTTGCTTTTAATATATTTATTTTTGTTTGCTGATTTTTGTTTATTGACTATTTAATTTACTATTCTTTTCTCTCGATTGATAATTTATATATAAATATTTTTAATGTAATTTTTTTCCTTATCAGCATATGATGTTTTTTTAAGCAACAATGGACTTTTGTTGCACACATATTTCCAAAAAACGTAAGAAATGCATGAATATACTTTAATACTTACTTTGAAGTAAAATAAATAAGCTTAAGGTTATTATCTATTCTTGTCTTTTCTTTGCAAAACGTTAATTTTGATTTTGTGCTTTATTTGTTTAGAAAAACGATTTAAAAATCACTTTTTTTACTGATTAATTTTTATTTACTTGTTTTTAATGCATTGATTTCTGTTTGTTAATTTTAATTTATTACTTAATAATTTTTATTTTCTTAATTGATATTAAATTTATGAATAATTTTAGTATTTTGCTATTTTTAATTATCAACGCTCGATGTTATTTTAAGCAAATTTATTTTCTTATTAGTTTTCGTCAAATTTTGGGTTCTCGAAAAAAAGAATTATAGTTAACTAATTCGCTGTCACCCTGACTTGGTCACCCAATCATATTAAAATTAAACGGTATTCAATGATTCGAAGCAATTATAAGAATAATATTTTCATGATAGAAAAAAAAATATTTTAATATTATGGCATTTCTCAAAGTATCAAACAATAATCCAAATATTCACTATTTATGTAATAAACCTACCTATTTAAAAAAAATTAACACCATAATAACTTTTTATATAGCATTTTAGGGCATAAGATTATCTTAAACAATAAATGTGCATTTACATTTATTGGAAGTCTACGTTTCTCGCGTAAGAGAATGGATTTTGTCACAGACATAATTCCTAAAAACGAAAGAATTACTGAAATACTTGAAATTTGCATTCAAGTGGGATAAATAAGTTTAACGTATATGTCCATTTTTCTATCTGTTTTTCTTTTCTTTTTCTTTTCTTTTTTTTCTTCTTTTTTTTGTAAAATTTGTAGGATTTCGTGCGTTACTGCTTTTGTAAATGCAACAATCATTTTTTCCCCTAAGAAACTTTCGGACATTAAAATACAACTTATTCATTACTGCCTCTGGTTAAAGATGTTATCAGGTAACCTTCCAATTTTTCAATATTTTCGGATTTTTAATTCGTGATATAGACACTATTTAAATGCTTTTAAAATGGCCCAGTTAACATCATGAAAATAAAAATAATCATTTTTAGTTGCAAAAATGCTTTTAAAATATTACTTTTAAGCTAATACTTTCAAGGTTGATTAAAAACTTTATTCACTTCAATTTTGTGCAAATTTGAAATATCAGTCGACATGTTTCAAGCTCTCAAAAATTGGAGCTCATTTTCAATACTTGCCAGGAATGACGGAGAAGAAAAAAAAAGTGATTTGGAATATAAAACGATAAATTGCCAACGAAAAATGGAAAAATGAAGGCGAAAAACCAAAACCAGAAAAAAACTATAGCTGAGGGAGGAAAAAAAATTATAAAGAACAGAACAGGGAAAATCACAGTGACTAAGAGGGGCAATTTTCCGAGTAAAACCTCGAGCTATAGAGAGATGGTGAGGAACTAATTTCTTTCACAAGATAATCATTTTTGATATGAATAAAACAAGATTTCAGGGGATCAAGATGAGCTGGAGTGACTGGGGAGGAACTTTAAATGGATGCAGTTTTTGAGAGCTAGAAACATGTCGACTGTAACTTCCAATATCTACATTTTTGAAGTGAATGTAGTTTTTAATCAAATGATATCTAATAGTGAGTGGAAATGGATTTTAACCTGATTTGCTCCTCTCAGCCACAGTGGTTTTTTGTTGTTCTGTTTTTCTTTTTTTTCCTACCGGCTACTGTGGCTTTTCTAATTTGGGTTTCTCATACCTACTTTTTTTTTTCATTCTTCGTTTTCAACTTTGCGTTTTATCTTCCAAATAAAGTTCTTTCTTACTCACGTCTGGCTAGTCTTGCAAATGAGTGCCTATTTTTGAGCGCTTGAAACATGCGGACTGTTTTTTTTCCCAGTTTTGACAAGAGTTATTAATAAACTTAATTTTTGTCAGAGATTAAAATAAAAATGTATTTTAAATATCTGAGAACTGTTCAGTAATTATTATTTTAGCAAGCTCACTTTCAAACTTGAACTAAGACTAAACGAAATTTAAATTATTTAATTTATTACCTCATAAAAGCATATTTTCCAGGGAGTCATAATACTCGCCACTCTATTGGTTTCAATTATTACATTATTAAAAAAACGCGACAGTTAAATGAAAGATTTAAATTATTAGCAAGACTCTCCCTTTTTGCGTAACCTGCAATTAAATCGCGCAGAATGTTAATTAGGAAAAATTATACCACATTTCAACTTGAAATTATAGAGAAGTATTATTGACTTAAGGCTTATTACTGACTTTTAAAATGGATTAATTCTCACAAAATTTTTATTTTCTCGGTCCCCGGAATTACTTATTGTATCTTTGATTTTAGTTTTTTAAATTTTTCGCATATTTAGAGATGTATAACTGATAAACCTCTTTCTATATTTGTTAGCAATTAAATTGAAAGCAAAGTCCACCGTTATTTATAGTTTGAAGTCAATACAATATGCATAATTGATTATCATTTTGTATTAATTAATGCAGTGCGTAAAGAAATTCTACTTGTTAAATAGATTATGTCTTTTTTTTATTAAAAATAATTGTATGTAAAATTATTTTTTAAAATTTTTCTTTATGAAGAAATTATGAAGAAAATAAATAATATTACTGTACACAAAACATGCTACATTCTAAAAATGCTATTCTTTCAAATTTAGATTTCTCAGAATTTATTTGACCGATTTCGCTCAAATTTCGCATTTTGCGCTGTAATAAATTTTATACCTTACAATTCAAATATGTTCGACTATTATTAAATAAAATAATAAAAAATAATAAATATTTACAAAAAGTTATTTTTTGCTGGGGACAAAGAACTTTATAATTGTGTGCAAAAATTTTTCGATTCGCTTAAAAAGATCTCAAGATACGGCGAGCATAGATACGGCAAGATATATATATCTATTAAAAAGATCTCAAGATATGGCAAGATATATTTTGAGACTTAGATTATTGAAATGATATTTAGTTTATTTAATTTAAACCACTAAACTATTTATAATAATTTAATACAAAAGTTTTTATGATAAAAATGTATATATTAATTATGTAAAATTTAAAAACGATGATAGACAACATGCCTTGAATAGGAAAAATATTTTATAAGCAAATTTTTTGACGTTTAGATACATTTACTATACTGCCGTTACGAATGTATATAGTTTATTTTCTTTATAATTTTACAGATATTCTAAAACAAATTTTGAAATTGGTGAATATTTACTGCTTCGGGGTGCAATTAGTTTTAATTTTTCTGATTTATTCAATGTATAATTCTGCGGAAGTTGCTTAACTGTTATCAAGTTAACTTTACAATTATTTTAACACTTCCCTTTACCTTGAACTTATTTCTCCCGACAACTATTTGTTAGAAAAGGTTTTAGCTCCTAAGATGTGATGACATCAAAAGAAAAGGCAAAGAGATTATACTAAGAAAAGAAGAAACTATCCAAGTTAATTCAGTTACTTTATCTATTAAACTTAAAAAAGTTGGGTTGAAACTCTCAGAACAAGGTGGGAACAGAGAGATATTGAGTGTGTTAAAGTCGATTGAGTTTGGGTAAAGTCATCTTAAATGTCAACAAGTTCCGATGGGCATACTGAGTCAATTATACATTTCCTATTCTGTTGAAGTCCTTGTGATAAATTCTTTTCTGTATCTAATTTATAACCCTCATTTCCACTGTCTTTAGAAAATTTCTAATTTCGAAACAATTCTCGATTACATAAAAGTGCAATTTAAGATTTCTATGCCCTTTAACAGGAAAGCTTTCAGTACCGTTTAATTATAAGAAAATGAATGATTTGCATCTAAGGATGGTTAAATTTATAACTACAAACTATTAAAATGTCTCAATTAAATTTGCAGATATGTTTGAAAATAAATGTTGGGTCAATGAAAGAGCTGTGAATGAATAGCGCTTAGCGAAAATAGACTTTAGATGGATGACTTGAATCATAAACAATAAAATGAACACGGTGAAAGCAACAAGCTTTGCTTTACACCAAAAAAATTAGGAATTCAAAACTATGCAACTTTTACAGTGTCAGTTGGTAACTTTCTTTTCATTTACTATGATAACTATTAAACAAAATGTTTCCACAATCTATTTTTAATCTAATTTTAAAAATATTAAATACTTATACTCATTCTTCTTTAGTACTAAGCCTTAAAATTTCAATTTATTGTTGTTTAAACATGATTACAAGAATTTTATTAGTTAGTGCTGCAAATTATTAAGAGAATGTGAAGAGATTTATTTATTGAATAAAATTGTTTATCTATGCTTGTTTGATTTAAAACAAGTAGGGTTGAAAAGTAGTGTAAAAATTAAGGCGCCTTTTGAGGAGAACTTAATGCAAACAAAGGACTTATGTATTGCTTCTATAATATCACCCGTTATGTTTACCAAAATAGCCCTGTGTGGAAAACAGAAAGACTTTATCTATTTTTTATAGCATGTCTGTGTGACAAATTTTAAATCTTCAATAAGTTTATGTTTTTTTTTTAAAGTTATTAAATTTATTTGTTATGCTTAACGTAGTTATTCGTATTAGCTTATTTTGAAGTAGCTCGGCATATATACCTGATATTTTCATGTCAAAAGTGCGTTGTAATTGGATAAAGGAAAATTACGAACCTGTGAGTACTATGTTTTTTTACTATTATTCAGTGTGAATTATAAAGAAAAATAAAATAATGAGCTTCTTGTCCAGATCTAGAAAGGAAGATTTGTTAAAACTAGCAGAAGAATTAAGGATAACACTTCCTCCTAATCCTAAAATTATCAATATTACACAGCTAATTACTTCCGATACTAAATATGATGAAATATTTAAGAAAAATGTGTTAGAAAATATTGCTTCGGAACGCTTGGAAAAAGCGACTGCCGAAAAAGAAAAAGTAACACAGGAAATTCAGCTTGAAAAGCTTAAAGCGAACAATTTAAATCGGCAAAACGGAACTCCGATTCCAGCAACAGAAACATTAAAAACAAGTGACTTGTATAAAGTAATTAAAAGCTTTGATGCCAATGAAACAGATATCAGTACTTATTTACAGTTATTTGATAGACAAGCAAACAGAATAAATATAAATAAAACTGAATTCGTTTCATATTTTATGGGACTTCTTCCACTGAGCATTGTTCAAATAATTGCTCAAGAGCCGTAAAAATTAACTGCAGACTATAATTTTGTTAAAACTTTGCTTCTGAAACTCCTTAAACTATTCCCGGAACAATTCCGTCAGAAATTTTCTTTCCATAGAGACGAAGTAAATGTTTCTTGGAGAGATTTCGCATATCAATTAAACCACCATTTTGACGAGTGGATTAGCGGTTTGAAAATAGCAGACTTTGACAAGCTAAAGGAATATATGGTCGTTGACCAAGTAAGAAGAAAATTACCGTCAGATATCCGCGGACATTTATTGGATGATTTACACCAAATAACTGAATTAAGTGTATTGATTGATGAGCTAGAAACATACAAAAACGCACGAATAATAACAAAAAAAGTAGACACCCGTAATAAGAATTCAATCTTTAAAACCAAAACATTTCCCATTCAACAAAAACGAAACACACCCATCTCTTCCTTTTCTCCTGGTTTGAATTATCCGAATCAAAATAAAGATGTGGCTCATGTAAAATGCTATAACTGCCAAAATTATGGGCATATAAGTGCAAAATGAGATCAATTAATCTAATAAGTGTATAAACTGTAATAAATCAGGTCATTCTAGTCGTGAATGAACCGAAAGAAACGCACATATAATTCAACCAACTCGTATTGATAAAAATATTGTAGTATTTAACAGTGAAATTAATGCAATTGTAGACACGGGCAGTGAAATAGCCATGTGTAGTGATGTATTATATCAAAACTTATAGAAATAGTAGAAAAACAATATTAGAAAAACAAATTGATACATGGTTAAAAGACGGTGTTGTACGTGAAAGCGTCTCTGATTTTTGTGCACCTCTAGTTTTATGCAAGAAAAGGATAATTCTACAAGGGTTTGTGGAGATTTTCTTAAATTTAACAAAAAAATTGTCCGATATCGTTTTTCCCTACCCCTTTGACGTAATCGATCAGTTAGGTGAAGCTACAGTATTTAGCAGTTTAGATTTGAAAGCAGCTTTTTATCATTGTTTAGTTGATGAAAATAGTCGCAAATACTTTTCATTTATTACACATAACGGACAATACGAATTTTTAAAAGTACCCTTTGGCTTAGCAAATAGCCCTAGTGTTTTTCGAAGATATATTTTGCATGTTTTTAGAGAATTAATTAAAGATAAAACTTTAGTGATTTACCTAGATGATATTTTTATTCCTGCTAAAGATGAAATAGAAAGTTTCGCTAAGTTACAACGTGTTTTACAAACGGATTCTGAGTACGGATTAGAATTGAATTTTAAGAAAAGTCGGTTTTTGAAGCGATCAATAGAATGTCTAGGTTATATAAATGAAAATGGAATTATTAGTCCTTCGAAAACATTAGCAGTTAAAAATTCCCGCAACCTAAAACACATAAACAATTAATGAGTTTCCTTGGATTAACAGGATATTTCCGTAAATTTATTCCAAATTATAGTATAATAGCCAAACCTCTCAGTGATTTGCTTAGAAATAATGCTGATTTTTGATTCGATAATGAACAAAAAGAAGCTTTTCAAAAGCTCAAGATAGCCTTAACGAATGACCCAGTTCTTCATTTATATGGACAAAATTCTGAATTAAAACTCCATACAGATGCTAGTAGTTTTGGTTTCGGAGCAGTTCTTCAAAAATTAGACAATGATAAATTTTATCCAATCCATTTTTTTAGTAAAAAAACGTCCCAACAACAAGAGAAATATAGTAGCTATGAATTAGAAACTCTTGCCATAGTTGAAGCGCTAAAAAAGTTTCGAAACTGTATTCTAGGTGTAAAGTTTAAAATTATAACCGATAGCGCTGCTCACCAAAGCACAATGAATAAAAAAGAAATTATCCCTAAAATTGCGCGGCGGGCATTGTATCTTGAGGAATTTCACTTTGATATGATACATCAGCCTGCTACACAAATGAAGCATGTTGATGCCTTAAGCAGAAATTTTGCTCTTATAATTCAGCATGATGAGGTAACCATGAAAATAGCAGTTGTCCAAAAAGAGGATGAGCAAATAAACACGATTAAAATATTAATTGCCAATGGAAATGATAATATGCACTTTATTAAAATTGACATTCTTTATCGATACGATAATGGCATTGATCTTCTAGTAATACCAGACGCGGTGCAAAATGATATCATTAAAGAAGTTCATAGTAAGGGACATTACGCACTCACTAAAACTGAAGAAGCTATTAAACAAAATTATTATATTCCTGGCCTAAAAGCGAAAATACAATCTGTTCTAGCGAATTGTGTTGACTGTATACTATGCAACCGAAAGCGTGGAAAGAAAGAAGGTTTCTTATACCCGATTCCTAAAGAAGATGTACCTTTGAGTACATACCACATTGACTATATAGGTCCATTGCCTTCAACAAAAAGGAAATATCAACTTATTTTTTCTGAGATTAATGGTTTTTCGAAATTTATGTGGCTTTATCCCAACCAAAATGTAAATGCTCAAGCTGCTTTAGAGAAATTGCGGTTACGATAGATAACTTTTGGTAATCCCTCCAGAATTATATCAGACCGTGGTGGTGCATATGCGTCTAAAGAATTTAAGGACTATTGTCAAGAAGAAGATATTCAACATATTCTAATTACAACTGAAGTACCTCGTGGAAATGGTCAAGTCGAGAGATTGCACGAAACTCTTATTCCTATTCTCACAAAGTTATCCATCGATAATCCAATGGACTGGTACAAACACGTAAACGATGTGCAGAGATTTATAAATGGTACAATTTCCACCAGTACAAACAAAACGCCATTTCAACTAATGATAGGAATACCCATGAAAAACAAAGCAGATTTACGGGTTCAAGAAATTCTAACTGACGAATATGAAAATTACTTTATGAAACAACGAGAAGATCTTAGAAGTGATGCGCAGCAACGAATTATGGAAATTCAACAGCAGAATAAATCAACCCACAACAGAAAGTGTAAACAACCCCACAAGTACAGAAAAGATGACTTAGTGGCGAGTCAAAGAACACAATTTGGAACTGGTTTAAAGTTGCGTCCCAAGTTTCATGGTCCTTATAAGATTGTTAAAGTGAAATCCAATGACCGATACGAAGTAGAGAAAGTTGGGCAACATGAAGGTCCTAACTTAACAACCACTGCTGTAGACTATATGAAGCCATGGACAAATTAGTGCATATTTACTGATGGAACGATGCAGCTTTTTTTTTCTTCAAAAATTTTTTAATGTTTTGTAGACTGCTTTTTTTGTTTGTTTTTTTTTTGGAATTTTTTTTTTATCATTTCGGATTTTTTTTAGTCATTCTCTTAAGTTTCGCGGACGAAACCCGAAGGATGCCCGAGAATGTAACATGCGAGATAACAGCCCGTGTTATCCCACCAGATGTCTCTCGCCTTAAAAACATATCGAACTTTCTCGATGTAAATGAAGAGTTAGTTAGTAAGTATGTTTCTGTGTCAAACTTGGAACCTGTGTGGTTCGAGTCTGCGTGGCAAACAAAAAGACTTTATCTATTTTTTATAGCATGTCTGTGTGACAAATTTTAAATCTTCAATAAGTTTATGTTTTTTTTTAAAATTATTAAATTTATTTGTTATGTTTAACGTAGTAGTTATTTCGTATTAGTATATTTTGAAGCAGCTGGGCATTTTGAAATAAATAAAGAAATAATATTTTTCTTAAATATAATCTTGACCTCGTTCGGGATTAGAGCCACGGACCGTCAGTTAGCAACTTAAGGCTGCAAACCACATAACCCTACCGGTTCACCTAGGCATCAGACTTAAAACACGCTTTTTAACTAATTTCTGCAGTTGGTCGTGGAAACCAATGCTATGCCCCATTATGCGCCCCTTGAAAAAAATGATGATATGTAAAAAATGATTATTTTTCAACAGATATTTATTCTTCAAATTAATGAATCTTAAAATAAATAGAAATTGAAACATAAAATGAATAGCATTTTTTAATGAATAATTTTATATTGCGTTATTTTTTTTCACAACTTTACGCTTTTATTTCAAATCACTTTTTTATATTTCCGTCTGGCAAGTCTCAAAAATGAGGGCCTACTTTTGACCGTTCGAAACGTGTCGGTTGTTTTTTTTCCACTGTGTCGTTTTTTCTTCAAGCAATTGAAGTTTATAATGAAGCTTCTTTATAATTTATTCATAATTACATGATCGAATGACATTAGTGTAGAATTCGGCAGATATTTTAACTGTGTATTATTAAAATTTTACCTCTTCTATAAACATTGCAAGTCTTATTAAAAAACAATAATTTCAAGATTTAAAACAATTAAGATTGAAATTTTTTTATCTTCAAAATATCAAATTACGATGTCAACAAGTTAATGTTAACATAAGCCATTGTTGTCTTAAAATAAATTACTTTTACATATAATTAAAATAAATTCAATTCATAATCTTTCGACTCCACTTTAGTTTCAAAGTTGAATATGGAAAATGCTTGTAAAATGAAAATTATTTAATTGGTTTAATTTAAGCAATCAAAATAGTCACTATTTCACTTTTCTGGAGATGTTATTTGCATTAATATACATTTTAAAATAATTTTATCAGAAATCTTATTCCAAATTGCAAATATTTATTTTCTTTCTAAATACTTATTATATTCATAAATATTGCTTGTCTAATTTCTGAATTGTTTACGTATTATAAAGAGTGCTGCAATATTTTGAAATTATCGCATACATTTTAATTAATGTTGCGTGTAAGTAAAAATTATATTTAATATTACTAGTCCTCTAATTTAAATTTCTATTCATTTATGTAGTTAATGGTTACAATTTCAAAAAAAGAATTTAGCATATATTAAGTTAATTTATAAATTGATAAAGATGATAATTAAGAATAAATATCTATTTTAAAAATGTTTAGTATTTTCGAAAATAAATGTAGAAGCTTAAATTTTGGACTTTTATATAAACATTCATTAAAATGTTCTGTCAACGTATTAAAATTTATACTAATAATTTTAATTATTTTGAAACAGAATTGGTAGATGATTACTGTGAAAAACAAGAAATAAAACTATAAATATTGAAAAAACAAGAGGCGGAAGTTTGAATGATATTTAAAAATTTTGTGACAGCTTTAAAAAGGAAGTAGAATCGCGAAACGGACAAGACCATATGACTCAAGTTTGCGTCCCAAAACTCAGTAGGGTTACTAAGTACTTATATTCGAAACGGACCCGAACAAGGACGATAGTTCATGTAGCTCGTGGAGGTCACTCCTCAGTATAGTTTGATATGTTTATGTCCATTTAGAATACAGGAAGCTTTATCTTTTAATTTCTTTCGCACTAAATTAGTGGGATATCGCATTACACCGTTTGACTGAAAACCTGATTACAAGTGACAAGTAAAACTTGAGAATCGCATAACAATTTATAACAAGAAAAGACATTGTTTGCTGAAATGTGGTGTTCTGCAATCCACTATTGTAATGCTACTGTATTAGGTTATAATCAAACAAAGAGATCCACAATCAAAGAGATTCAATACAGCATTTGTGGCAATTAATTAATGCTTTGTTGATGTTCGGTGTATTTAGTTTTAATGGACTTATTGGAAACATTAAAATTGCACTGTAAAAATTTCCGGATCAAATTACGGTAAAAATAACGACACTCGTTTACTTTTCATCGTAAAATCCATTTTTCCCAAATCATGTTGCGGATAAAAAAAAACAATTTACTATTGTTACAGTAATAAATAACGTAAACTCTAATTTATCTATTTCCAATTAAATAACCATTATTGAAAACATTGCGGTATAATATATATGTCAAGGTAAAAAATTATACGTTATGCTGGATTTTACTGATGATGCACTCAAAGTGCCAGTACTTTATGACATAATATGATCTGGAATATTTTACAGTGTAGTACCATTAGCTCGCATTGTATTATCTCTAATAAAGTTTTATGATTATTCTTGTGAATTTTCGAAATTTTGTTCCTTGTGACTACATACTCCTGTAGTTTTCCATCAGAAGTTATACAAATATCAATCCTTATGATGTTCTTTACCAATCCTAGTAGTTAGCAGTACCATTTTTAATACCCTCCTTGGTCATAAATTTTATAAACATCAATATCAAAGGAAAGTTTTAAGAAAATTTAAAGTTTTAAATATTAAAAAAAATTCAGAATAAAAATAATTAATTTCTACTCGTATGAAATAATATAAAACTCATAAATTAATATAAAACTCATAAAGTAACATAACACCTTTAAAAAAATATTTTTAAATTGAACTATCCAGTTTTAATAAATTTAAATTTAAAAATAAAATAGAAACTTGAATGCAGCTAACGGGTCTTAGTTTTATTAAACTTTATTCCAGATGAAATAAACTTAAAAAACGGGATTAACTAAGAGTTTTAAACCTTTCAGTTCTTCTCACTTAATTGAATCTAGCTTTTGTGCATTTTGCTGATAAGAGGATGGTTTTATGTTTTATTTATTTTGCTCTTTTAGTTCGAAAAAAAACGGCTGTTCCCCCTTTCATTCTTTTAAAGTGAGTGAAGATTGAAGGAATAACTATTTATTTTCTCTCTTTTAAAGATCAACTAATGCATGTTTAATGAAAATGAAAGTAATGTCATCATAGTTATTATTAAACTGTCTTGACTGATTAAATCTTTCAGAAAGCATTAAATTAATAACATGATGATAAAGTTATTACGAACCACTATTTTTCTAATGTATACTAAATTACAGGTTAATAGATTAGAATGCTTTCTTTTTCAATTTGCTTAAATTGTGAGCAGTTTGTTAAGTGGTGTTGTTTAAGTTGTTTCAAGAGCTTATATCTATTAAAGTAATGTATTTGCAATTCTGGAAACTAAATTTTTGTTTTAGAGAATGGTGTTTGGTAATTGTGAAGAAAAGATAAAGTAGTTTGCATTAGAAAATATTATAGAATATGCAGAAAATACTTTAAAACTAAGAGTAATTAAAGAAAAATTAAATATTATATAGAGGGCAGCGTTCGTGCAACTAGTCAACTCCTGGATTCGGATGCAACTACAACGATGCTTTCTTAGAACACTGTAATTATTTTCTTTTGAGTCAGTTTCCTTTTTTTTTAGTTTTTTTTGGACAATTAATATCTTTTTTCCATATTTTTCATAACACCAATTTAGAAACATTAAAACTCCAGTAAGTTAGATTGTTTTAGAAAGGAATTTCTATTTGCGCATTAGAAAGCGTTACGAAATCGTTACATTGTTGAAAACGCTTCGAGATGCTTCGTTTTACTTTCAAGTTTATAAACCTACTTAGATATGGACTAAGAATTACATAGAGATTAGGATTTTAACTTTTTTCTTCAGAAACATACCCCCTCCCCATTTAAATCATTAATGACTGCCAGTGAATCAAATCAACGAATCAGTTAGGGTAATAATCAGTAAATAAGTTAATAAAATTATTAGTTATTCAAAAAAAAAACACCACATTAACGGAATTGTAAAGTGGGAGAATTATCATACTAGTAAATTAATAAATCATCATATTAATGGATCAGTAAATCATTCTCAGTAATCGTTAGCTTATCAAGAATGCTACGAACAATTGAAAAGAAGATCTGTACATCCGTGAATGGATATATAAGTAAAGAGATTAATCGGTGATCAAGCGTTATAATTTGTTTATGAATAAAAAATGTGTAAATGAATAAAAAATATGTAAATAAATAATTTAAGTGACTCGAGGTGATGTTGCATGATCTTTGCAGCATTTGTTTCTTCTCGTTATTTTATGAATCTCTTTAACGTATCCATAATTGTAAAAAATGAAGCATATTAAAAAATTCGTATTAAAATCTTTATTAATGTAACGCATGTACCGTATTTTATGGAATAAATAAACAGCTCAAATGCCCTAAAATTTAAAATTTTTATCAAAAGTAACAAACAACTAAATACTAAAACGCACAAATGAAACAAGATTAATTGCTGGAATGAAAGCATTTCTCCATTTCAGGCATCTGATTAATTTTAACCGTATAATTCCAGAAATTTAAAATAAGAAATCAAGATGTATCATAATTCTGCGTTAGATATCAAAAATAAAGTTAGCGAAGCGAAACACATTTAATTGAATGCAGAGTGGGGTCCTATTTTGAAATGCCTGTTAAAGAAAACAGTCTTTTGACGTTTCTGAAATTGCAGTTTCTTAATAATTGTAATTAATATGCTCTATATAATTGTTTCGTTTGACTTTAATTTGAAAATGAAGCGTTTGCTTAGATCATTTTTCATCTTTTAGCATTTTTATAGCTAGATTGAGAAGAAGTTATTTAAAGAAATAATTAGGGAAACTCTTCCATGTATTTTAGCACTTTTGAAACTTACAATTTTTAAAAAACTTCGAAATGCGCTTTATCTTGCTAACGAATCTAGCTTTTAAATTTAGCATTAAATTGTATAGGTACGAGGGTTGCTATTTATATTTCTGGCCTAATAATGAAAAAACAAATACGTAGGATCGAAATTGGTTTATTGTTTTTCAAAATATTCTCCATGATGATCAATACACTTTTGCATGCGTTTGAACCAATTTTCAAAGCACTTTTTCCAGTCCGATTGAGGTAACTCCAAAACATGCGTTTTGAATGCATCAACCGCTTCTTCGNATATATATACACTCCTCAAAAGTGAAATTGCAACACCAAGAAATAATGCACGTAGCATCATGCAAATTTCAGGAGCGATAGTAGTGAGATGGATATGCAAATGATTAAATTTGCGCACGCATCTGATTACGTGGTACGCATATTCGGGCTATAAAGGCCAGCAACTTTCCCTTCTCTTAAACGGCATCTGAGGTTTTGCGTAGCATTTGCGACTTTCGAAAAAGATTAGAATATGCCTCTGAGACGTCAGCGAGCTCAATACCATCAGTTAACGACCGGGGAACGTGACCGTGTTATCGAACTCCATGAACTTGGTTTGTCGCTGCGCGCAATAGCAACTCGTGTTGGGCACAACGTGAGTACCATCCAACGTTGTGTCACACGATGGATTCAGGAAGGTCTACGTGCACGCCGAAGAGGAAGTGGTGCGCACAGGTGCATGTCAGAGCTCACAGACCGGCGTATTCGCCAGTTGACTGTTCGAGACCCTTTCTCCACGGCACGTGCAATCCGAAGCCGGTTGCCTTCAGGAGCAGGTGGATCTGTGTCCACCCAAACCATACTTATCAGATTGCATGAAGTACAGTTACGTGCACGGGTACCAGCAACAGGGGTACCGTTGACCGCTTTACACAGGGCTAGACGCCTGGCTTGGTGTCATCGTCATCGTACCTGGACCATCCAATGGCATCGGGCATTGTTCATGGATGAATCTCGTTTCTGTCTGTGGAGAAATGATGGCCGTCGACGGGTATGGTGGCGACCCGGAACACGCTACGAGCCAGCCCATTACGCCGAGGGTCACAACGGTCTTACACCGGGCATCATGATTTGGGGTGGCATAATGTTTGATCGCAGAACGCCCCTGGTACACATTTACGGCAGTTTGACAGCGGACCGCTACGTCACACAAGTTGTGTATCCCGTTGTTCTTCCCTTGTTGCAGGGCGCACCCAGCACGGTATTCCAGTAAGACAATGCCAGGCTGCATGTCGCACGGCGAACTCTTAACAGCCTGACTGGATTTGACATCCTTCACTGGCCGGCAGCCTCTCCAGATCTGAATCCCATGGAACACCTATGGGATCTCATTGGACGTGGCATGAACAGAGGACCAATGGCGCAAACCATCGATGATCTGCGCACAGCAGTGGATGTGGCTTAGCAAAGGTTATCTGAGGCAACCATCAATGGAGTCATTGATAGCATGCCTCGCCGGATTGAGACCTGTATAGCTGCTCGAGGTGGCCACATTAGATATTAAATAAATTGCTTTATGATGATTTTATTAGTATGTTTTTTTAATCATTTGCATATCCATCTCACTACTATAGCTCCTGAAATTTGCATGACACTACGTGCATTATTTCTTGGTGTTGCAATTTCACTTTTGAGGAGTGTATGTAAAACACCAATTTTTCATTCTGTAAATTTATAATATTATTTTCTCATTTGTTTAAAAGAGCAGACACTAAGTGGATACGAGTCAATAGATTACAGTTTTTGATAATACTGTACCCGAAAATCTGGTAGCAAAATATGAAACAATATCTTTCACATTTTTGTCCATACAATGAATAGACCAATAGGTAAAAAACATGTTTATGATGTTTATTATATTGGTTTTTGGTAATACTATGCCTGCAATCCTTGTAACAAATAGGAAACAATACATTGTTATCTTTTTGCCTATGGTAAGACCAATAAATTAAAACGTGTTTATGATGTTCAATATATCGGTTTTTAGTAATACTATGCCCAAAATCCAAGTTGCTAATATGAAACAATATATTTTACCTTCTTGTCGTCCATACAATATTAAGACCATTTGGCAAACAACAAAATTTATGATGTACATTTTATCACTTTTGATTAGTATATTTAGTATATTTTTTCTCATTCGTGCACATATAATGTAAAAAAAAGAACAATAGACATATTCATGATGTTTACTTTATCACTATTGGTTAATATCCTATCCATGTATTGAATATAAATTTATAATTTTCGCCCTTTCACTCCGACAAAGTTTAGTCCAAATCAAAGTAATAAGAACATCGTTATATTCTTCATTTCATCACTATTAATTTAGAAACTATTCGCAGAGTGGATATAAAATAATATATGTCACCAACTAGTAACTAAAATTGTATAATTCCGAAAAGGATCATTTGAAATTTTTTAAAAAAAGTAGCATATTTAAAGCTTAATTTTTCAAGTACCATTCGACCAATTTCGATCAAATTTTTTGTTCTGCAATATAAAGTTGCATTGTTTAAAATGACGATGCTTTCAATTTAAAACTTTTCAAATTATTATTAAAAAATATAATAATAAATAAAAAAATACTCAAATAAAAATT
The DNA here is from genome assembly GCF_043381705.1 of Parasteatoda tepidariorum. Taxonomy (NCBI): domain Eukaryota; kingdom Metazoa; phylum Arthropoda; class Arachnida; order Araneae; family Theridiidae; genus Parasteatoda; species Parasteatoda tepidariorum. Next base: position 104,805,478 of record NC_092204.1, on the reverse strand, counting down.
ATTTTTTGAATGGTATTATCTTTAGATAAACAAATTTCATAATTGTGAGCAGAAAGTTTTTAATTAGCTTAAACTGTTCTCGAGATCTATCGAAATATGCAAAAGTAAAATTAGCATCAAGTGGTTTAAATTCTTACTGCTCTCATGCCTAAACTATTTCGGGCGCATATTTCCTAGAATTCGGTTACCATTTATTCAGAAAAAATACATTTTTTATTCATAACGTCTACATTAATTAAAAAACACATTTAATGTCACCTCTTTGAACTATTAAGATTGAGTTGTAGAACAAGAAAATCCAGCCATTTGATCAAAAGTTAATCAAGGTGTTACGTTCTATTTTTCTTTTTTTTTTACTCACAGTATATGCGAAAATATTTGATGTTGCACTTATCCATTCCTGCGTTACTACTTTTGAAATCAATTAAGTTGAGTTTTTTAATCCAATTTTTAATATATATATATATATTCAACTGAGTTCTGATCAATTTTGTTAAGCTTTGAAGGTGATTAAAGTTCATAAAATAGGTTGGTAAGGAACATATACATGTTCATGTTGCATTAATTTTTCTTTCTAAATTATATGGACTTAGATTCCAAAAAGGAAATTTTCTTTTATGTACTGTGAACTAATATATATAGAGCTTTAACCCTATATTCTTCTTAATGCAAAACTCTTTACTAATTTTCCATTTTTAATATTGTTTTTTTTAGTAATAATTTTCTGGCAGCATTTTTTTTTCGAAACTCTTCACACCTAACATGTTCATATTTTTTAAAATAAATGGTAGTTCTGAATGCAGCACAATAATTACAGAAATTTACGCATACTAGTGTAAAAATCACATATCATTCAATTCAGAATAAAGTCTATAAATCTTTCACTGTCAAAATTTATCAATCTAAGTAAAATATATTTTTAACAAAAGTTTGAAACATATAATGCGTGATGTTATTCTAAATGGCTGCCGTTACTATGAAACGGAAAGAGCTTTTGTTAAAGCAAAATGTAAGATTTTAAAGTTGAAGACCCTGAGAATAAATTTGAAAGTATCTGTTACGGATGGTGCGGAAAGTTCCATGCAGCTGTCGAGTATTATACCGTAAAATTAGATTACCGAATATTCAGCAGCGAAAATATACGGATGCATAAACATGAATATCCGAGATCAAAATGTTCGTAGGATTTTCAGAAAACCGTGATTGCAAAGTTTCACAAATAGTAAAATGAAAGTTTCGATTTTACTTGTGGGAGCACAGCTTATTCTGCGATAGCCGTAAAAATAAACTATAACCGTAACTTTACACGAACTACGACTCAAAAATGTGTGTTTATTTTGCATTTTTTATTATATCATTTTAAGTAGTATTTCTTTAAACATTTTTGTGAAACTATAATACATAGAATAAACACTTAGTGGTTTTAAAAATATGTTTCGATATATGTCTTATGTATGCATAATTTGTATTCGTAATTTTGTTGATAATAGTTATGTCATGTAACGTGCAGAATATTTTGCAAATAAATTGCTCTATAACTCTTAAATTATGGAATAAAGATGGTAACGTATCTAACAATAATTTCATTTTATCCAATTTTCGTTCAGAAATTAATTTAAAATTTGCAATAAAAACTAAGTAACGTTTTCGGTTTAACTCACGGTAGTCGGGTAGTCGGTTTAGCACATTTCGGTCACGTAGCTGTGGAACGCTACCTAAAAGTTTCATTAAAAATTAAGTGGCTTAAGATTAAGTTTTCGTATAGCTGAGGATAAATTCAAAATGAAATTTGTTAAATATAGAGGAATAATATTTGAAAAATTTGCTAAACTTGGCATGATTTTATTAAAAAAAATCAGTGTGCTTATTAAGTGCTTTGAAATAATCAGTAATGTTTTATAGTGCTCACCGCTCCGAATATGAGACGACTTATTGCATGGCTTAGTAGCCAAAAACGTTTGATGCTAATAAAATATTTGGAAAAGAAAATAACACAGACTCTTGGTAAATGAGAAAAAACAAAAGAAAATAGTGATCAGAAAAAGGAAACTAACGGTCGCAGATAGGTGATTGGTCACAGCACTAGATGCACTAAACAATTGAGCAGGAAATAAACAACAAAAATGCACAAAGTGAGTAAAATCATTTGATTAGTATTCACAAGTTCAAAATATTTGAAAGGTATTATATAAAAGGAAAAATACAAAGTTGGTATAAAATCAGTCGAATAGCTCTTAAAAAAAGAAAATTTAAAAACGCTCATTTTTTAAAATTTTATAATTAAAAATGTTCGTCAATTTTTATCAAGTATTGTATTTATATATTTAAAATTTTTCGATTTAAAATGTAAATTGAAAAATTTGTGTGCATTTCCATTCAATATTTTTTGGCCCATTATTTCGTAAAACATTAAAAAACTAATGAATGGTTATTAAAGAATTATTTTGCATGCAATTATTTTTGGTAAATAAATTTCACTATTGCTTGTAAACTGTTATCGCTAAAAAAAGTTCCCGAAATATTGCGGAATATGCGAAAAATGAAATTAACAGCGAGAATTTATTGAGACCCGATTTATCAGATTGCAACTACTTCCCACATTTTAAGATTCAAAAATCAGAATTCCTGAAAATGAGGAATCATGGAATGCACTTTTTGTGTTTAATTTCGTATTTTTCTTGGAATAGCCATTGTTTATTGATAAATTTGACGTCAAACTTTTGAGACCTTAAGATTAGAACATATCTGTGTGTGAAAATTTGATAATATAAACTAAGAAAAACTATTCATGTTGAAATTTTTTTTGCTCAAAATACAAGATAAAGAGACAGTAATAAAATTCGGTGGTTATATCATGATACCTTATAGCATGGCGTAAAAACCATTTATTTGTTTAAATTTACTTTTCTGTTTTGTATTTTTTACTGAACGTGCAGTAATAACAACTATGATTTTAAAAATCAAAATTTCTGGCTAACTGCTATCATAGGAACTGAAACATTAACGAATAAATTATTTAAACATCGTATATTTTCGTTTTGAATCATAATTATGGTATCTTTTAACCAGAAATGTCAATTCCATGTAGTACTATAATTTTATCATAATTGTTTTCTCCATGTATTTCAATAAAACGTTAATAATCATGATTATAGTTGAATTTATCCCAGGTTTAGGACTCATCGCAATTTTTCTATGTAACATTTATTTGAAAAAAAAAACGAAATGTATTTTGGCTTTTTAATACCATGAATCTTCTTCCTTTTTGTATAAAAATAATAAAACAATTTTATCAATAAAACACTTATGAATATTACTTTTTCTGTAAATTGCTCTAATGAAAATAAAACATTTTATCATTTTTAAACGAAAAAAGTACCCTGTACTTATATTTTTATTTGAAAATATTCAGTGACAAAAATATTCTGTATCAAAATCTTTAATAGTAACAGGCAGGTGGGGAATGAAGTTTAACACGTATGATAATTTATTTACATTTCAACTGAGATGAAATGTTTTTGACAAAATATAAATACAAAATATATATATTTGAGGTTTCTTTAGAGAAATGTCTTGACATATTTTGATTAACAGAAAGAATTTATCCCTCTTTCGCATATTTCAAAACCTAGAAATGTCACATTCTTCAATAGCGATGCGGAATACATTAGGATTTTGATCCATCGTGGTATAATGTATTAAAATATTTTTAAGAGATTGTATAAAATTTATTGATTATTTTTCTTTAAAACTTTTGCTACAAATTAAAATTTTCAGCATTTATCATTAAGATATACCTTATTTATTTATAACTTAAATGTATTTATTGTTCCAGATATTTCTATCGAATGTCTGAGATACGTTTTGGCTTAAAAATGCTATTCAAAATGCTATTTCAAAACTGCTCAATGCCTTTTTAAAGATATTTAAAAATAGGTATTATTTTTTAAATAAAGAGTATTTTTGAACATAGATTTATCGTTATACTGATACAAACTATATCCATTATTTTGCTTTCAAATTCGGACTAGAAATTTTCTTTACTTATACTTCATGTATATACATATAATGTACGTATTTTAAACATTTCTATCTAATGTCTGATAACCATTTTGGTTTGTAAATATATTTATACTGCTTCGAGAGTATCGATAAATCAGCTTTTTTAAAGCAATATAAAAATAGATTTTAATTTTCAATGAAATCTATGCAATTGAGTATTTTTGAACCTAGATTTTAATTCACAACGCTATAAAATACATCTATCTTTTTATACAATTTTTTTATTGATTAAAACTCAAGACATTTAAAACTAAGGATTACGTTATTTACTTATAATTCAAATTTATTTTTGCATTTCTTTTTAAGGTCGTAAAACCAATTTTGGTTTATAAGCATATTTATAATGCTTCGGGACTGTTACTGAATGAGATTTTTTAAAGCAATTTTAAACTAGACTTCATTTTTTTATGAAGTAGATGCAATAAATATTTTTGTACCTGATTTTTACTTTATACTACTATAAAACGTTTCCATCATTTTTCTTAACAATATATGCTATGAATTAAAAATTATAGTATTTATATTAGAAACTATGCTAATTGCATATAATTCACAAATATTTGATGTAATATGAATATTTATATTCAGTGTCGTAAAAAGATTTTCGGTTTACAAACATATTTGTTTTTTTTTTCAATGAATAAATGTATAAAATGAATATTTTAAAATGCTAAACGAATATTTTAAAACCATTTTAAGAATAAATTTTATTTTTCAATGGGACTTATACAATAAAAGGTTTTGTACCTAACTTGCACTTTATACTACTAAAAAATTCATGTATTATTTTTCTTTACAATTTATGCAATGAAATAAAAACTAATGACATTTATAATTAAAAACTATGTTATTTACTTATAATTCACAAATATTTGTGATAATATGAACATGTCTATTTAATGTCTTAATTCTTTTTTCGCGGATGGTAATAACCATATTTATGCTGTCTCGGGATTTTAACTAACGTCCCTTTTTTAAAACAATTTTAAAAATTCTGTTTTTTTTAAATATACTGCACGCAATTACATTTTTTAAATAAGTTTTCGCTTTATAATACTTTCAACTGGTTTTTTTAGTGTAATATTGTAAAAAAGAATCATTTCCAAAAGCAGTGTATTTTTTCATTAGAGAAACAAAAGTTGAAGACACAATGAAAATTTTATATTAAACTAAAATAAGTATACCACTTAACTGATTTGTGTTTACTATTTAATTAAACTAAAAAAATAAAACTCTTAACTTCATAGTACTAAATAAATCCCTTGACTTCATGTTTTTGTTTTGTTTTTTTTGCATCAAAGATTATGGAACGGTAAGAAAAAAATTGTTTTTTCAACGTTATAAATAACCTCTATAATATACAATCAAATTTTTTAGAAAACTCAAGTTCATAAAAAAATATCTATTGAGGTTACTGTGGTTATATTTAATAAGAATATCTATTGAGATGACGAATTTTAATTAACTATAAAATCTTAAGCAGTCCTTTACCAATTAGATAAATTAATAAGATGCTATTAAGTCTCAAATTTACACTCAAGCACTCAAGAATAATTTATAAGAACAAAGAAAAATACTGAAAGTAAAAAAAAGAAACCATATACGTTGAACTCTACATCCAGTCTCTTTCATGAAAACTGATATCTCTTTTTCAAATAACATATGTACTTGAAGCTTTCTTTTTCTTGTTTTAGTGGTTGAAAAAATACAAAAACATAAATAAAAAACATTTCCTGGAATGGATTACTTCATATTTTATTCTAAGCTACGAAGAAGTGTATATATACATTTTTGAAAGTAATCTTAAGTCTCAATGATAAAGATATTTTTTATTAACAATTTAAAAAAGGACATACGAGTATTTATTTCCTGCGTTTTGGTATAGTGCGTATTTTTTTATCTAACTCTGAAAAACAATTTGGTTGCATGCACAGTGTGCTCACGTATTTATTCGTGAATGAAATATACTTGGATTTAATTTTAATCGAGACAATAATGTAAATTAATTTATACTAAAAGAGGAAAATAAGTAATAAGCTACGCTTTTAAAAAAATTGTACACAGTCGACACAATTTTTGGAGTTGTGGTAAACTAAATAAGGTAATAAGTACAGAACTGTTATTAACTTGCACAAAATTGTGTGAAATTGACGAAATAACACTTGTGTGAAAGAATTAGAGTGAATATAATACTAAAATGAGCTTGTTTTTCAAATTAAATATTTTTGCTATAAAGCCATGAATTGATTTTAATGCGCATGAAAATATATGTTATCCGTAAACAAACATGCAGAAAAAAGAATAAATAAATGAATAAAACTATAACAATGAAAATAGTAAATAAAATATTTGACTGTTTGTGCTGTAAAAAATTTCCTTATCACTCATATTCCTATTTCATTTTATTTTCACCAATATAAGGAATTAAACAATCATTTGCTTCATCAAATGAATTTAGTTTTCGTCAAAAAAAAATATTATACTAATGAAAAAATTAATCTATAATTGGAGCATTTAAATCCAATAAATTTATTTGTATTTCGTTTCATAAAAAGTGAACAATTTGAGGATTATACTCTGTGTAAGAACAGTTTAGCCATTTAGTACGACGCTGATAAAAGAAAAATAGATTTTTTATTTAAATGGCAACAGTAAAGAAAGTGTATAAGCATATTATAAGAAAATAACTCGCTATCTAGTGATCAAACAATCTCAGTTATTCAGATAAATCACATGACTCCGGTTTTTCGTGGATTAATTGCAAACTGGCATTAAAAATTCACGCCCTTTAATTATCCTGTAAGAAAATTTTCCTGAGTTGGATTTTACATTTTCTGAAAACGTTATTTTCCTTTCGGTATAAATCTTAACGGTAATTGCAATGATTACGCAGCCACTAGATTTTGTTAAAATGAATAGCAGCTCAATCGCAGCTGATACAGCAAGTAAGTAGCAGGTTTCATCTACAAAATGACTTTCAGGCTGCATTCTATGCCATGGAACGTAGATAAGTTGTCGATTATTATTTTATCATCCTTAAAATGAACTTTCTTCTTTTTTCAAAAAAAAATCTGTCAACCATTTTAATGTGTTATTTAACTTTTAAAAATATGTAAATAACTCGGTATTTTTTTTGATGATTACTTTTTCCGAACTCACTGTATATTTTCTATCACTGTTATTACAGTTTAAAATAAAGTGATGTGCATCATGCTTTGGCCAACTGTAAGCACGATTTTAGCAAATATGTTATTTCGTTTTTAATATTTAAAAAAATAAAAATGAAAAATGTATTTTAAGAAAAAAGTACTCGAAAATATTTTTTGAGTTGAAAATTGAACAATACTTAATTTAGTTTTTATTAAAAACATGCTAATTAAATTTTACTCTTTTCCTTCATTTCAAAGATGTTTCATTTCCATCATTTCACAGCTGATTAGCATCTCACAATAAAGAATACTTCCATGATAATGTTACATTTCTACTATGGTGACCAAAAGTTGGAAGAAGCTCAGTGCTAGTTCGTTCAGACATCAGTAAGATATTTAAAATTAATTATAAAATTCTTTGGAAATACGATAATTATCTCATTATTGTACTAGGAACCTTGCGAACTGGAATGAAAAATGCAATACGAATGGCTGCAAAAGAACAAATTGGCAAACTAACATCAACTTAATTAAAGAGAAAAACCGGTCAAGCAAAAAGCATTCATACAAAATTTACATCGGATTTTTAATTACAAATAACATTGGGCTTTAAATTCCAAACAGCATTAACTTTTAAATTATGCATATCTATTGAAATTAAATTTCAAATACCTTAGGGTTTCAAATTACAAACAGCTTTCGGTTTTTAATCCCAAATAACATTGAGTTTAAAATTATAAATAATACTGGGTTATGAATTACAAATAACATTAGTAATTAAATTACAAATAACACTGAATTTTGAACTACAAATAACATTGATTTTTAAATTACAGATAACATTCGGGTTTAACTTAAAAATAACATTTGGTCTTAAATTACGAAAAACATTGACCTTTAAATTGCAAATAACGTTGTGCTTTTAATAACAACTAACATGGAGTTTCAAATTACAAATAACACTGTGCTTTTAATAACAAATAATATTGGGTTTTTTAACACATATAACACTCAGTTTTTAATTACGAATATCATTGTGTTTTAAATTAAAAATTATTTTTACTGACAGATCAAATGCACAAATCATAGTCAAGCTTGAAATTCTACTTCCCAGTTTAACAATTAACTCCTTTTGTTTTTAATTTAAAATTGGAATCCAAACATTTTGCATCAATCAAATCAATTCAAAGCAAATTGAAAAAAAAATCTAAATTATCTGGCTTATCTCTATTGATTTTAAACCAGAGATAGGTTGTTTAAACCCACATTTAAATATCCACATTTGCATTGTTTCTTTAAAGTACGGTTAAAGATATTTTCACGTCGACTGTGATACATTTTTCTTCTGTCACCCTATTTGCTTTCTTATAATAATTTCAAAACTAATGTGTGCACCGGATTTTCTGCTTCAATTATTTAATTGAGTTCGGTAAAGTTTAAAGGAGCACTTTAAAAGTATTCCAAGCCCTAACAATTTAAGACAAAGGCTTTTGATTGTTTGATGTGTTGAAAAGGGAATTTTCTCTTTAAATATCAACTTATTGTCAAATATTTCTTTCTTTTTCAATTCAGAATCAACACAAAGTCTTCTCATAGAAATCTGAAGTCTTTGTGAGACGGGGAAATAGAAAATGATATTTTGACGCAAATGTATTCCGTATGGAAAATAGCTAAAAGTAAAAGAAGTAAATGGTGAAGGAAACGGAATTGATTTTCGAGTGTAATAAAATAAGTATTTTTATCAGTGGCTACAAAATTTGTGTGAAAATTCCAATCTTAAATTAATAAATAAATTTAATTGTTTTAAAATTTATGCGTTTGATTTGAAAATCTGTGCAATTATTTTAATAAAACATTGATAAAATTCAATTGCGAAAGAAATGAATGGAATCTATTTTTTCGTAGTATAAGATCTAATACAAAGATTACAATTTTTTGACTTACCTCGATGGATTTTAATCCAAAGATGGTTTGTTAAAACCCACAATTAAATTAACACTTCAACATTGTTTCAGTAGAGTAATGTTAAAAGTACTTTCAAATAAACAGTAAAACATTTTTCCTTATTGCACCCTATAACTCTACAATAATAATTTCACAGATAGTATACGCTTCGGTTTTCCTGCATCAGTTATTTAATTGAATTTGGCAAATATTAAAGGAGATTTAGAATTCTCTTTAAAAATATTTCATCCGTAACAATATAAAGTAAAATAGTTTGATTGTTTTATGTGTTGAAAAGGGAATTTTCTCTTTAAATATCAATTTATTGTCTTTCATTTTTAAATTCATCATCAACACAAAATCTTCTCATAGAAATCTGAAGTCTTTGTTTGGCGGGGAATAGAAAATAATATTTTGACTCAAATCTATTCCGTTTAAAAAATAGCTAAAAGTAAAAGAAGTGGATGGAGAACGAAAAGAATTTTCATGCATAATAAGAGAAAGATTTATATCAGTTGATGGTAAATTTAAGTGATAAATTAAAACAATTAAAATAATATATTAGCGTAAACTAATATGTTCATTCAATTCTTCTAGGTAGTAAATTGAAATATGAATGAGATTCAAAATATTAATGATTTATTTTCATAAAATATTGATGAAATTTAAATGTAAACGAAATGAATGACAGATAAAATATAATTGATTTTCTTGTATAATGAAATAAATGTCTTTTACCCGTTGCTACTTTCCTAGAATGATTGCAAGTTTAGAAAAAAAATGTTCATTAAATTAACATGTGCTATAAGTTAATGCACTTAACTATAGGTTAATATGAAAATATTAATTTTAAAAATTCGAGTAGAAGGATATAGAAATGTAAAAATCAAAAGCAGATAGATTATTTGACTGTAAATGAAAGATCTTGGACAGAATGTTTGAGATCATGATAATATCTATAGGTAAGACGGCAATAAGCCCATCAAAATTTAACTTTCTATAGGCCTGACGAAAAATGGAAGAAAGACAGGCCATTTACTACATGTTTAGATGGTGGGGAGAGGGGGCTGCTCTATGTTGCAGTCAATCGGTGGAGAGTGCTGGTGTCAGATAAATCGGAATGAAATAAAAGGCTCTAGGCAGTTAAGGCTGGCAATCAACCGTACCACTGATAACGAATGAGAGAATATTCTTTTTTACCGAATTTCAAAGTAAGCTACAAAGATCATGAGTAGATTGCATTGTTCATTGTTGATAACAGAAGTGAAACAATACTCTCAATATAACCACCATTTTAATCACCACACACAAATGTTTCAGTTGAAACGACAATTATCTATTCTCATCTCTTTTTCTTCAATTCAATTCAGTTTTTTTTTCAATTCAGTCTTCAGCTTTTGACACATTCGGCATTTAATATACGCACTGTTTTGTTGTAAATTATTAATGATGTGCTAAATCTAATTTGTTATAATCGAACAGAAAATATAAAAAAAATGCAAGCGCTAAAGCTTTAAAAAATATATATATATACTTTCAGGGGGTGTCAAAATCTAAACTTGCTGAATCCCGTTCTCCCGTATGAAGTGAAAAATATTAAACTATCAATAAATTAGTATTGAACAACGCTACGAAATTATTAACAAAACTGAAAAACATATGAAAACACCATTAATCAGGTTGAAATAATTCTCTTTTTTTATTTAGTATCATTTTTTGTCCTTCCTACTGGCTTCACTTTATAAAAATATAACACGTTTTGGTGAAAACAGTTTAATAAAACAGATTTTTAGTAATCAAAATAACGGTTAACGGTATTGAATATCTTTAGGTATGATGTTATTGCTCGAGGCTAACTCATGATGGTCAAAATAAAAGGATATTTTTCTCCCTTTCGAAAAACCGTGAAACATCTCTTTTCAAATTATCTCTATTAAAACTTAATTGTATTTATTCAGTGTTAATATTTACCAAATATGCTAAGATACCTACTTTAGTATATTTTGCACTTAGTATCTATACCTACTTTAGTATATTGTGTATTGATTAAAATTCAACTGTTATAACACTTAATGTGCCTATTGCCAAAATTAGTTAAGCTCTATTGGCGTCAATAATAGTTTGATGATTATGTTCCTCCTCTGAACAAATTAGTATTATTATTAACGCATTCTGGAGTTGAAAGAGAGAAGCACAGTAGCTCTTCACTTTATTGTTATAGATAAAGCCGTCTAAGAAATAGATGCATTTCAAAAATATACACGTTGCACAATTATGCATATTTAAAAAATATTCACATTTCAAAAATATAAACAATTATTCATTTTGATAAGAAAAAAAAGTGATTGAACATTTTATCTATTTGTTATATATTTTCTGATAAAAGAAATGGAGCTCAATAACTAAAAAGTTATCCTTGTGAATTTTCGGTATAGTTCTGTTAATATGCAACGCATTTTTAAGGCAGTTTTTCCAATCAAATTCTGTATTTCCCTAATTGATCATTTTTCGCTTATTTTGATGCCATGAATGGGAGTGACATAGTGTGGTTATCTCTCAAGACTCTGCTGAGCATTTTATAAAAAGCTTAGTACTTGGCTACCCTGTTTCAATGTTAAGAAACATGACCACTTTTACTGGCTCTGTGAGGAGAAAAAATTTCTGAGTTGTACAGTTCTTAACTTACAGCTTGAATAAGCTTGAATTCCACTACAGCTTCAGAAAAAACAGAAATAAATGCAGTAATTCAAAAAAGTTTGATTATATATTATTTTTAGCACAAAATTTCCAAATTATGACACAAAACTATGTTTTTTAAATATGCATCTTCGAGTGTAGAAATCTTTGCAAAACAAGTTTATTTTTTACGCTACTGAAATAGCACAACTTTCTAACTGTCTTTTCCCTGAAGATTTAAATTTGAATTTAAGTTCATAAATCGAAATAAATATAAATTTTTGAGGGTAAAACTGACATAATACAAATTGAAATTTTCAACTTCATGATATTTATTCTAAAACACAGACTTCCTTTTGAATAATAAGAATACAAAAATAATTTTGACACTATTTCGTTTTTTCGAGATATTCGATTATTTCCGGTATTATTTTGTTAAATCCAATATATTACCTGCTGTTTTCTTAAAGAAAAAAATTGTTTGAAAACTCTATATATCTTCAAATTTATATTCATTCTCTTTGCAAATGGCTCGAAAGAGAAATGTTGAGTTACATAAAATAAAGTGCTTACTTTACAAGTATAGAGGAGATCTAACAAATGGTGCAAATCTAAAAATAATGGTACTTTCTGGAAAACATTTTGCAAACTTTCCGAGTGAGTTCCTAACACTTCTTTGAAAAAAAACTTTTTTTTTTAAATGTGTATACTTTTTTTTGGAATTCCTTGTGCGGAAATAAAAAAAAAGATAATAAAACCGTACAGTTGCACAATTCAAATGTTTTTCTGTGCCTCAAATAGTGACTTCCCAAGTTTAACAGGTGCTTATAATTCTTCACATATGATTGCACAGATGAATAAATAAGACCTGGTATAAAAATCACCTTTAATGAGTTAATTATTTAAAATAAAATTAGGATGTGAAATAATTGTTGGATAGTATTAATATAGTTGTAATGTTTGCGGGGATGCAAAGCTTTCCTCAATTACATAATTCTCAGAAATTACTATACACTAGGAGGCATCGCCCCTTGCTCGCTGGCGCTTTCCAACCCCCAGAACTGCTTTCGCAGTTCATTTCGGATTGCTTCGCAATCCGATGCTCGCTTTGCTCGCGCATTGGATTCGTTCTTAACGTCTAGCTTTTGTATACTTTTTAGAACACTGAAGTTCCGAAAACTTTTCACTGTAGAAAATTCTAAACCTGTGCATTTCAATATTAATTTGAGTTTGAAAACAATTCGCATATTTTTCTTAATCACACTATTCTAAATTTCAGTTGTTGAGAAAAGTAACTGTTGTAAGTTTTGTTTTAAAGTCTTTCCCACCAGAGGGCTAAAACCATGTGTTGTAAAACAATATGAAATAGTACTGAACGCCGGATGTAAAGCATCGGCTTCGATGAAGATAATTTTGTGAGAATTTTTTTGATAATTCGGTGAGAATTCACCCGATTAGCCATATGATGCTCACTACGTGCTCTTGCGCGCCGAAGCCTATCAATTAAAACGTATTAGCGTTTTATATAATATAGATCAGCCATATGATGCTCACTACGTGCTCTTGCGCGCCGAAGCCTATCAGATAAAAATGAAAACTGTTGCCAACGCGAGAAAAGAAATATCATCGGTTTTATTGATACATACGTATTAGCGTTTTATATAATATAGATAGATGAGTAAAAAATTACACAAGAACTACACGCATCGTATCACTGAGAAAAAAGCTTGAAAACCACTAGAATATGATAAAACGGCTCACGTATTTTCGGCTCTATGGGAACACCAAAAACTGAAGTAATTTTTACCGAAAGGTTTTGATTATGATTTTGATAAAATTAACAATAAAATATACCTTTGTAATACGTGATAAATTTAGTTAATGCGGTAAAATTTGATAATTACTCATAATATCTTAGGGCATGGCATAATAACCATAAAATCAATTAAATTTACTTTTCAGTTTTTTATTTTTTACTAAAAAAGTGGTAATAAGAGTGACAGTTTTGAAAACCTGAATTTACGGTAAACTGTTACAATGTGAACGAAAAAATACCAAATGAATGATTTAAGTACTGTTTGCTTCGATTTCATTAACCACAATTATAGTTTTTTATATGAAATGTCATTACGATATGGATTTTTCTCGCCATATGCCCAATAAATATAGAATAACATGACTTCGGTGGCTGGGCACTAACATTTTGGTCTACTTTTATTCATTTCCACTCAATGGAAGCCACACCTTGGCACTAAAAGAATTTAACTTCATTTTGCCATGCTACCCCTTTGTGCCTCACGTTTACCTATATTTGCATCTATATTGGTAATAATAAAATATCTACAATATTTAACACTACTTTCGTATACTTCAAAGTGTAAACTGAAATGTACCTATTAACATCTAAACCAGTTGTATGAAACTAATAACTTTCACTAATGAAGAGCACTTTTCTATATATTTTAAAGCAAGGATGAAACATCAATAATAATAATAGCATCAATAATTTTGGTAGTAAAATAAACTTTTCTTATGACAGCAACACTATTTTTGAATATGATATTATCAGCAAAGGTACTATAATCTATGAAAATCAATAATAGGATTAATAGAAACAAGCATTACCTTCCTAGTATCTTTTTTTATAACCGTCGTTGAGCAGTCGACCAAATTTTTTCGGTTCATGACTATTAATGTTAAAATCCGTAGCCTTGACATTTTGAACCCAATCCAGAAGACAAGGGAACTCCTGGATCAAGTATTGGGAGAAATTTCCCTTCGTGGAAGACTTCATTGATGAAACTAAACTACGGTTCCGTTATATGGAATGGTAAATCATGAAAACCTCCCACAGTCAGCCTGGCGAGGAGGGGACTCTAATTCACTATCTGTCTACCACTGATGATGTTTTAAATCAGCATTGTGGTCAGTGCGAGCCTGATGAGGAATTCGTATCTACCTGCCATCGCTGGGATTCGAACCCAGTTCACCTCCTTGGTATGCTCTATCCCCTGAGCGATCACGACTCTTCCTATGAGTAATTTAATATCTAGAAGTATATATACTAGCTTCATTGACTTCGATAATATTAGTAATAATAATATGCTTTCTACAGTGCGTAACACTGTATTAGTTCGATTTATACAAGAATAAGTATTGAAATTTATTAACATCGAAATCTTTGGAGATATGAATGAATTCCTTTTAAAGTTTCATATTTCAATATCAAATGTCAAAGCAGATCTTTATGATAAATTCTTTCGATTTCATGCATATTTAAAATGCATGCATACATTTGAAAATAAATTTGTTTCTGACTGAATTCCACGTATCAAGCTTTTGAATAATGGCGTCTTAGTACATTCTTCGTGTCAAACTCATCAAAAACAAGTCTTAAGGCGAAAAATTGTTTACGAATGATATGCGTATTTTACTTCGGGTTTTAATCATTTGGTTGAAACAAATTGCTTTGAAATCATTTGAAATGTTCTGTTCTATTTAAAGACAAATATATTAACTAGCTTTAAATTTTTAATAATGGAAAGAGTATGCAAAACATTTCATATGTAAATCAACCAGCTAATTGATAAATATGCACAAAATTATTTGTAATGTAAAATAAATAGTTAGAAAATAATTCAATAATTCATAAAAGTGTTTGTATTCTTTGTTTTACCTTAAACTGAAAGATTGAGAAAATATTTCAAAAAGTTTTAATGTTCTGAATGATTCAAAATTATACAGTACTCTAAAATTTTCTCATCAAAATGAATAATTGATAATGAAAAACTTAAGTGTTTAAATATTAAAATTTCAAAGCTGTGTATTATTGTCCAAATAACTTACCGCGCTTTTAATTCTTGACAATAACTAGCGAGAAATTTAACACCACATTTAACTAACAAGAATTTTAACACTAACACACCACAGACATTATCTAGTCTATTTTTTATTTATTTGATGGTGAAATTAGATCGGGATAGAATATATTTGCTCCATGAATAAGCGAAGAATTTAGAGATAATCTGAAAATAATATAATTGGAAAGATAATATCTGAATATATCTGGAGAAATAATCTGGATATAAATGAAGAAATGATTTGCACTTTGGTCATAATATAAATGGAAAAACACTAAGAGTATAACCTAAAAATAACGTAACTGTCTATAACTAAAAAAAAACATTCTGGAAATAGAATAATATAAAAGGATAAACAGTATGGACATAACTTTCAAAAAATATTATTTTTAAAATAATGTTACTAAAGTTAAGTTCCTTTATAATGTTTCAGGACGCATTTAAGTTATTAAATTAACATTTTTTGTTTCATGTTTAATTCATTGACCTCAAATGCATGTTCTTTAGCAGTTATCGAGAATTTGTAGGCTAATTTTCAATTGAAGAACTCTGAAAAGCAAACACTTGCCAATTTAAAATGTATTTTTGGAAAAGAATTATTTTGAAATAACGTTTCTGATGTGACCTCATAATATTTCAGAAAATATTCAAATAATGAATTTTTTTTTTCGTGTTTAAATTTAAATGCAAAAAAAAAAGAATCAATTACCTCAAATGACTGTCCCTAGCATTTCTCCCGAATATTTCGAAGCTAGATTTTAAATTAAAAACTCTGAAAAGCAAACACTCTATAATACAAAGTATAGTTTGCAAAAAAATATTTTTAAAATAACATTTTCAAAGATCTATTGAAAGTAATAAAAAATAAAGCTATAGAAGCATAATTAAAAGCATTAAAACTTGTCCCTTTATATTCGTAAAAAGTAGAGTGTTTCTTTGCCTGATTTAACACTTGCATGAACATAATAAGATAAATTTAAGTTTATTCGAAACTTCTTTATCATTGTACATTATCAATACTTTATATTTTTTGTTTGATAAATGGAATTGCTTGGGTACCACACATCTGTTTATGTGATTGCATTTTTTCTTTTTTCAACAAATAATGTGATTTATACAATGATCGAATATTTTCTTTTTGCTCACTTATGTTGTTTTCACACTCTAATGGCTCGGTTAGTGTGTTAAATAAAAATGTTATTTTCTAAACGTAAGAGGAAATATATTTTAAATATTTATGAGGCGTCATAATTAAACATGGAAAAATATTCTTTATGATTCTGATTTTAAATGATTTTTAAAAAACTGAGTTTGGTGACTATAATTGTTTAGGTACAATTTGAGAAAAATTGAAATTTTGTCTATGGCTACTCGAAAAATTTTGATGCCTTTGATAAGATCTTTAGTTTAGTAGATAATTTTCAAAATTGTTATTTTGGTGATGTCATTAAAAATATTGTTGAGGCAGCCTAAAGGTTTGTCCAATTTGGAAATTCTGAAATGCCTATGAAGCAATGCGCAAACCTCTGCGCAACGAACTGAATTTGAGCCCGTTGGTTATACACACTCACATTTACATATATTAA
>NC_092204.1:104777043-104787940 GCF_043381705.1 Parasteatoda tepidariorum | reverse complement strand
ATATATATATATATATATATCTTTTGCACCAAGATCTAATACTATAATACTGTAAATAAATAATAAAAATAATAATAATAAAAAGAAATAATAAATATCATTCGTGTTAGCATTTTAAAATGACTTTACATTAGCATTGGCAGTTTTGCATATTTACAAAATTTAATTGAATTTCATAATGTCATTTTCCTGGTATATCACAAACAATATTTCCAATAAAAACTAGCTTTATAACTTCCCATAAATTTTTTAATACCTAATTAATTTTATCTCAACCGTTGTAAGCATTTCTAGAATATATTCAGAGGGTATTATTTACAAAAACTTCGTTGAAAATAATTTTTTCTGTCAATAATTTGTTTGTCAGAATAAAATCAATCATTTTCCTGGGCACTTGTCTTTAGTAATTTATAACCAAAATAGATAGCGTCAGCAATCAATATCTTACGTTAATAGATTGCTTCGAATACCATCCTATCAGAACATGTCTTATTTCAGGAATAAAGAATGAGCTTTCCGCCTCAAAATCTATTTCAAAAAATTTTACATGGTAAGTAGGTTTTTATGTTGTCATTTTCCTGTCTTCTTAAAAGCCTTAATAACATAAACTACATAGATTCACCTGAGTTATTGAAAGAAATCCTGTTATTTTCTGCGGAATGTAAACGTCTTAGGCTGTAATATTAAATAAAAGTATAGTTAAATGCTATAAAACGGCAAATTGTTATTATCCTGACTGTCATTTTCCTGGCTTATGAATGCCAGGACATTGACACAGTTACCAGAAAATTTCTTAAGCAGTTGAATGTAAAGAGGGAAAGCAAATATTAACCTAATAGCGATTTTATGTAACTTTGCAATATGCTTAGATGTAATCAAAGTTATTTATTTGTTTCTTGATTGATTATTATACACAATTTTCTTCTGTACATATCATCAACAAAAATATTTTTGATTCTTTTAAAGTGGATAAAGGAATAAATTTAAACAATTCATGGTTCATCTAAAGCAAAACCTTCAGGGTTTTTTTTCTTTCAAAACACAGTTAGTTAAAGTATAAAAGATAATCTAAGAACATCACTGTACAATTTAATTCTGACATTGTCTTAGAACTCTACTTGGGTGTATAAATTAAAGAATGTAATGAAGTTGTAAAATAAAATGATTTGAAATATTTTAAATTTAAACAATGTAATAAAAAAATTCCCAAAGTAAATTATTATAAAATTAATTTTACTAGGCTATTTTAAAACATGGGGCCTAAAAATTATCAAGGAAAAAAAACTGAGAAAAAAAAACGAGAAGACGAGAAGAAACGGTATGTTAAAATTGCTCACAATAATTATTTTTGGAATTTATTTACATATAAAATTAAAATAAACTTTTCAACTTTGTCATTTTGAGTTTCTTACTCACTATTATTATTACTATGTTACTTAGTATTAGCTTAGACTGACCGTTTTCTTTCATTCTAAGCTATTATGTCGTTTTACTGGCATTCAAATTTCGGTTCATTCTGGCATTAAAATTTTTTTTTCTTGAGCAAATATCAACAAACTACACTGTTGTCTGTAAGATGTTAATACTTGTAATAAATATACAAAAAAAAAATTCGATAATTTTGAAGACTTTAAATTTGAAGAAATTTTTCTCCCGAATTGTCATGTTTCCATAGAATCACCCATGCATATATACACTCATGGACAAAAAAATTAGCTCACCAAGAAGGAGTCGTCAAAATGAAACGAAATTTTACATACGTAATGACTACTTTGATGTAAGTAAATGATTAGAAAATCAAAGAAAAACGATAATCTTTGATTTTCTGAACATTTACTTTTATCAAAGTAGTCATTATGTATCTAAAATTTCGTTTCATTTTGACTACTCCTTCTTGGTGAGCTAATTTTTTTGTCCATGAGTGTATATACATACGGTCCCTGGCCAAACTATTAGAAAATTCTATGTAAAATCTTAATTATCAGGTGATACTTTACAGCTTTATTGTTTTTATGCGGCTGAAACAGGTTTGCACTTGTTTACGCTCGTGTAGCAATTGGTTAACATTGTAATGCAATACGTTAAACAAATACAAATAGGGAAGTATATCAAAAATCTCCTGAATAATAACCCATTACATATATGTTCAAATATAAAAGTATTGCCTATAAACTCGTGCTAAACTTGCAATTATTAAAAAACTATGGGGAGTCCAATATTTTGATCTAATTATTATACTATACTAATATATTACCTGATATAATAAATGTTCTATATTTGTATTACATATCGTCGAATTTAACCAATCGTCGAATTCATATTGTATATCATCTAATTTAACCAATTGATACACGAACGTAAACAGGTGTAAACCACGTAAAAACAATGAAGATGTATAGTATCACCTGACAATTAAGATTTTACATAGAATCTTATAGTGCATCTAATAATATGGCCAGGGACTGTATATATATATATATATATATATATATATATAATATCGGGTCTGAATGATATTGAGTTTAAAGCAAATTAATCTAATTAAAATTAATCTAATAACGTAAAACTACCAATAAGATTGACAATCAATAATGAAAAGTATTTTAGTTATTTTAGCTCTTTCATTTATTGCGGATTGTGTCTTTCAGTTTTGCTATGATTGCGTAATGTTGATAATTGCCAATTTATTGATTATTTTCCTTTTTTTTACATTTTATCCCAAATGAGAAATGAGTATTCAGTTAGTTTGCGATAAAATGTTAATAATAATACTGCTGTCTGTATATCTCGCAACCTTCACAATACTTAAATATTTATAAGAAATGAAAAAAAAAATGTTTGCTGATTATTACGTTTTAAAGAATTAAGCCTTTAAATACACCTTCTTACACTTCTTTTTGCATGTTAATTCTCTTAATGCATTCATTATTTAATATCATAATCTTTATTTGTTTAATCCATTATACAGATTTTTAATTCTGAAATTCCACTCTTTTGTTAACAAAAAGGAAATGGTTGGATGCACTTGGTTAAGGAGATTACTAAAACATTGTTTTAGGATCAATATTATCTTTTTTTAAACTAAGATGTAGATGATTAACTAAGGATTAGTTTGGACAAAAAATCATGACATACAATTTTGAGGTTAATTAGTTCGTTTAGAGCAACTTTGAAAATTAGTTTCGAGTCCAAGGTTTGTAAAGATAAATAATTAGTTTTTCTTAAAAAAATACTTTAGGCAAAGTCATATTATTATTATAACTGATATTTTTAATAAATTATACTGTTTATACCAATGAAAAAAATAGCTGCTTTTGAATCTATTTTATAAAGAACAAGTTCTGCTAAATATTTTAAACAAATTTATATTAGGTTGATAGAATTACACAAGATAAAAAAATGGATTTAAAGTTAACTATTTTGTTTATATTCACGTCTGAAAATATCTATGTTTTCAATCAGTTTGTAAAAAAAAACTTTTTTTCAATTTTTTTACAATGTTTAAAAAATAATGAATATTTGATAATCAATTTCACTTATATCAACAGATTTAAGAATAGTTTTTTGCTTTAAATTTAAGAAAAAAAAGTGCAATGAATTTTCTTAAATGTTTATAGTTAGAGAGGCAAAGAATTTTGGGATAAATTGCTTTAACATCCAAAATTTAAAGAACAATCGCATTTTCATTTTTTCATTTGCTGTCAAATGAGATTTCTACGGATGACAACGCGCATCCCTACAGGGCTTGACATTTTGATGTATACCTTGGTCGAAGATACTCAAAATATGGATTAACCAGTAAGATCTCTAGATCTGAATCCTACATCTCAGAGAAGATTTTATATATACTTAAATTTTTAAGTACAATCCGGTAATCTTCCGGTCAAAATAAATTATTTAATAGCCTATCGGAAATTATTAAAAATAATGCACTTCCAATATCAAATAACTTCGTAAAAGTTTTTCCACGCCAAGGACTTGTACAATTAATAAGAATAGTTTGTCATAACATATGAATCAAAACTTAATATATATGTCACTCAAACGATCATGTCGGTGAAGTGATCGTTTCAACGTAATATTATGAAGGAGAAAGAAAACTATCGGAGAGTGATTGTGTTGGAAAAATTAACTGTCGGTAATATGAGTTATAAACAAAATGATAGTGTACGGTGCGCAAAATTGCGTTGATGATATGATCTGTCGGTTACGGGATTGTCGACGATTTCAACATAACCTCTTAGGAAACACAACAATAATATTCGCAATGAGTGCTTTAATTTTGAGATTTTTCATTTTTATTCTGTAATGATTCTTTAAAAATAAAATTAATCTTTAAAAATAAAATTGAAAATAATAAACTGTTTCATATAAATAGGAATCAATACGAATAAAACTTGAATGATAAATCTAAAATAGAATCAATGATGTGAAGAATGCAATGCCTTGAAATCTTTAAATAGCACAAAACTGAATTCATGCGGTTACTAGAAATAAAAAAAAAATTTAAGTTGAATTCCTAGTCTTTTTTTTTTTAAATGACAGCGTGATTGTCATTTTCAATTTTTTAAATGACAGCGTCATCGTAACTGTTTCATTAGAAAAAAAAATACTAGGAATTCAACTTTTTTGAGATCCGCAGACCAAGGGAATTCAATTTTATCTGTCTTGAAGTTGTCATACGTATAAGTATTCTTCATTTAAATGTGTATACCAGTATAACGATAACGTGCTTGTATTATTTTTTAGTTTACATGTCAAACAAACATATTATTTGCAAGTTAATAAAATGAAAATATCAAGTAATTTTTAATTATTATCTATTTAACTAACTGCTAATTGACTATCAACTACTGCTGACTGCGCTTATTAGATGTTTAGACAACTCGAGTTATTCCCGAAGCAAAATGAATTACTATATTGTTTTTTTCTTTTTTTTCGCATGAAATAGAGGAAAGCCTCTTTATAACTTTCTGAAACGAGAAAAGATTAATTATGCATAAATTATAACAGCATTTTTACTATATTATTATAATTCATTACACAGGAAATTTAAAATTATTCAATTCAAATACTATCGTATACAACATCTGTACGGTGCTCAAAAAGGAAAACAAAGCGGGCTATCCTGTATGATTTTCGATCTAATGATTGGATATTCACGGTCTAGTACTCCATTTCGAGAGGATGGCCTCAAATATGCTAATTAATTAGTACATGTGATGCTTTTAGCTGCAAAATCAGACACAAAAATGTACTTTATTCGAATAAACATATTTTCTTTCGACGGATTCGGAATTCTGACCCCAAATGCATAGACGGAATCTGGGAATGGGACCAAAATTTACAGCCCTTAATTTTATTTTTTGAGTATTTCAGCTTATATCGAAAATAGTTTAAGCAAGTTTAAAAATGCGCACACAATCACAAAATTCATTTATCCAAATAAAAAATAAAATGTCACTTACAAAAAATAAATTTTAGTGAATATTTATTATTTTTTTAATATTTGGCTTAATACTCGAAAAAATTTGAATTGCAAGGGAAGAAATGTTTTGCATCATTTTAAAGGATCCACAATTTCTACATAATAAAATACAAATTTTGGGAGAAATAGTTTCCGATAAATCGAGTTTTCTATATGCGACTTTTGTTTTTAAAATTTTATGTCTCATGAACTATTCAGCAAAATATCGTGTACATTAAATAATTAGCATATTTAAAGTCACCCCATCTAACCATTAAAATTGAGTCCTATAACGTGAAGATCCGATCATTAGTTCACAAGTTATTCAAGGTGGTCCATTTTTTTTATTTTTTGAGTGAATTGTACATTATTGTTTGAATACAAATGATTTACTATACACAATATTGTGCATGCAAAATTCAATAAAATTTTTTTTTCTTAATTACAATATGCGTTCCCAACTTTATACTTTAAAATTTACATAATTTATACAAATTGAATATTAATCTCTTTTTGGTTTACAAGTTTTGCATTTTTACCCTAAATTAATTTATCCTACACTCAAGTTACGGATGTTTAGTTGAATGAAAATATCTAATAATTTCAGCTGGAATTGCAAAATCAATAAAATTTTCTCATTAAATTTTAAAAATAAGTCCCGCAAGTAATTTATTAAGTAATAAGTAAAAGTGCAATTGATTTGAAATTTATTTCGTTCACTTAAATTCATTTAAAATATTATTGATTCGGATAGATGATAATTGCTTATTTAAAATTAATATATTTCGTCAAAATTAAAGCTAAGATATAATGAAATATACTCAGATAGCAGGCAACCGTACGGCAAACCTTATGTTTTCATTTTTGTTTGTTTGGCATAAAAAGTTAGACCAATTCATCCTTTTTTAAAACTTCCTTTTTTTAAAGCATTGCATACTTTACATATTAGTATGAAATGCTTGGTTAATTACAGACTAAATGAAAACATGAAAAAACTTTTTTTAAAAATCTCACTTCTTAGCCTTGATTTACAGGTACTGTGAATTTTGTTTTTGCCTTCTTTGTCCAGCCTCAAAAATGCAACATTTTGTTCAGCTTGAAAACTTAAAGATCATGCGAGCTTTCACTTTTAAAGTGTTAAATAATACGTATAGAAAAACCTGCGCAAATCAGAGCACTGATTCTGTGATGGTCATAAAATCTGAAAAAAAAACCTTGAGAGGATGGATTTATCCTGTGTTTGAGAAAGCTTTCTACACTTGATATGCGAATTATGATTAGTCCTTGATTTTATATGTTCTTTCTATCCTTGTTCTGTATAAGCAAATTCAATATCTCTACATAAGAGCAGTTTAAGCAAGCTTAATTCCATAATTCCAACATTATAGCTCGTAAACTAGCTTAGTTATATGAAATATTGTTCCAAGCTTGCGTGGCTTATTTGATAATCATTTATAGATCTTGATGGACTTCGTGATAAAGAAGGTTGTTGCTAACATGAAAATCAACTTCATGTTGCTATCTGTATAGTATTTGAAATTATAAAATATAAAATTAAAATATCAATATAATTAGTGAAAATAAAATATATCATTCAAGTCCAAGTTAAGATTATTAGGAGAAGTGCAATGGAATTATTCATAAAGAAGCACTCGTGAAATTTATGAGATGATATCCTTCTTAAAAATTAACATAAATTCATGCATATGGTTAAATATTCAAAACCAATTCATACAGCATACATAAGTATTATAAACTGTGAACTCTGGAGAATTATAAATATGTTGCATTAAATATATTTGAAATAAATGTTAATGAAGTTTAAAAATTTCCTTCACTAACTCTTCATTCCTATCTATTACATTTTGTTTTGAATTGTGTTATATTTCAGTAATATAAATTAAAAATCTTATTCTAGCAACATTTTGAGACTGGCATTAAAATTTCATAAGTACATAAACGGCAAAATAAGAGAAATTAGCTTTAAAAATCTGAAAGAAATTATACATTTTTTAATACTAAAAATGAAATATGGCATAGACATTTAACTGAAACTTTACCTCTATTTGAGTCGAACTAATAAAAAACTTACTGAATTTTTTTTTTACAAAACTTACAAAAACTATTTTAGATTTTTTACATAATATTAGTAAGTGATTAAAATAAAATTTCCTTTTCTTTATATAAAACTGTACTACTTTTTGTTCACATTAAAACACTTACAGCATTTAATCTATCAGAATTATATTTTTGTCACGTTAATATTTTTTAAATTGAAAACATAAAAAAGTCTTTAAAAAAATTAAGATAAATAAAACAGAGAGTTCGAAAATTGAAATAAAAGAGAGTTGAAACATTTAATGTTTAAGAAAAATTCAAAATTCGATGAACGGATAAAAAAAAAGAAAAAACTTATGGTTTACAGAAAAAAAATAGAAAAAATATAAGAGAAGTATAAAAATTCAATAAAGACATTATATTTTTTATATCAAAGTAATATTCTTTACGTGTTTAAGTCAATTACATGCATTGAACTAATTATTTTTAATATAAATATACCACGGGTATGTACCGAATTTAATAATTAATAAGTAGATTTACTAAAATAAACAAGATAGAAAAGATAGCTAAAGACGAAAAATATGACAATAAAGACACTGTTGATAAAGACGAATAATATCAAATTTTATAAACTACTTCATTAGAAACGTCCTTTAAAATCCCTAAGGTAAAAAAAAAGGTTAGTATATTTTTGAAAAATATTTTATTTTTGAAAAAAGATTTATTTCTTGAAGTACTTTAAGTTTTTATTTTATTGCATATAAAATTTCGAAATTAAGGCTTCCAAAATTATTTCTAGATTTGATGAAAGCTTGAAAATGCAATGATAATTTCTATTTTGAGCATCACGTTAATATATCATAAAATAAAATATCTTTAAGTGTGAGTAACATGTCTTACAATGTATAAAAATGTTACATGATGAATTTCGACAAGTGAAATCTTATGAACTTTAACTATAATGATAATTATCAAATGCGTTTATTTCACGCCCGTTGTTCGCAATGATAAATGAAATGGATAAATATGGAATATAATGACCAATACCATGCTCATTATAAACAACAAAGAGCGAATCCCAAAATATTGCTAGCATCTTCAATGTACGATAACTTCAGAATTAAACTGATTACTCGGGATCAATTTTAGATTTTCCGTATAAGGATTTGTTAATTTGATTCCTTCACACACACAGACATATATACCTATAAATAAGTGCTTATATATATACTTATATGTCTCTGTGTGTGAAGGAATCAAATTAACAAATCCTTGTATGGATAATCGAAATATAAACCCATTCCAGAATAGCGTTATAATATTTATAGTTATAACGAAAAATTAAAACATTTCTTTGCTTTTTGACCTAATTGATGATTTGGGGGCATTTTTGTAAGCTTTTTCTATTAAATTACCCTACAAACTTCAAAACAACATGTGCATTTTATTTTTAAAAAATAAGTTTTAAAAATGTGTGTTCGCCCTTCTTTAAGATTTGAGCTGCTTTATTTGCTTTGGTCTTTGGTGCACTTGGGAAGTCAATGCATCAATTATCAGTGGCTGCATAATCAAACTTATACCTAGTTTTTCTTAAATCTTTACTCACTCAAGAATTTGTTCTTCTCTTCCAGTATTTACTCTGGAATCAGTATCTAAATAGGCCTTAAAATCTTCTCTGCTGAAGTGTGTACACAATTTTGTGAGTACGGAATCAATAAGTAAATAGACTTTGTTAGCACTCTTTGATCAAACTTTTTAAGATATTTCAAGATAACTCAATTCCAAATGGAACAAAACGCACGAGTTACTTCACTTTGTTAAAAGGGTTACGTGACGTGGCTTATGTTGGTTACTTGACATACGCTTCGTGTCTAATAAGTACAGTAAGCAACAAAAAAATAATAAAAAAGGACCCAGAATAACTTTTAATCTAATGACCGGATTTTCACATTCTAGGACTCACTCTTAAAAGCTCGAAGGGGTGAACTCAAATATGCTAATTAATAAGTGCAGACGATATTTTAAAATATGAAATCAGACTCAAAAACGTACTTTTTCTGAATAAACATACCTTTTTTTTTCTTTCAAAGAATTGGGATTTCTGATCCTCAAAATATAGGGGTACTTGCAATCAGGGAAATTCGATCCCAATAGTTTGGTCCGGAGAGCACTCCAAAATTTGGATCCATTGTTGTACATTTACATTTACTTTTACATTTACTTTTTACGTATTTCGCGCTATATTTCGAAAACTTTTTAGGCAAATAGAAAAAAATTTACCCGCAACTATGAAATTCGCTCATTTTTATATGATAAAACACAAAATGTGAGCCAAATTTTGGAATCATAAAAAAGTCAAAAAAAGTCAAATGAATAAAATAAGTCAAGTGAAAGTCAAATGAATGAAAAAGTCAAAAAAGTTTCTCTCAAATAGTTTCTGAGAAATCAAATATTAAGTTTCTGACTTTTTTGAAATTTCATGTCTCAGAAATATTTGGCTGATTTCACTCAAATGTCTTATTTTACCATATAAAACTACTCTCTTTAAAGTGACGCAAAAAGTGTATACTTTGTAATTTAAAACTTTTTTCGACCATTCTTAAATAAAATAATAAAGATTGATAAATATTTACTAAACGTTATTTTTCGCATGGAAGTATTTTGAATAAACGAATTTAATAATTGTCTGCGAAAAGTTCTGCTTTCGCTTAATAAGTTCTCTAGTTATAGCGAAAACGCAAAAAGTAAAATCAACATTTAGGGGTGTCGAAGCTTTGGAACTCTTTCCTGACCAAACTATTGGGACCATATTTCCCTGATTGCAGCTACCTCTTATATTTTGAGGATCATAAATCCGTATCCGACGAAAGAAAGTTATGTTTTTTCAGAGAAAGTACGTCTTTGAGACTTATTTCGTAATTTAAAACATCGTCTGAACTTAGTAAATAGCATATTTAAGGTCAACCCCCTCTAGCTATTAAGATTGAGTCCTAGAACGTGTAAGTCCGATCATTAGATTAAACTCATCTGCGCGTAAATGATAAGACAGATTTAAAGTTCTTCGTCTTCGCTAGCTACGTATTTTCCTAATTATACATTTATAAAGGTATAAAAGGCCTAATTATATATTTTCGTTATAAATATAATGCAAGTTTATTTTATCATGATTTAAAATCGATATTCTTGCTAACTCGAAGATAACTATTTCAAACAAAACGTACGGATTATTTTGCTTTATTAAAAAAATAAATATTCATGTTGGTTTCGTGACATATGTACAACTCATTTGCGTGTAACTCATCTGCGTACATCTCATGAATACAAACTCATCTTCGTGTTAAAGATGAGGAGGAACTATATATATATATA
>NC_092204.1:104682830-104776911 GCF_043381705.1 Parasteatoda tepidariorum | reverse complement strand
GCAAAGGTGCTGGCGCATTTGGAAAGTTGTTTGATGCAAACGTGAAAGCTCCATTCCTGTTGCGAGTTACTGCGTTGCGTTACTTGTTGCCAAGCTTTCGGCCGCTGCAGGGAAAGTTCGTGATACGCCTGGTGTGTTTCAGAATGTTCGCCTATCTTTTCTTCGCCATTGTACTGCGTGCATAGCCGCTGCCGGCCACTGTTTTGAACACTTATTGTAATCACATGCCATTAAATTTGCATTAATAACTTAACTTCATCGTTCTTTGTGTGTTCTTGCCTCATATAAGAACATAAACTTCGATGCCCTCTAGCGGTTTTGAGTTTTGTTTTCGACCAAGCATTCTTTGATAAAAATTGTTTGCTTGGGTGTGTGCCATCACTTCCTAAAATTTTGCCCATCTTTTTAGAATCACCCTGTATATTACATATTATAGTCTATTGTGTATATATTTGTTACGTATGGTTAGTAGAGAAGGAGAAGATTCTTAATCGAATTGGTTATAGCCATCATAACATTAATGGGAATTATTAATTAAACGTATATATGTAAATATTTGCTTACCCTTAA
The DNA here is from genome assembly GCF_043381705.1 of Parasteatoda tepidariorum. Classification (NCBI taxonomy): domain Eukaryota; kingdom Metazoa; phylum Arthropoda; class Arachnida; order Araneae; family Theridiidae; genus Parasteatoda; species Parasteatoda tepidariorum. The sequence continues at coordinate 104,776,341 of NC_092204.1, read as the reverse complement.
TTTAAGAATATTTGCTTGTAATCTTTTTCTATCTTAGAAATTTTCGTGAATAATGCGTTCTTATTAATGACTATTATTCCAAATTGAGGGCTTACATCTAAAGACTGTGTATCTTTATTTTGAAGTAATCTATAATAATATCATGCCGCGTAGCATTTCATGATAAGAACATGCAAATCTGTATCTAAACATATTAAATGTTTTACATTTATTTAACAGAAAATAAGTAAGACTTACTTTTATTATAATAAAAACATATTAAATGCTTTACATTTATTTAACAAAAAATAAGTAAGACTTACTTTTATTATAATATAAACATATTAAATGCTTTACATTTATTTAACAAAAAATAAGTAAGACTTACTTTTATTATAATCTTAGTGCAAATCTATTTCCTGTCCATATAAGTAATTAGCAATTGCAAAATGTATGCTAAATTGCAAAATATTATTGAGAATTAACGTTTATCTCTATTGCTGATTATAACAAGCGAAAAACATTTAACGTGTTGTATTGTAACCAAATAATTAATTGAAAAGTTAAGAGGAAAAGCTTGTAGATGTGAAAAAATATTGTAATTAAATTTTATCTCACTGTGAAACCAAATTATTGCAATTAAACATATTGAGATCTTTTATTTTAATACTTTCTTAATTAAATATATAAAGCTGTCAATCCCAAACAAAGAAAGAAATAGATGACTGTAGCAATCATGGGAGCTGATGAGCAGAGCCCTTGTAGCGGCATAAAGTGATTTTAACTCTTCATTTTTAAACGTGCTACATTTTATCTTGATTAAACTTCAAGTTTTGCGAGATTTATGACACATGCATTAATTCTTGATTGAAAGATGTGTTTTTCTAAATTATAAAATAATTTTTAACATTTTCCATTGTGAGAAAAAAAACAATTTTTACTCTAGATTCTATTTTCTCTCGAATCATATAAAAATGATGAAGATCGTTGTAGTGAATGAAAAAAAAAACAATCGAGGGGTAGAGCCCCTTGTAACTGCATAAAATAGTCTGGATTTTAAATCCTCATTTAGCAACATGTTACGATTTATGTTGATTAAAATTTTTGCTAAAGTTGCAATTTTTTTTCAAGCGTTCATTGATGAATGAAGTATATGATTTTTCCAAGAGATGAAATACTTTTATTAACATTTTATACCGTGAGAAAACAAAACAGTTTTACCCTATGTTCTATGTTTTTAATAATCATATGAAAATGGTATAACTGTTAAAATATTGAAAGCACTCAACCATCCATTAAAATGAAAAGTGATTGATAGGCTTTACAACTTCCAGATATTTTATCCTTATCTTCCCTATCGCGATCTCGAAAAAGAAAAAGGAAATCCAGTTAAACATGATAATTTTATTTTTGATTTATTTCAATATACGGAGGGAAAACTGAACATTTCTCTCTTAAGTAATATTTATTTCAATTGAGAAATGTCATACTCGTAATCAATCAATTTAAATCAATTAAGCTTCAACAAACACTTCCATTTTTGAGAAAATGGCATTTCGCCAAAGGTTATACCCTTTTCAAGATGTTGAAAATATGCTAAAAATATACATTCTAATAAGCTGCAAGACTTTGAGATATTTTTCAAAAGTAATGGTGACTAATTTGGCATTACAAATGATTTCTTAATCTGATAGGGTTTAGGGTAGTAACATATTTTCAAAATAAGTATCTTTCTACTAAACAGCTGTTTATTTTAGTATTGCTTTTGTTATACTTTACTTCCGATTGCGTGTTGTAATCTGTATTATTTTGAATTAAATCTAATAGCATATTTTCTATTTTAAGAATCTTTCAATGAAAGTCGGAAATCTTAAACTAACCAATCACATATTTGAAAGTTTTTTTGTGTGCATTAAAGTGATATCAGAAGTAACAAATGATGATAAACGTCACTGTACATTTTTCATCTTAAAACATTATGCAACATATTTAGAAAATAAGCCTGAGCTTTTAAAATGTGAATAATTTTATCTTATATCTGGATATTTGGTACAAAAACAATCAAGATCTACGTTATATATTAATTTTTGCTGGATACTTTTTACGTTCTAAAAATATTTATGCATGTGTTAATTGATACGTATCAGAAAATTTGTTTATTTAAGTGATAAAAATGGTTGAAATAGTGTGAAGAATGGTAATATAGTTAATAACTCGTAGAAATCTTATTCTAACTAATCTATCTTTCAAACCAATTTGATAGCAGCACGAACAATTTGCAGCTATCCTAAACTGCAACAGGTTTCCCAATTTCAAGATTTTAAGTATTCATTTCTGCTTAAGTGTTTTCTTAACAATTTATTTTGCAACTGTAATAGCATTACTGAAAGGAACAATTCGGAAACTGGAGAAACATTGGCGGTAAATATTTCTTACCACAAGATGAACAAATAGTTTTGAATCATCATTTTTTCAATATGGTTTTGTTTCAAAATATTAATAATAATAATAAATGATATAACGTTATTAGGTTAAAAGTTATTTATAGTCTTACGCGTTCCTTTATACATATTACAACGAAACACGAATATAATCAGTCTGAAATTCGTGATTAGCGTCAGAGATGCGCATTTCCCGATGATAGACATTTAATCGAATGACTGGTTTTCCCAAACAAATATAACTATTGACTTACTTTGTATTTATTTTACAACTAATTTTAGAATCCTCTTATCAATGTAATAGATTTAATCACCAATTGTTTGATTTAATTTAGATGCTTCATTTCTGCCATAGCTAAATATTTAATAATGGAGACAATTTAATTAGATATTATTCTAAAAAATGTAATTACTCTTCAAAATTCATTCAGGACAAATTTAACAAATTTAATCCTCTTTGTTCCCTTGATCTCTTCGAAACTCAAAATCGAGTTTCCAGTGACTCAAGCAAATAAAACTAAAGACTCCAATGCATGATGAAGAATCTATTTCTTTACTTTTCTTACTGTATAAGAATCGCCACCGTATTCGCCAGACTTGAATACAATATTTTTTTTGCTTGTTCCATCTTGAAACAAAAGTTTGAATTAAGCGTATTACAACTTTATCAAATCTTAAGAAATATTTGCGTTTAGAATGGAAACTATGAATTGGGAGTTGCGTAAGTGGACATTGTTAGACCCCCAGAAAGTAGTCAAATCCAGAAGTGGTCACTTCAAAAATTTGCAACAAGTTTTAAGTTAAAAAGATGGTATATTTTTCTTGTTTATTTTTAAGTTTTACAGTGATGTTTTGATAAAAAAGCATTTTAATGTATCAGATTTTAATTCTAATCACCCTAACTAGAATATCAACATTATAAATTAAAAGGCCAAATAGAGTGTATAACAACCACTATATCAACTTCATTTCAATGAAATATTGTTTCCAAATTCATTTTAAAAACTATCTAAGCAATGATGATAAATACAGATTCTTTTTTTAGGCCATCTATGCCTTAAATATTTTATTTTGTTGAAACTATTATATTTCTTGAGAGTACAATATTGCTGTTATTATTTTGATACTTATTCATTTTGGATTCTGTTGACGAAACAATTTTGTTTTTCAACTATAAAATTTTAAAAAAAATATTAAAACAGCAATCGAAAAAATCTTTAAAATATGGTTCTGAAATTCTTATTTTAAATCCCTGAGATAAAATGAATCTGATGAATTCCGAATAATACTTATGTGAAAAGAAAGCTAATCTGAAGATAAAGTTCTATTTTATTTCCTTTTCTGAAACAATATACAGCCGCAAAAACGGATCATTCCTTTTAGTTTTTTTCTTTTTTTACCTAATTCTTTCTTACCAGAGATAAGAGTCGTCGTATCTCTAGTTCGTTGGAAGATAGAGTATTTTATATGCGATTTTGCTTCAGTCAGTACAAGAAGAAGAAAAATGTACTGGAAACTAAATATATTTTTTTTCTTAGCTGCAAGGCATTCAAATCAATTGTATCGACTACGTTACTCGAAATGTGATACTAGTTTGACTTTTTTTAAACAAAGAAAAACTACAAAACAAAGTTAAAAAAATAGCATATTCAAACTAAGTATAAATGAAAGATAAATAAAACGAAAAAAAATAATTATAAAGAGGTTGGGGTTCACAAAGTTGAAGCTGAGACATTAAAATATTCATAGAAAATAAAAGGAGATATATATTAGGAATTTCGAAAATTTTATTATTTAATTACTTCACATGGAAACATTTATTTTAATAATTAAAAATAATTAAAATCACTAGTAAAATTGGTAAAAAATTTGTTAGTATTTATTTCAAAATATTTCATTCACATAGAGTAAAATGTGTCTAGTTTTTTAAATATAAATTTATTCTACCCCATTAACCTTAGTATTTCCACCAAAAGAACGATGTTGCGAGTTTGTGGACAGTAAAGCATTCCGGATCAAATTATGATATGAAGTATTGGTACTTTGGATGCCTCATCCGTAAAATCCATTTTTACAGTAAAATGGTATACCCTAATTTTTACAATATTAAGTTAGAGCGATTTAGTGATTTTTCGGTATGGTATATATACTGTATAATTTGCAAAAATTGCATTTTATCTGTTTTTTTGTTTTGTACCATGTTCCGGTAAAAATGGATTTGTCACCTTGGGAGCCGCTTTTTAACCAAATTAGCCGATAATTTTTACCGTAATTTGATCGGAAGTTTTTTTATAGTGCGTCATTCTGCCAAGGTCTCTTTTGATTTTCTTGTTTAATATTTTGAAAATTGTCTTTCAATAATCCATATAGAAAGTTGCTCTGATCAATTCAAAGTATTAATGCAAAATATGGTAGCAGCAATTTTCTAAGCAGTTAACCTTTATTTACGCAGGCAATGTATATAGTGTAAGTACTTTTTATGGACAATTATAAGAAGAGCCTATTTACAATTACAACAAAACTGAAATCGCAGTTATTTCGTTCGTTTTCTTTTGAGACGTCGATCAGTAAACTGCTCGATCATGAAAGAGGCATTATTCATATCAAAATTGAAAAACTCATGAATTTGATAAAAGTGAAAAAAATTTACTGAAAATGAAACATTATTAGAATCAAAAAGTGAAGCCTCGAATATAATTGAAGTCCAATTAAATAAAATTCGGTGAAATTATTATCATCTTATTGAAGAAGAAGAGCCACTATAAGATTCCATATTCACCATTGAAGAGGACGTCCAATTATAGTTAATTTTTATGACACAAATAAGTAAAAGCATCTCTTATACCTGAAGAATTCAATATTGTAAATAATGAATATAATATATAAATGGTTAATATTGTTAAAGTAAAATCGCCAAAGATATCACTTCCAAAATTTCTCCGGCAGTTTGAAAATTCGAAACAATTTAAAATCGCAATTTAATTCGATAATTCTATCGAATCCCTTATTAGATTATTCTCTTAAATGTATTATATTTAAGGGTTTTTCAGGATCGGCAATGCATTCAACAACAATGGCAAGATATTCAAAATGATCCATATTGAAAAATCCAAATTGAAACATTTTTCATAGTTTCTTCAATTATAATGCTAGCGAAGTTCTAAAGTTCTGTACTTTAAAGTTTACTAAACTGTAAGACGTAGTTTTAAATGAGTTATGCTTAAAGATACTTTTGTGTTGCTAAGAAAGATTTTGGTTGAACTTAAAACCATTAACGCCAAATGGGTCAATGGAACGTTAAATCATTAACGTCAAATTTAAGCAAGACCTCTACATTTATAGATGAAAAATAAATGATCATAATGATCACAAAACTTACTTATGGAAAAACTATTGCGAAAAACCTTTATAAATTTACCAAGAAAACGAATTACTGAACTACACCTTTAATCAAGTTTTGCTCTAAATTCTTAAACTTTTAACTTCATTTTTAATAATACATAATCTAGTATAAATATGAACTTTTGATTTAAATTTTGAAGAAAAAAAATAATTTTTAATAATCAAGTCATCAAATTGTTTGTTAAATCTTCTGATAATTGATAAAAAAAGGCAAATAAATCCCAATTGTACCATACATTTAAAACCGTTCCATTTAATAAAACAACAGAAAAACTTTAAGTAATACCTAAAACCCTTTTTTAAAAAACCCAAATTTTTTTTCCTTCTAACCCAGAATATCTTGAATATGGTTCTTACGTATATTAAGCTCCTCATATGAATACAGCATATTTAAAAAAATATCATCTCTTAATTTAAAAAAAAATAAGTTTCGTTTCAAAAGTAAGAAAAATCACTTGAATTCCAGAAAACATACAATTAAAATGAAACATTCAAATTGCCTTCATAAGGTCCGGTCTTAAAAATTGATTTCTATGTGTCCTAAATATCTCATCTTCTGAATAACTTAGAATAATCCAAAGAAAAACATCGATAGTTTTCTGCAAAATAACTTTAAAAATGAGCTTTTAATTATTCAATGCGCTCGATCATATTTCTTCTTTGTGACATTTATTTTAATACAAATCTGTCATACTCATCATCAATCAATTTAATTCAATTTTGTTTTAAAGTATGTCGTCGCAAATTTATTGGAGTGTAGCCAAATGGTGGAGACTTTAAGATCTTGCAACAAAAGGCATTTAGATAATCATATTTAAAAACAATAACCTTTTTTTTATGTAAAAAAACTTTATACAAAGTTTTAGATTTATTTAACTTTTACTGTGTTTAAGATATAGTTCATTTCTTACTTTTGTTTTTTTCATGCTTGCTTCATATTATTTTCAAGGATAAACGGATACATGTGAGAAATGAAACCAAAGTGATTATCGGATAGGAAACACTGAAAAAATACGGTGGTTTTTTTCTCTCTTAAAGTTCAATATGTTCTAAATATTAATTTCAAAATGTATTCTTATAAAAATTCAAAACGTTGCATGCACAAATCTAAATTTGACTAATGTCGTATAGAAACTATGACAGGGAAATGAAAACGCTAATTGAAATGAAAGGAAAATAAGTTTTGCAACAGAAAAAATAATGGATAGTACTAATTCGTCAAGTAGAAAGACAATATTACTATAAAAAAGAACATATTTATTGAAGCCAAAATTAATGTATATTAATTTGAGGATAATTAATTTTGGTTTTAATGAATTATTTACTAAGCAAAGTTAAATAATAAACTGGGTGCAAAAAAAAGGAGGAATACTTCACCAAATTAGAATTTCTATGGTAATCTGAAACTACGTGTTCATTTTTCTTATAGAATTCTTTAAGACCCTGTTTCTATAAAAGTAACTAATTTAAAATAAATAGTAATTAGAATGAAAAAAATTTGCTATTTATTAAAAAGCAAAATGAATAAAAAGTGGCATCAAAAGTGGTTTAGAGAAAACGTAAAAGAACACCACACTGTCACTGACTCAAATGATGTTTAATTAACTGTAGAAATAGAAGCATAGTAAAATGAAAATGGGCTGTATACTAAAAAGCAAAATTTATGCAGTAGAAGTACTTATTCGTGAAGGAAAGCCGTAAAAAAGAGCCATTACTTATTTTAATCTGATGTGTGTCCTTAACTGTTCTTAAGAATAACAGTTTTGTATGAAATAAGTTTAAATTAATTTCCAGTTAGTAGTAAACAGCAGTGCAACAGCTTTATTGCTGTTTACTACTAACTGGAAATAAAACTTAACTACACACATCAAATTAAAATAATAATATCTTCAAAAATTCTGCGATTTTCGAAAAAAAATACAAAGTGTGCTATAGTTTTGTCGTTGTTCAGTCTGCATATTATATTAATTTACTTTTAATTTATTTATAGACCCTAACTGAAAAATGGCAGCTTCAGTTTCTAAAACGAAATGTCGGTATTATTCATTGGATTATTTGAAATTTGGATTTATTTGTTCACCGACATATGAAACGATTCCTATGGGTCTTCTTTGCGAAAAAACTTTTGGAAATGACTACATGAAACCGTAAAAAATGAAAGGTCATCTTGATAGGTTTCACTCAAGTAAAAAAATTAAAGAACTTGAATTTTTCAGAAAACTTAAAGAAAAATTCACATGTCGACCAACTATAAGAAGTTTTATGAAGCCGTCAACTGAAGTTGAAAATGAAGGAGGATTAATAGCTTTGTACAAGACTTCGCTTAATATAGCAAAGAGGGGGAAACCACACACAGTCGCTGAAGAAATTGTTATACCTGCAAATAAAGACGTCGTCGAGGATGTAATGAAAAAAGGCACCGTTAATGTTTTAAAGTCATTGTCATTAAGTGCAAATTCTGTAAAACGACGTATCGACGAAATGGCTGAAGAAATAAAAAATACGGTAGGTTCAAAGCTAAAAAATTGCAAGTTCTCTATTCAACTTGATGGATTTGTTTTCGGCGTTTCTGCTATTCTCATGATGTACGTTAGATATTTCAGTAAAATTAAAGGACAAGTCATTGATGAGCTTAATTGCTAAAAATCTTGAAACTGATGGAAAAGGAGAGACAATTTTTAGATGTTTACAAGAATATTTAAATAAATATGATATTCAGCTTGAAAATATAATAGTGGTAGCCACAGATGGGGCACCATCTATTGTAGGGCGTTACCGAGATTTTGCTACATTTCTCAAAGAAAAAGTGCCCAGTATACGTACTATTCATTGTGCATTGCATAGAATCAACTTAGTAGCAAAATATCTGAGTCCAGTGTTACATAAAGCGTTACAGTTTTGTATTAAGTGAATCAATCAAACTAAAGCCCAACCTCTTGAATCAAGATATTTTTCCAAACTTTGTGAGGAAAACGACGAGTTATTTAACCAATTACTTCTGCACACCGAAGTTAGATGGTTGTCTAGAGGTGCATGCTTGCAAAGGCTCGCTGAGTTATTTGACTCCACGACCAAATTTCTCGGCGAAATAAACCCTGTTCTGAGTGATGAACTCCAAAACAATAAGAACCATATTTTTTATTAAGCGGACTGATTTGGAAAATTTAATAATGTCCAAGCAAAGCTGCAAGGAAAAGATGTAACAATTATCGAAGCTCGAACAATACTGTTAGGCTTCCAAGTAAAATTAAATTTATTTATATCTTCACTGCTACGTAAGGACGTCATCTTCAAAAATTGAGAGACGATTTTAAACTGCTCTTTGTTGATTTGGAAAACATTGACAACCGTGATTGGATTATTGTGCCATTTTCTGCTCAAATTGAAAACGTGGACATCAACCTGCAAGATGAGCTTGCTGAATTATTATCGGATCTTGAAGCAAAGACGCTTTTTAAAAATTTAGCAATAAGCAAATTTTGAACAAATATAAATATAATGCAAAAATATGTAAGACTTTACGAAATAGTTCAGACATTTATGCTAGCATTTCTAAGTTCCTATATGGTTGAAGCCGGTTTCAGTCACGTAAATTCAATCTTATCTAAGAACAGAAATAAATTAAATATCGAGTTTCGAGGGGATTTAAGATTAAAATTGATTGGAATTTTGAACCCAATATAGCGAACCTTGCAAAATACACCAGGCACACCCATTTCATTGATTAAGAAGCAATAAATCAGTAGTTACTTTACTTATTATTTCTACTTATTTATAATTACTTATTATTTAATAAATATTAAGGTATTTACATTTCAACATTAATATATTTTTCATAAATCTATCGTTACACAATGTACTATTACTTTAGTAAATGCTTAAAATCATAAAATAAATGTGCAAACACAGTATCTGATAAAGTTTTATTTTAATTAACAGAAAATTATTTTTATGAGGGTCGTAAGAGATTTCGAATATTGGGGTCGATGATCAAAAAAGTTAGGTGACTCGTGTATTAGAAAAACATTTTTTTAACCGCTACTTGAATATTTTACGCAATACATTAAAGTTCAGATAGAGAAATGGCTATGCTTCCAAGTCCTTATCAAGGTCATATATTCTATTGCATAATAAAACAAATTTATTGTAAGACTTCTGTTTTTAAACTTTCGGTTTTAGCTTGCTGCTAGTGATAAATGTATTTCGCACAAAACTCATATGTCGAAAAATGACTCAAATGTAATAGATACCAAACATACTAATATAATTATAAAGTATTATTTTGATGTGTATGATATTTATTAAAACAACTCTAATGATAATCAGTTTTAATACCAATAGAAAAAAAAGTCTTACATCCCCACGAAAAGAATGTAACGAAAAAAATAACTTGATAGTAATAAATTTTGAGTTGGGCGATGATGAGTCATACCAAATGATGCGGTTAATCACCATTCTGATGGGATGAGCTAAAAAAACTAAACTGAAAACTGGGGTGGATTATTTATGTGAAGATTAATTTGAATAAAAAAAATTTTGCAACATTAATGAAAGTCATATTGATGCAAGTACATACATCATATTGATGCAAGTATTTGTTTTTCTCTGATTCATAAATGCTCCTGAAAATTTCTCTTATCTGTCTTTTTCACTAAGTCTTTTAATGATGTCGGTATACGTCAAATATGTGCATGATTTTGTAGCATCGTTTCCTATCCACCCCGTACGAAGAACAGCTAATCAGTAACTTTATCATTTTTTAAATTTATGAAAGCTGAAAAGTATTTATTGATGTTGGCTATCACGCAATATATTCAATCAAACTCTTTCTTTCTACCATCTTTGTAAACATTTGACTCATCAAAACGCAAGTTTGACAACTGTTTTATTCCTTTTATTATGATTTAGATGGAACTAACTGTACAATCACTGGCCTCTTTAAACATTTCAAATTAACCCAAATAAGAAGCATTTTACTATTCTTTAAAATATATTCTAATTAATAATATGAGCTTCCAAAGCTAAAACTTACATTTAACTTCAAATCGTTGTTTAATGGTTGTGTTAGGAAAAAAATATTTGTTAACTTTGAAAAGTAGTTATTCTTTGAACAACGATTTTGTTCCATTTAGCTTCGCAATGGCGAGAACTTTCTTTATAACAATTCTCTCGGGGATTTATTTTATCACTGAGAAGTTGTGCGCTACTTCAAATTAAAAATGACATAATAGCTGTGCTTGTTGTTTGAGTTGTTCAGAAACAGATAACAAAATATAAAAGAACGCCTCGCTTTGGAGAAAAGACTTTTGATTGCTGAGCTTACCTTTATCGATTTTGTGATGCTCTATTACACCATTTCAACCAATTTTCACATTTTCTATTTGCTGGAAGATTATTAGCTTTTTAGGTTCTTGTCACTTAAAAAGAACTTTTTTAAAATACTGTATGATAAATTGGAAAGTATGTCATATTTACTTGAACTAAAAGAACATAATATTATTATAATTAATATATAATTACAAGGGACACATGTTTGCTGCTTTACACAAATCTTGATGATTGCTTTTCAATAATAGTTGCTTATTGGTATAAGTTTTAGTTTTTCTACGAAAGGTGAAACTACTCACGTAAAATATATGTACTAAAAATAGAGAAAAAGGAATTCTGTATTCTTACGCTTCTGCTCCTCCCCCTTCTCACGTCCAAATATATCCCTTATGGATCTATTAAGATATAATAGTGAACATATGTAATTTCTTAAATCATTTTTTTTTAAAAAATAACATTTAAATTTAAAAATATGTTGTAATAGCAAATTTGATCAGATCACAGCCATAATTTAATATTTTCGTTTACCAAATAGACGGTTATATTAATTACAATTTTTGCAAGAAGCTAATCGTTTATGTCTCAATCATTTAACGAACCCCTTTAATTGTAATTTATAGCATTTTAATATAATTAGTACAAAAAATAATAATTGTTGAAGGGTTAAAAAATAGAACACCAATTTAAATAACTTTATCTCAAGGCGTAGAACTACGTAATTATTAATTTTTAAAAAAACTTTCGTTTTTTACTCTTAATTCAGAAAAGAATCAAAACAAAAAAAAACGTGAGTATTATTAAAGCAAATGTCTTATTAAGAACCTCGGTCTTATTAGACAGACACTTAATTTATTTTTATGTTGCTGACATGCATTCATGTACCTATCCAAGTACATTCATTAATATATTTATGTACTTTACTTGCAATATGCTTATTGAAGTAAACCAACATTTAATGCATTCTAAATTAGATACAAATATTTCAAGCCAAGTCACTACTTCTTTTGTTTTCCCCCTATTTTCCACTTTTAAATATAAGAGAAAAACAAAGGCAAACAAACGAAATGGTACTATACTTTTTAAAGCGTAAAGTGAGTATTATCTTCCAAACCTTTAAGATTGTATCGATTAGGGAACTTTCATCAGGCTCTTCTATTTTCATTAGAAATATTTATGTACTTTATAATAAAAGAATATTTAATTTTTGCTTCTAATTAGAAAGTGCTTAAGAAGACTGTATTAGTCAGACACTTATGTATTAAACATACACAATAGGATCTATCTAATTTATAAATTATGTTAGAAACTTTTGTACTGATGATAATTATATTTAAATTGCATTTGTTAAAATCTATTTGAAAAACCATTTAACAATAGAACGTCGAAGCTCAATAAATCTGATCTTTAAAATTAGTTGTTAAAGTAGGCAAGTGCAAAATGAAATAGCTCTTCACGATGATTGCTTTAAATACTAGTTCTATAAAATAGAATTGCTATAAATTGTTAAACAGTTGGATGCTTTAGAGAAACTATATTATTTTTGATTATGTTATATTTTAGAGCATTCGCATTAACAACTAATACAAGTTACGATTGTATTTTACTTTCATTTAAAATTTACCGTAGTTCTGACTATGGAAATACCAAAAAGCTTGGTAATTTTCAAAGAAGTTTTGGTAATAATTCTGGTAAAATTAACAATAAAATATGGTTTAATATGTGTAATAAAATTTGGTAATGTAATCATGAAACCTTAGAGTATGTCTTAAAAACCATTTATTTAGTTAAATTAACTTCAGTTTTGTATTGTTTATTAAATGTGTGATAACTATAAGACTATAATTTATAAAAGAAGAACTATAATTTTATAAGAACTGTTTTATAAGAACTATTTTATAAGAACTATAATTTTAAAACCATAATTTTCGAAAAGCATTTCCAATATAAACGGAAAAGTTACCAAATGAATGGTTTAAATACCGTATATTTTGGTTTTTAATACCAGAATTATAGTTTTTGTATTAGAAATGTCATTACTATACGGACGATAAATATACCAGAATTATTTTTCCCCATGCAGAAGCTCTTACGAGATATGAGTGCTTTATATTGGATCTTCATGTTTGGTATTATTGTATCGGTTAAATTGTAACTGAAAAGAAGTACTGTAAATCTTAACTAGATGATATGAATCTTAACTGACCTAGATTTAAACAATCACAGGACGCAAAATTTGAATATGGCAACGCTTGACCACACATTGCTAAAGCAATTCTGCAAAACTAAAGATTTAAAAATAATAAATAAAAAATCACTATTACATGCCGTATTTACATATTCTCGCCTTTTCATGCATGCCATTGATTCTTTACGTATAAAACGTAGAGGAAATTACTTGATTAAATAATGGAGACAGGCTATAGTTTATTAAAAGCATTTTCAATCGAAAATGAATTTCCCTAAATTTGGCTTAAAATTGAATATAACCATTAATGTTATTAAATCATATTAAAATACTAACTTCATTGGTGGAAACCTTTAAGAAAAAAGACTCAGCATGAAGAAGAACTTAAAATTTTAATAAATTGTTCTAGAAAAGCCTCATTTGCTCCAAGCTGTTACTTTACCGATAAAAGCAATACAGGCATGCATGTTGATTTTAGTAATTTGTTATGCTTTTGTTTCAAAAGTGCACGAAAATACATATAAATGAAACAAGACGTATGTAGAAACTCCTATATATGATGCAAAGCAAACTTCTTGCATATGAAAATGTTCTTGAAAAGCTTTCTTCTAAAGTTCCTTTTCAGAAAAAATGATACAAGAAATTGGATATCTGATTTCTTTTTTATGTTTTACTGTTGTGTACTACCTGCTGGCATAGCTCGGTGCCATTTCCCCCAAAACAGAAAGAAATCGTCTTTTTGACGTTTTTTGTTACATTTGATTCTTTCTCGCTTTGAGGATACGAGTCTTTTTTCCCACAAGGAGTAGCAAGCACATTTTAATGGTGACTCTGTTTGGATGTAAAACAGATTTTGAAATTCAAGCCTTGGAAGATAGGAATAAAAGGAATTTTCAAGCTCTCAGTGAAAAAAAGTTCTTTTCGCTTAGTTTTTGAATGGAAAAAAAACTGAAGGAATTGATCATTGGTATGCAACTCTTGTATAGTATTTCGTTTACGAACGCTAAACCAAAGAGACAACTAAAAACTATCATGGTAACTAAACAAATATTTTTTGGGCATACGAAGCTTTATTCAGATTAAATAAAGCTATGCAGTTTTTCCTTGGAATCTCTTTTACGAAATAATAAGTTATTTGCATTCAAAACCTAATTTTTTCGTTTGAAACATGTGCTTATTTAACTTACATTTAAAAACAAAACCATCCGTTTTATTATTTAATTTAATAAACTTTTCTCAATAATGTGTTTTAAAAAAAAACATTAAAGTTTTGTGAATAAAAAGCCTGAATCTAGTCAAGATTATGTTTCTTCATTTGTACCTTAGACGTTCAAACAAGAAATAGTTTCAAAAAGGAAATTTCTCCCTTTATATTACCCCATAATGTTTTATTACGGGGAGTCGGGAGGACATGCCAATAATGCTAAAACTGACCGGATGAGCCCTTTCTCAGCATCTAAGCAAAATATTGTTTTAAGTTTCATTTTTTTTAACAGAATATTTACATATACTTGTTTATACTGTGATTTTTCACAGATTTTTCTTTAATGTGAACTGAAAACTCTTAATTTTTTAAAAAGTTTCATCATTTTTGAGGAAAAATCTTGCATAATTAAAGTATTCTTGTTAATGCTAAAACATAATCACATCATGCAACTGATCTAATATCCTCCGAAAAAAAGCGATATAAATAGTTTCTTAGAAAAGGTACATCGAGAAAGGTCAGTTTTAGTATTATTAATGGAGGCCCTATCGAATCCCCTTTCAACCCCCTTTCAAAGCCTGAACTGTATCTTATCTAAATTTGAACTTATCTGTTTTAGAGACAGTGAAAAAAAATATATAATATAACTCAACCCATATTAAGTACTTTAACGAATCAAATTTCAGAGTATCATCAGCAGTAATCTCAGTTCATCAGTAGTTATTCATCAATAGTAATTTCATATCTATCATCGTTTCGGAGTGCACCTCATCATGGAGATCTTCTAACGAGAACTGAAAATAGTTTCATTAAAATCACCATTGGGGTTGGGGAAACTAAAGGAAGTAACCATTTGTCTTCTACGTAGCTGTTTGAAATACGACGGAATGGATAGTTATCATCTATGTTGAACAAGATTTGCGATTAAACTGGCTGTTGAAATACGAGATTAACTTTGGAATAAAGATATTTTATGGAATAAACATCAATGTCTTTGCTTAAAAAAAGAGAAGTCTTTCTTTGAGAAATATTTAGCCATTAACTATCAGTAGAAACGTAACAGTACATATGGAAACCGAAATTAGTATATTAAATGCATAATAACCCAAAACCAGTAGTTAACATTACCACAATTAATTAAGTAAAATTGGTTATGCAAAATTTGTCCTATACTTCCCAATTTGGGGCCCAGGACTATTAGAATACGATACTCTCATTCACGCATGGATGATCATAGATGCGCTAAGCACCATAAATCTGCTTAACACGAAAAAATGCAGTAGTTCCCACCTCATACGGTACGTGAAACAACCGGATAAACTAATTAAACCACTTTCCACAGTTCATTTCATAAAACACAACTCAACCGTAAGGTAACTCCAATGCCCATTACCTAAAGAAAAGCTTAACTCCTAGGGCCCGTTAAATTTCCTTTTCACGGTTTTGAAGCAATGCTAGTTGTAAATGGTTAAAAAAAACTGTATTGTTTCGTATTCATGGTTTTTTCAACCATACCAGTTGTAATCAGTTTCAAGACCGTAAAGGTAAACAAAATGTTGTATAATTGTATAATGTTAATTGTATAAACACACTGCGTCCAGTTATTGTACCCTAATTTTAGAGTGAAGATTCTGACACTGTACTCTTGCATTCATTTCAAGGACAAATAAATGAAAAGTATGTATGAAAGTTTAACTTCCATTTTAATTATTAGTGTACGGTGACTAACTTATAAATTTTAAAGAAAACGGAAAACGAATAGATATTAAATTATTTATAGAAAAATAATGCCATTGAATTATACGAATTATTTTGCCCTAATAAAGAAATATTTAAAAAATAATAATATTTAAGTAGTAATTAGCTTTCTCCGGTACAACATAGCCGAGAATTTATATTTAAATAAAATGAAAGATAAAGTGACTTATATTTCTCGTACTTAAACTGAATGATATATTTGCTATTTATAAATTATTTTTCATCATTAATAATACGAAATTAGGCTAAAAAAAAGCGTATTCTGTGTCATTAAATGCAGTCACATTATCATGATCAGAGCTCGAAGAACACTGACCTATTTCTAGCTGTTATATCTCTACATGTCCAGGATCATTACTGAGGGAACAATTAGTTGCTGCTGTCATTAAAGTATTGATAGCCATTCCTGTATATTGTGGCCAGTATTTATTTCAAAGCAGTTGCTGTCACGTTCTCCTATTGAGTTATTCTGTAATGGATGTTGCAATAATAGTTCCAAACCACAGACTAAGAATAAAAGGTAGTTTTGAAATTATCAGTACTTAATGATCTTTTCCAGACTAAATTGTTCTTGAAAAAGAATGTATTTTGCCTATTTTTTATGGAATTGATTTGCTTAAAATTTCAAAAATACAATACGTGATTATTTCTTTATAAAGTAAGTAATTATTTAATGACTAACATTGCAATAAATACTGTAAACTGCACATTTTATCTTTATAAATATTAATTGAAATTTTATAGATGTGCAGATTTACATGGATTAGTTGTGACTTACGTTAGAGGCATAGTACGTAAAAGAGATGCATTTAAATGAATACATATTACAGTGATTTTATACCCAATTACGGAAAAACGTAAGGTTTTTTTTAAATTACAGAAGAGCACAGCTTTCAGAAGATTTCATGCAAATTTTCTGATTTTTTTTTCTTTTTTTTGAATTTCTGAATGACCGGCTTTTGTTTAGCATCACTGTAAATATTTGTCATGTATCTTAACACTAAAACTGGTGGTATTTATTTCACACCAAAAGAGCAGTACTGAAACACCAGTAATGTTATATAACCCTATTTGATGTGAAGTATCTGCCACCATATTTTGGTATTCAATAGCACTAATATTTATAATCGCAGCAAGACAAGATGAAGATAAGAGTCAGTAAAGTTTATTTATTTATTTACTTATTTTTTTATGAGATGATATGACCCCGAACCAGTCTTTGGAATCCCTCCTGCATTCCTCAAGGTCCCTATTTTCATGCTCTATGGCAAGATTACTTGCGAGCAATGGCGCAACTGCGGATGGTCAGAGACATGTTAAGGAGTTCATGTTGAGGACGGTCAGATACATGTCGCTTCTTATGCTTAACAAGAATAGTTTGATTAAGATTATTGGTCTTCTCAGTGGCCATTGCACCCTCCGGAGACATGTTCACATTACGGGTCTGCAGCCGATCCTCTTTGTCGTGGTTGTCATCTTGCTTAGGAAATTTCAAGACACATTCCTTGTGAGTGTGAGGTCTTTTCTGATCAAAGATTTGAAAATCTAGAACAACATTCTTTGAAGGCGAGGGCACTACAGGACATTCCTGGCAGGTGTTTGCTGAACTTTGTTTCAACTATAAAGCTTTTCTGCTAGTCATGATCTAGGGTTTAGGTACAATAGATTTGGTCGATGTGCCTAGCTCCTCGAAGCTGCTCAACGACTAAGCCAATAATATATATATATATATATATATATATATANTTTTAAATATCTTGAAATTATATTAATTTATTTTATCACGTGTAATTTCTACCTACTTCTACAACGCTAAGCGTAATTCGAATTCGTCTTATTCGTATATTCTCTCTGTGCTACGCATAAGTTTGATTAACACAGTTTTATACATACATTTATATATATATATATATATATATATAAATGTATGTATAAAACTGTGTTAATCAAACTTATGCGTAGCACAGAGAGAATATACGAATAAGACGAATTCGAATTACGCTTAGCGTTGTAGAAGTAGGTAGAAATTACACGTGATAAAATAAATTAATATAATTTCAAGATATTTAAAAATAAAAAATATCCTTTTTACACAACTATGAACATACATATATTTTGTATGGGCGAACTTTAGTTTCTGTAAATAAATAGCAACATTTAAAACATCAGCAAACAACTCGACAACAACAAACAACTCGTAATTGATTTTAGACAATTTACACAATTTTTTGGGTTTGACATCAAATTCTATTAAATATTGCACCGCAGTGTATTTTTCATTACAATTTGCATTCACAACCTTGTTTAAAACCTATCAATGATTTGTTCCTTTCCTTTTTAAATTTATTTTAATCGTTTCATTACTTGACAGTTCAACAACTCATTAAAACGTATTTTATTGACTTCGGTACTTACTTTTATAAGCTTAGATTAATAATTATTATTCGTTTGAACAGTTATATATTTCATTTTTTTATTAACTGTGTTTACCTTTATAAACTCTTATTATTATTTCTTATTTAGATAACTATTTGTACAGTTTATTGAAAATTATTAACTTTAAAACTTACTTTCATAAACTTTGCATATTAATTCTTATGTAATTGGACAGCAATAAATTTGACTGTAGCTTGTTTATATTAACTTAGATAATTAATTAAAAAAATTTTAATTGTCAATTGATTATAATTGATCAGTTATATATAAGATTTTAATTCATAATTTTACAATCCGATATTTTTTAAAGAATAGTTTGATTGTTAATTTAGTCCATAGCTGATTAGCATCCATGTCTTTTTCTTAGCTTAAACACAGTAAATCAATATCTGCCTTTGTAACTTTTGATTTTGATTTAAAATTGCTAAATAATTCTGCAATAGATAATTATTAACTGAGAATGCATAATTTTTTTTTAAAAATAATAACGCAATTATGAAAATGACATAAAAACAACTATTTATTTTTATTTTAAGTTTAATTTTATTTAAGCTGTTTCCTTATTAAAGTTTTGTTTAATCAAATATTTATTTACTTTGTGAAACTTGAGGCAATAAGTGGAAAAGAATCATAACTTTTCTGTTCTGAACATCAAACGTTAATTGAAATAAGTAAGTAAAAATGTATAATTAAAAAAGCACAGGTTTTTTATTAAAACGTAATTTTCAATTTTAAGTTTCCAGTTACATTCTTATCATTTTTAACAAAATGATTTCTTGAAAATTACAGGCACTGCAAAATAAAAAATAGAAAATATCAACGATAAGCAGTTCTAAAAAATTGAAGAAATCAATTTTTAAGATTCCTCCTCAGGCGCATATTTTCACTTTGTTGAAGAAAATTTCCAAAAGAAAGCATTATTGCTGAATCGCTTACTGATTTGTTTCGCTTGTTTTCTTTCGTTTCTTTGAGGGTAAAATACAAATTGGTGATGGGTAAAAAAGAACAATATCCTATCAGCGTGACCTTGTTCTTCTTCTCCATTACCATTTGGAATTTCTTATTTATTTATTTTTTGCTTTTTTTTTTACAGAAAAATAGCTTATGGTCTTTTCGTGGAGCTGTTTTTTTTCCTTGGGAAAGCCATTGTTATTCTGATGCAAAAACTCTTCAAATTCAGTGATATCTTCCTTGCAAAACATTTTTAATATCTGAAAAGCCCTTTTTTTTCGGAATGAAGTTGTTCATGAACATTATGAATTACTTTCATAAAACTATTTTTACGGGGATTAATGGTTTGAATCCTTGTTTAGTTATCGAAAAAAAACTATGGATGAAAAGTAATTCCTCAATCGATATAAATGATGAAACCTCCATAACCTTTTAACCATGTCTGCTTTATAGAAATACTTTACGAATATTTTTTTGTTTCTAATTTGCTCCAATTCTTAAGCCTATCTTTATTATAACTTCATAATATTTATAATCAAAAAAAGTTTAAAGAATATAAAGAAAATAAATTAAGAACTCCATGAATCGCTGTTATAATTAATTTATCAATAACTCAATAAAATGAATTAATTACTATTTTAAGTGATTAATAAATAAATCATTCTGTTATTTTAAATACTATTATTTCTACTTGTGAAGCTAATTCATCATTTAGTAATTTTAAATGTTATTACTTCTGCAATTGCATGAGACAATTAATAATTCTGCTACTTTAAACAATATTACTTTTATTATTTGAAAAAATCAATTAATCATTCAGTCATCGCAAACCCTACTACTTCTACTACTGTGAGAACTAAGTAGGCCTTATGTTATTTAAGACACTACAGATTACTATACTTGTAAAAACCTATTGATCATATAGTTATCTTAAATGCTTTTACTTCCTCCACTGCATAAGTCAATTACTAATTCTGAAATTTAAAAACTATCACTTACTTTACTTCAAAAATCAATTAATCTTTCAGTTACCTTAAACATCGATTGCTAGAGGAGTTGGAGGAGTTTAAATATAAAACTTATTTTTCCATTTTTCGGAAAAATGACCATATGAACTATTATTAACAATGTTCAATTCATTAGTCTTTATTAATTTACAATATAAATTTTAAAACATTAACATGTATTTTCCCGCAACATGATTTTGATGATGCACTGTAGGCTGGAAATAAATTAGCTGAAAGGAAATTAAAATAGATTTAAACGTTACGAATTACAACCATTCATGTCATTTTGAGTAATAAATAACGCATTAAATTTTCCGGAGAAATTAAAAGATTTAAATTTTTAAACAATGGCCTATCAGAGTCTGTCATAAAGAAGAAAAAAAGAAAAAGACAGAGCTATCTGTTGCTCTTACTAGTCTCCAGTCTGGTCTGATGTAGTTCTACAAGACTGAAGATCAGTAACAACAGACACAAGTATACAATGATGGGCAATATTGGTTTTGTTGTTATATTGATTGTTATCTTGGCCTTGCACTTTTTATTTTTAAACCATGAAAATTGATCTTAATTTTTTTTTAACAAAACTAACTGTAAGAAATTCTATGAATAATTTATCCAAACAATATGTAAGTAAATGTATATTTACTGTATATCAGCTATATGTAGCTTAAAATGGACCATGAGAAAACTGCTCTTGTTCGCTATTTCCTACTGTGTGATATGATCGTTTCTTTACGTCACAGATTATTAAATCGGAAAAAAATTTCTTATAACTTAATATTAAGTTTCATTCTTTTCTTAATATCAATGTCAATAATGAGAAAAAAGGATTGTCGAAGAAATCAGAAAATGGTAAACTAACCGCTTTTCTGCGTCTATGAAAGCGCCAAAAAGCTCGGTAATTTTTACCGAACAGTTTCCCTGAGAATTTTGAAAACACTAACAATAAAATATGGCAAATGAGATAACCTTTGCGAAAGATGGTAAAATTTGCTAATTTTATAATGATACCTTAGAGCGTGACATAAAAACCATTTATTCGGCCAAATGTTTTGCTCATTAATTTTAAAAGCCCGACTCTCCCGGATAACCGTTACAATATGAACAGAAAAAATTCCCACATAAATTATTTAAATAACTTATAGTTTCGTTTTTATTACCAGGATTTTGCTTTTTTAACCGGAAATTTCATTTCCATACAATACGGTTATTTTACCAGATTCTTTTACAGTGTACAAAGAGTTTATTCGTACTGGATTGGCGACCCTCTACAACTTTGTAATTTACATACTCTTTACCAATCTTATAGTGTGCGGTTTCAAGCATAGGAAAGCGAATTTTGTTACATGCCGCCAAATCGCAGTGAAAGCTTTCTTATAGCACCAATACCTAACCTAAGCTGAGTACAAATACCTAAGTATAAATTCTATAGCTAGCATTGTGGCCTTTTGAAACTTAAATGGGAATATGCAGATCTTATATGTTATGTAATAATGTCTGCGGGGAAAAATCACTGATACAGCAGTAAATCAGAGGTTTGATGTTAGCACACATTGTTATGCAATTTTACTGCCTATGACTTTCAGATGCTAAAATCTACTGAAAAAATTAAACTTAAATAAGTAGGAATGATCATTAAGGCAAACAATTTACAATCTAATCGCACCCATAGACCTTGAAAACGTCATTAGATAAAATCATTAGACATCTCTAATCATTTAATCTACTAAAAAAAATACTTTATAGCATCCTTTTACATTTTCACACCTATTACTTTTTATCAAAACTCAGTTTTAGTCAAAAATCAATTTTATTGAAAAAGGAATATTTTCTATGTTCACTGTTTCAAAAAGCAATAAATTGTTCTAAAAAATAAACGTTTTAAATTGCTGAATGTTTTAAATTTCTCAGTGTTTATAGTTAGTTTGATTAATAAGTAGGATTGATTATAAGTAATCCTTAAATAAGTAGGAATGAAAATTAAGGCAAACAATTTACAATCTAATCGCACCCATAGACCTTGAAAGGTCATTAGGTAAAATCATTAGACATCTCTAATCATTTAATAGTATAAACTTCACTGAAATGTTCAATTAGTACTCATTTCATTTCAACATTATTCCAAAATAGAAATTTATCCAGATTTAAGATTAAACGTTATTAGAAAGTGAAGTAATCGACTGAAAGTCCTAATCCAAAGTTCTTAATTTACTAGAATACGTTACTAATCTAAGTTTGACATCATGGAAATTTACTGGATGTTAGTAATTGATGGTGAATAAATAAAGCTACAGGAATTTTTGATAAAGTTTCTCTGGATTAAATTTAAGTTTTTTTTTTGGCAACAATCAATTTACAAATAATACATCGTTCTATTTAAAAATTCAATTATTATTCAAACTTCGTTTAAACAACACAGACTTCTGTTAATAGCTTTGAATTTCATTGCTTTAAAAAAATACTTTAAAGCATCCTTTTACATCTTCACACCTATTACTTTTTATCAAAACTCAGTTTTATTCAAAAATCGATTTTATCGAAAAAGGAATATTTTCTATGTTCACTGTTTCAAAAAGCAATAAATTGTTCTAAAAAATAAACGTTTTAAATTGCTGAATGTTTTGAATTTCTCAGTGTTTATAGTTAGTTTGATTAATTTTTTTTTCTGAAAAATAAATTTAAGCAATTATTTCGATAATACATGGATTTCTCATGAGTTATTATGAAAATGAAGTTGCAAAAATATCAAGCAAAATATTTCTTGACGGTTTCAAATTTTAGCAATATTTTAAGATGTTAGCATTTTTTTTTATTTACTTAGTAATATGATGATAGTCCATGTTGATAGTTTCACTAAATAATACAAAAATAGCTTTTAAATAGCCAAAACTAGATTTAAAATACCTAACAAAGCAAAACTTACTTTAAAAGACCGAAATAAAGAAATTGACATTGCAGTGTCCCACAACAAATATGACATTAAAACGCACTGCGAAATAAAATTGATTTTAAAATACCCTACAAAATAAAATTTAGGTGTTCAACAATATAACAAATTTTTAACTTGTCTTGTCCGTAAAGTTATACGATAAATGGATGCGAATTTACATATCTTTTGACTGTTTAGATGACCAAATTTTTGGTTTTAAAAGTTAAATATTTTTTAAAAAGGAAACTCGGCATTATTTCAATATAATTAATGTTGTGTGTTTTAGTTTGTTTCGCGTGCAAAGTATTTTTAAAAATTAATTGCTAGAATAAGATTAGACTGAAATTAAATGACATTTTCAGGAATTGCCTGGAACAAATATTCTGTTTTCAAATTCTATTTTTTTTCACAGATCGCATTAATTTATATATTTCAAATTGTCAATAAAAGTAGTAATTAATCTTTTAAATACTGATTCCATTCATGCGTTTTCTTTATATGGAATTACTCTAAAACACTTATACAATAAAGATTTCTTTTTAAGAATTTATTATTAAGTAAGAAGTGTTTTCCTTTCAAAGCACTTAAGCATTTTTTCACAAAAATATAATGGGATAAAAGTCAAATTATAATTACCTTTTATCAAAATAATGAAGACATGATAAATTTGAAAAGTATTAAAAATGAGAAGTGGCAACTAATGTGTATTTAATTAAGAAGGATTATAAAGTAACTCATTCGCGTAATAAAAGTATTATTTGGATTTTTTTATGTTTTATTCATATAAATTAAATTAAATTGTTATAATTCCTTTTGCGTTTGAGATATTTTACAAGTTTTAATTTTTTTAAATAAAGACAATAATGATTACGAATTCAAAATGATTTTAAGCAAATATTTTCGATCATTCATTATTGACAATCAAAAAACAATTCGCAGGTTTAATCCCAACATTTTGAATGTTTAATATTTTCCAAAGTTTACAACTGATTCGAGCACAAGTTGTTTTAATAACATATTGGAAAACTTTCTAACACAGAGTGATTACATATTTTATTTTAAAACTAATTGTTATCAATAAAGTTAACTGCATTAGATAATTTTTCTTTATTTTTATACTTTTGTGTGGTGCCTGGAATCGGATTTTATACCTGTGTTTCCTTTCCAGTAATTATAAATTTCATATTAATTTTAATTAAAAATTAAAGAATATTATATATCGTTATTTTTATAGAATAATTAAAATTTAATCTTTGTAAACAATCGCTTAATTATGATAAGATGCAATATCTATGCTAAAAATTTTAAACTAATATATATATANATATATATATATATATATATGTATTATGCTATCATGATATATGTTTATATATGCTATTATATACATTCCTTTTTTTATTCCCTCGATATAAAAAAATTTTACGCGTCTCCATCGTTGTTTTGTTGATTCAGTTATACGTTGAATTTAATGCCGTAGCGCAAAAACTTAAAACTTAAAAGCTTGAAATTATGAGGTACTGTGAACTTGAATATTTTAATGTTTGATAATGGAGAATTATTAACCGCTAAAAACTCTTAGTGCAAAAATGCACTGATTTGCAATCACAAAACTTTAACTATTCAGTTTAATTTTTTTTTGTCAGTTGAAATTTAATTTCCTGTCATTTTTGAGAGTTTAACATTATTTCGTATATCAAACTTGCTTGAAAAAGTATTGCAGTTTTAAGTACTTTTTCGCGAAATTCGTATAAACTTTAGCATTTAACAAGGACAATATATCATTTGTTGAAAAGAGAAATAGGCATTTATTTTTATCTGTCGAAATTTTTATTTTATGTTAGAAAAATTCATTTTTTTCTTCCCAAATCTTTGTATAGGATGCAAAAAAAATGCACCTCTCTTAATGAGGATGAACTATTTTCAGTATCACATAACATCATACTTTTCCTCGGGGCCAAATCATGATAGCAAAAATTCACAGCAATCAATCCAATTTATTCCATGCTCTTCACTTTTATGGGACCGTGAAAATTTCCTTTCATAGTACCTATTATAAATCTGCACAGCATTGATGGAGTTTTAATGTGTACAAAAATTACTATTATTATATATTGTTCCTATATTAGTATATTTGGTGTCTATTAAAACCGCACCAATTACCATAATACCAGTAGCATCTGCTACCAAACTCAAATAAGTATCATTGGCATCGCATCAAAAAAAAGTACGGCGACTATTTATAATTCTCCACTCCTTCAGTTATTTTACTTTTATGAACAGAACGTACTTTTTTAATTCGTTTTGCACAAATTAACAAATTTAAACATTGTTGGCATTACAGCGATTTTTCGCACTTAAGTGAATAAGTGTGATTTCTTCATTAATTTTCTTTTCCTTTTAGTGCATAAAATTTTTTTTTAAATTTCAACTACCTTTATTTTATAATTTAAATTTTTATAGAAATACATTTTAAAAGCATAATTTAAAAATATAAAAGCAAAGTTACAGATAAATTTGGAAATGCTAATTTGGAGAAGTTGTCTGCGCTTGCTACTGAGCACACGTTGATCATTTAGCTTAGACAGAGCGAATAATAAATAATTAATTATTGAAAAATGCGAAATTTTCTTTTAAAAAATCATAAGCTATGTGAGCTGGAAAAACATCAGTCACATTACCTTTACAATTTTTGAAAAAGAAAAAAACAGTCCATAGTTCAATTTAAAGCAATACTATGCTATGCTTATGTTAACATGTCTAATGCTATGCAATATGATAATTCCCTTTTTCACATGTCTCGCTCGAACGATCCGATGCAAAATTTCAGGCGAATTTTTCGATCGAGGGCTAAATTGACTCTTGCAGTCACTGTCCAAATTTGATGACTATAGAACAAATGGTTCTATATTTATAAGAGAGGCAAATACTCTGGCAAATGCGCATTTGTTCGTTTTTTGCATTTGAATAGCCAAGTTTTTGCATCCAGAACTTGCTTTTAGGTTTTTAGTAAAACGAAACCTAAATTATACGAATAAAGCAGATTTATATTTTACAGAATCATCATTTCACATAAAAAACGTTTTATGTGAAACATACTTTTTTACGTTATACTAATATATATATATANTATATATATATATATATATATATCACAGTCAACTTTTCACAACCAATATGCTTGGAGAAACATTCCCCGAAACCACTTGAAAGTTAAAGAATTTGGTGAATCGGAAATCTAGTTTGTTTCATTTTATTCTGCTACAGAGTCTATCGGTATGGATCAATGGAATTTTTTACAAAGATAAACAGAAACCGATCGACCTTATGCCGCATCGTGTTACTCCGATACTTTTTTTCTCTTTGTAAACAGAGGTCGTTTTCTCTCACGGGGATAGCCCATTTCAATGACTACTCGAAATAGAAGGTAACGCGATTTGAGTCTTTGTAAAGTGTGAGAAAAGAGCAAAATGAAACAAAACTGCAACGTTATTGCAATTCTCAAAAAGAAAATAGTGTTAGTCGTTATTTTATTACTTTTGACAAGTAATTTCTATTTAAATTTCTCTTTTAAAATTTAAGTAGCATATATGGGTAAGTAGCATATATATATAGGGGTGATTCTTTTTAAACGTGACAATTTGGAAACAAAGAATTTCTTCAAATTTAAAGTCTTCGAAATAATCTAACAAATTTTTTGTATGCTTCTTTACTTACATTTATTAATATCTTACAGACAGCAGTACAATTTTTTGACATTTACTCGAGGAAAAAATAATAGAAATTCACCAAATCTGGAATGCCAGGAAAACGACATATTAGCTTAGAAGTTTAAAAAACAGTAATTTTAAGTTAATAGTAAGTAACTCAATCAACTTAAGCCTTTATGTTAAATGGACCATAAATTGCTTAAATTAATTCTTTTTATTGAAGTGAAACTTCTAATGCGACTTCCAACAAGGTTGCGTTAAGCGTTTAACGCTACTGTTGAGCTGTTGCGTTAAATGTTCACCGCTCCTGGGGAGGGGCAATGTTGATAAAGTTTGTCTTAAAGAAACAATATGATTTCACTATAAATCAATTTCTACCCTTTCCTATTTTCATTTCCACATTAGGAAGTTTCACTTCTTCCGAGCGATGGAACTCCACGCACTATTTTTTCACTGTGGAAAGAATCAAATTTTTTTGTTGTTGCTGATATGTGCAGAATAAATTTGTGTATAATAATCAATCATTAAATAAATAAATAACTTTGATTACATCCAACCATATTTCAATCATACATAAACTTGGTATTAGGTTAATATTTGCTTTACCTTCTTACAGTATTGGCAGTTAAAAAATTTTTTTGGTATGGCTTCAATGTCCTGGAATTCATAAGCCAGGAAAATGACAGCTAGGGTAATGACAAATTCACCATTTCAGAGCATATAACTTTACTTTAATTAAATATTTTGGCCTCAGACATTTACATTCTTCAGAAAACAACAGGATTTCTTAAAATAACTCAGATAAATCTATGTATTTTATGTTATTAATGATTTCAAGAAGCCAGGAAAATGACAACACAAAAACCTACTCACCTTCAAAAATTTTCTGAAATAGATTTTGAACCAGAAAATTGACTCTCTATTCATGAAACAAGACATGTTCATATAGGAGGGTATCTAATCAATCTATTAAAATAAGCTGGCTCTATATATTTTGGCTATAAACCACTAAATAAAAGTAGCCAGGAAAATGACAGATCTTCTTAGGACAAACAAATTATTGACAAAAAAAAATTATTTTTAACGAAGCTTTTGCAAATAATACCCTCTGCGTGTATTTTGGAAATGCTTACACCGGTTGAGATAAAAAAATTAGATATTGAAAAATTTATGGGAAGTTTTGAAGATAGTTATTATTGGAAACTTTGTTTGGGACATGGCAGGAAAATGACATTTTAAAGTTCAATTAAATTTTTTAACTTTACAAAACAGTCACTGCTAGTGCAAAGTCATTTTAAAATGTTAACAGCAATGCAATTTATGAATTTTTTTTTTGAATTTTTTTTTCAGAATGACCACCTTTGGCAGAGCGGACCGCTGTTAGACGTGCAGGAAGAGAGACAATCAGGTTTCTGAAGGTGTTCACTGGGATGTTGAGCCATGCCGACTCCAGTGCCGTTGCCAGCTGCACTAGATTACGCGGTTGAGGATCCATGGCGCGAACAACCAGATCGAGGTGGTCCCACAGATTCTCGATTGGGTTTAAATCAGGTGAGTTTGGTGGCCGGGGGAGTACGATAAATTCTTCCTGGTGCTCTTCGACCCACACGCATACACTGCGAGCTCTATGACACCTCGCATTGTCCTGCTGGTAGATGCCATCATTCTGAGGAAAAATCATTCGCGTGTAGGGGTGGACATGGTCCGCAAGGACAGATGCGTACTTGTGCTGATCCATCATACCTTCCACAATGATGAGTGCACCGCACCCAGCGAATGCCAGGAAAACATTCCCCAAACCATAATGCTCCCTCTTCCAGCCTGCAGCCTTCCGGCAATTGTTGCAGGGTGCTTGCTTTCAGACGTTTCACGCCTTATACGCCACCGTCCATCTGTCCGATGGAGCATAAAACGTAATTCATCGGAAAAAGCCCCCTGTTGTCACTCTGTGGACGTCCAGTTGCGGTTCCGGCGTACAAATTCCAGCTTTCGTCACCGATGAACAGCAGTCAGCATAGGTGAATTGACCAGGCGTCAGCTGCAGAGGCCCTTGCGCAGCAACGTTCGCTGAACAGTTGTTAAGGATACACTCTTGGTAGCCCCTTGGTTCATCTGGGCGGTCAGTTGCTCAACAGTTGCACGTCTGTTCGCCTGAACGCATCTCCGTAGCCTTCGTTCGCCTCTGTCATCTATGGCCCGTGGTGCACCACATGTGCCACGCCGCTTGTTTTGTACGGTGCCATTTTGCCATGCACGGTATACTTTTACCACGGTGGCAGGCGAACAGTTCACAAAATCAGCCGTTTCCGAAATGCCTCCACCCTTGGCCCGAAAGCCAATAATCATGCCCTTTTGGACGTCGCTACGTTTCTGCATTACGCCAACGATTGAAATGCTTTCCGATGCCCTATGACATCCTATATATACACTCCACTGTGATGTGCTGCCACCTGCTTTTTGTGATTGGTTATTTCACGTTGAAGTCGAAAGTAGGTTGTGGTCACATTAATGTGACTGGAGATATATATATATATATATATATATAAAATGAAAAGTTTGCGTCTCTCTCTCTTATAACTCTTGAACCATAATCACTAGTGTCCTGAAATTTAAATAGTGGGCCTCTATCCTGAAATGCGTTTAAAAAATTCAATTAGATCAATTCGGGAGAGACAGTTCAAGAATGACATTTCTTTCGTTAGCTTTGAAAACGCCATTGATTGCAACGACACAGCAGATGATTATCGTTTTTCGAAATATTTTTAACATTACATAAGTGGGTATTTCATAGCTTTTAGTTTTCTTCAAAAAAGATTCTTTTGCACGTCTTTTAAGTTTTAAAAGTTGATTATCAGTTACGTCGGATAAACTCAATGATCAGCATGAACGGGATAACAATAGTGTTTTACGTATTACAAATTAGTGTTCCCAAAGTTATTTGAAACTACATATTTTTTTTTATAGTTATGCTTTCCATACGAGAATCTGTTAAACTAAATAAATTAAAATGAACAATAATTCAAATAAAAAGTGAAAAAAAAAAGTTATGCCCTTAAAAAGAAAATTAAAGCCGAAAGACTTCTAATTCGTATGGAAGAAACGTAAAAAGTCACCCTACTCTTATTGGCATGAATGTTTCTTGAATACTTTTATTATTATTAAATAATTGAATTAAAAAACTATGTTCCAGAAAGCAAAATTTACTGAAAAAATGATGTAGTTATTTTAAAAGGAGAACCATGAAAAATCTCCTTAGAACTATTCCCTCCATTAAAGCTCTTTAAACTTTTGTAATCTGTACAAACTTCTTAAACAAAAAGTTAGTTGTGTACTAAATAATTAATGGTTAAATGGTACTAATTCACTTGAGGGAAACTTAAAAGAACAATCTATTATAGGACGCCAATAATGCTCGATTAATTTTGGTAATAGGTACTTACTGAAATAAAAAATAAACTATGTGTAAAAAAGCAAAATCTATACACTTATTGAATCCAAATTTATTTAAAATGACCATACTTAATTCCTTTTGGTGTAATAGATACTAATTTTAAAAAAAAATCTTTAATCTATATGTACTATAAAGCGAAATTAATGGGGAAATGGTTCTAATTTGTTTTGGTTAAACTTAACGAATTGAATTGTCTTACTATTATTGACGCCAAGGATTCTTGCTTAATTTTTGTAAGAAGTGCTAATTGAAATAAAAAATTTGTTATGTACTAAAAAAGAAAGTAAGCGGAATAATGATACTAATGCATTTAGGAAGAATTTAAAAAAATTGCCATACTTTTATTGACTCCAAAGGTGCGATTAATTTTGATAATGGGAAACTTTTGGTATCATAGTAATTGAAGCAATTTATGTATGTACCAAATGTACTTATATAGGTACAATTATTAGGATTTGAGATTTTTTCTGGACTTTCGAAAGAAATAAGTATCGTAGAAAATCACAAGATTGTAGTAAATTCTGAATGTCATGAATTTTTGAGCAGTGGCAATACGTTAAAAGATACTGAATCAAGTTAATATTTCTTTTGTTGAAGTGAATTAATAAATACGTTTGCTTATTTTACTGTTAAATTAATTGCTTAATTAATATATAAACGTTAATATGTTAATTGTTAAATTAATTTAATGTTAACTTATAATTAAAAAAATGGAATAAATTTATATGTCTTTCAGTTATATGCATGTTTCCATAAAGCTGTTCAGTTCTGATTTATTAATTGTTTAATTTTTGCAAATCGTAGGGAGAAGGGGTATTCAGTTAGCATATATATATATTGAAAGATTAAATGCATTAATTTAACTTTGTTAAAAAAAAATTTATTTGCAAAATCTTTACCGTCATTGGTACCATAATGCGTGATATTTTAACAAAAAAGTTGGAATATGTAGTAATTTTGTCCAATTCATTTGAAATCAAATTTTTTGAAATTGAAAAATCACTCATTAAAAGTTTTACTAATTAACAGTTCTCATTTATCCATTTTCAAAATAGTTTCAAATAAACTAGCTTTAAATGTGTATTAAAATTTCTGACATATGCTAATAGCAGATATGGTGTTTACTGAGGGCATATATAGTAGATAGTGGAAAGGTGAGCAAAGGATTAAATTTACAGGAAATTAGGATTCTCAGAATTCAGTACTCAAAGTTGCTACCTTTGACAGCAATACCAGCTATAATCAGTCTGGGCGATCTGAAGCAGGGATTGCGAGGTATTTTTGTGGATTTCAGTCAATAAAGCTTCAACACTATTAATACTATAATATTAATAAAGCGCATTTTAACAATAGTGATTGGTTAGGGGTGGTTTTTATTTTATTCAGCAAGAACGAACCTCATTTTGCGTTTAACCAAAGTTTTAAAAATAGTGACACCCTTTGCGATTGTCCGTTGAATCAAAAATTGAACTGGCGATGATGTCACGAAAAACTAATATTTTGAAAAAAAATTTTCTCCCTTGTGGAATGCTGAATTTGAATAAATTTTGATCTTAAGATTGAGTGCTGCAAGCCTGTGATATATATATATATATATATATATGTATATTACNTATATATATATATATAATTCTTATCTTAATTAATTTATTTAAACATTTATAAATAATAAATTTTGAAAATCAAAAGTCTAATATTTCATTAATTTTTAATTGAAACAAAATATAATGTAAAGTATAAATATTATTTCTATAAATTCTTTGTAATATATGTATTAAAAATATCAATAAGAGTTTTTCAACAATAGATGCAAGCTACACTGAGCATGATTTTAAGAGCGTTAAAATAGTCGACTCATGATATTTCCTTTCAAATCTCCCTAAGGTTTTCTCGATTATTTCTTTGAGTCTAATTGAACTAGAAAATCCTTTCAACAATTTACCTATGAGTATTTTTTTTCACCCAATGAAAAATAAAATCATCTAGCGATTTGAGATCTAGATATTTTCCCTTCAATGCTTGCTGTTCTCAGTATCATTTATG
Source organism: Parasteatoda tepidariorum (assembly GCF_043381705.1). Taxonomy (NCBI): domain Eukaryota; kingdom Metazoa; phylum Arthropoda; class Arachnida; order Araneae; family Theridiidae; genus Parasteatoda; species Parasteatoda tepidariorum. Next base: position 104,743,517 of record NC_092204.1, on the reverse strand, counting down.
TTTTAATACGTGGAAAATTTTATAGATTACTTTTAAAATCACTAAATAATTGAAGTCCTTTGAATTCCTTGATAAAAATAAAATAGCGAAGAGAAGAATGAAATTTGACAGAAGTGGTAAGAAATGGCTGCACACACTAAACGGTGCCCTAAAGAATGCAAGATTTGAATTGTATCTCCTTGTGTGTTGCCAACAAAAGAAATAAAATAAAAAACAGAAAACTGATAGTTCAGAGTTATAAAAATAGAGCATTCTATGAATGAACACCGTGTTTTCATTGTTGAGAAAAATTTTAGATTCGTTTATTTACAATAAGTTTCATACAATTAAATTTAAAATTTGCAAAGAAGTAAAATTAATTTGGAAGAAGTATTCAATAGCTATTTTGTTATAAATATAAACTATATATATGATTTCCCAGGCGTGTAGTGTTAATAAATTATTCATACGTGCAAAACTTATTCACACAGGTCGATGAATATATAGGAAAATCGTAATCATAAATTTAATATAATTTATCGTTACTATATTGAAGCTTTAACGCGAAATAGTTAATTTGAAATTTGGAATCTATTCATAAATATCTTTAATAAACAATCCTGTGCAAGACAAGGAATAATTTTGTAATCGTATATTTCGAATAGATTTTGTAGGACTTTATGTACGTTGAAGTATAATACGAAAAAAACTTTTCTTTGAAGTTGAAAATTTCATGTCAATAACAAGTTGTCTTTGTGGTAACGTATTAATTATGAGACAATTTTAAAATACCTTAGTCTGAAATCAGTCTATTGTTCTTCAAATAAAGCCGTGATTTTCAGTATATGCTCAAAACTGCTAACTTTACAAAGCAAAGTATTATAAATGTAGTAGAATGTAGCAATCAGATCTCCAATTGTCTACTTGAAAAAGTTACTTTTCATCAAAATAAATGGATACTTTCAGTCTTTTAGGTTGGTTTTTATGTAGATCATGGTCTAGAAAAAGGTTTTCATGCAATTACTAGGGGACATAAATGTTTCTTTTTTCGTTCCCAAGATAACAGCAAAAAATTTCAAACATTCTGATTATTTATTATATTATTTATTTTATATATTTCTTACATTATTCTTTTGTTGGCAACATGTATATATTCTTTGTGTACACTTGTGATAGTAAAAGAGTTTGTTCTATGAGATACTTGTTTTAGTGTTGATTGTAATTAGAAGCATTTACGTTTACAACCAACACACATTCCTTACAATGTCAACTTAAAGAGATGTATGAATTCCTTCCAAACAGTTCAAAAAATTTTATTCTGTACATTGTTAAATTACACTTAATTTGTTTTTTGAATTTAAAATCTACAATTTGTATATATTTTTTTTCTTTTTTTTTTTTAATAAAAGATTACGATTTCATCCTTTCCAAACACAAATAATACCTATATCCATTCGTGTGACCTAAATGAAACAATATATTTTAATTTCATCAAAATTATCTAACCTAAATAAGTGACAAAATTCTATCGACTTGAAATTCGAATTCTTCCTAATATGAACATGAAGTATTGCAAATGATCAAAATTTAGAGTTCAAAACGTAAATAAAAATTACAATCACTGCATAGAAGTATTTTCTTGGTAAAGTTTCGAAATCTGAAGCTTATATATCTTTTGCCAAATGATGTTAAATAAGACAACAGCATGAATAAAGCACAATTAAAGAGCAGAAATGAATATATTATTATAGTAATTTTTTTAACGTTGCTTTAATCTGCGTAGCGCAAAATATGCCCTAGTCTCCATTTACATAAGTAAAGTTACCTATTTTATAACAGTCGTTGACCCTATTTTCAGTTTACGACTACTAATGTTCAAATCCAATGTTCACTACCAATATTCAATATAGAAGACAAGGGAACTCCTTGATCAAGTATTGGGAGAAATTTGACTTCGTGGAGGACTTTTTCATGGAACTAATCTGAATTTGCGTTACATGGAGAGGATAACCACGAAAATTAACCTAATGAAAAGAGGACTCTAACCCATGAAAACCTCTGTCACTGAGGATATTTTACGTCAGCACTGTGGATGGTGTGAACCAGCTGTGAAATTCATATCGACCATCAATGGCTGGGAATCGAACCTTGGTCATCTCATTGGGAGGCAAGTGCTCTATCTCCTGCCAGTGGTCTACGATTTATTAATTTTTTTATTTCAGTCAAAATTTAAAATTATTTTTTTATTTTAATTGCCCTTTCATCTGCCGATGTTTATAGTATCTCCCATACCTATACAATAAGGCTATTGAGAAACTAAAAGTGCATGCTTTAAAATATTTTTCACTAAAGTACATTGACATGAAATATTTTTTTTTTAAATTTATCTAACTATTATCTGCTTTGTAAAGAATTATCAGTTTTGTTCCTGAAAAAGGAAAAATAATTAATAGCAGTTTTTCGAATATTCATTATTCTAACCAATTTCGAATTAGTACTTTTTATGTGTTCACTTTTTCTTTAAGACTAAAAACTATATTTTTTTCCATTAAAATAAAAAAAATTCCATTCCTTTAAATTAGGAAAAGTAACGATTCATTTTATATTATTTTCAAAAAGCGAAAAAAATAATTTTGTATAATTTTGATTTGCAGGAATAAAATTTCAAATAACTGTTAACTCAATTAAATAAAGCAATATAATTCCATTCAGTTCAAGTATTTTTAATGTTTATGTTCTAGTTGACAATAAAACAAAAACTGCATTTTTGTGTGGATGAAATATTGCAATATAAACTAAGCATTGTATTTAAAATTTTTATAATTTCTCACTGTTAGTTCTGTTAAGAAATTACACATTTGAACCAAAAGATATTTGAGTTTTATCTAATTTTTTTAAGATAATAACTTATAAGGTAATAACATCTTATAAACTAAAAATCGCGTTTTAAGCATTAAATAAAATAATGATGTAACAAAAATAATCGGATACTTAGGAATAATGGTAATAATAATAGATTAGGTATATACATACACACACTAAAAGTTGTATTGTATTTTAAATTTTCATTACTGAGAATTCTAGACATAAACCTTCGCCAATAATTGGAACTTAAGATTGTGGATTGTGGTTCGTTATTTCTTTTTCCTTTGGCAAAAAATGAATTCAAGAAAAAGGCGAAAATCCCTTGTTTAGTGTCACGGTCACTTAGTATTTTTTTAAACATGCGCATTTTCTTTACAAAAGTTAAGAGTTTATTAGAAAAAAAATAATTACTCTAATATATATTTTATGCAAACTAGAATATGGTATTGATAAACAAATATTAGAATATTCATACTTTAAAAATTGTATAAATATGTGCATAATAATTTGTATGAATACTTGTATAAATAATTGTATAAATGCTTGCAAGTTTCTGTTAACAATAATCATCCAAAATATTATAAAAAAATACCTGAAACTTAAGATAGAAGAACTTATGTGCGCTCATTAATTAACATTCATTTTAAAATAGAATATTAGTTTAAGGAGGTCGTACGTTTAAGGAGCCCGTAAAAATCTGTTACCACAGTCGCTATATTAGCTATCTATGCTAGTATATTGGGAACCTATTATCATTGCATCTATTACCTAATACTACAGCAAAAGTAATACTTATAATGATTAAATAAGCATCACTGATGCAAATAAGAGTTTAATGAGATTCTTAACATTATATTTAACGGAAAAGCTGAAATATTATTTGTTAATATTTAAAGCTTTAAAACTAAATTTAAAATTATAGGCTATATAAAAATTACAAGGCTTACGAAATTATAATAATTACAAGAGTTGAACAGTGAGAGCCGTAAACTTATATTTGAGTCTGGTCGGTAACAAAATCACTTTAATTAACAGGAAACTCCAACTATAAATCGTATTGCGATTGGTTTTTTAAAGAGATTATTAAATTCACAATTCTGTATACAAAGTTTGAAATGCCTTAAAAAATAAATAATCAGAATACGAAGCATGTAACTGACGCTCGCTCAACATAAATGACAAATGAACTTTCGGAAGTATTTTTTTTTTAATGCAATGCTATTTAAAAAGACGAACTTGTATTTCTCTTTTTACACAGAAACTGCTTTTTATAACTAGCATCTTTACAATCAATATAAAATATCTACTTGCGAAAAACATTTTTGAGTTTCGTTCTAACGCAGCATTTCACATTTTTAAAAAAGCTTTTCAAAAAATAAACATTATAGTTTAATCTCTCTCAGACTTTTTAACTTTTTTGGAGAGTGAAACAAATTGTTGTTTTGATAAAAGAAGAGTTTTTTTTGTCCACGAGATATCGATTGTCTTGCTTGAGTATTTTTTATCCAGAGAAATGCAATTTTCTTTTTGAATGATTGCTAATAATTTCGGCTGTTTTTTTTTGCTATATTTTTTGCGCTTCACTTATTAAAAAAGCCTTTTAGATTACAATCATTTATACTAATAAATAAAAGTCTTTTTTATAATAATTTTAGTTTTTAATTAAATTTTTGAAAATATGAAAAGAAAATTATGATTGATCATTTCTATATAACACAACCCTTTTCCTGATGAAATTAATCATTACTATCATTGCGACGCACATGGTAAATCACTTTAGACGTAACTATTTGCTTTTAATTATAACACGGCAAAAATATTTTCACCCTAAATGTTACGTCATTAATGAGAAATTAAGTGATTTTTCTCTTAGTTATCTGATTCCAGTTGGAAAACAATGAACTCGCTTTAGAACAACATATTGATAGGCCACGTTTTTAAACTGATTAGATATCTTATGAGAGGTTTTTCGATTGAACCTATAAGTGAAAAACTATACAGAAAACTGAAGTATTCACACGGAAACAACACTAAGACAGAACGTGAGGCAAAAATATAACCTAAAACCTTCTAAAAGTATTGCACATACCTCAAATCTTCCGAACATAGTTTTTTTCTGAATTTTCAGAATCTTTTTCTAATTAACAGAGAAAAACACAATAAAATATATTAAATTGAATTTAAAAGACGATAAATTCAATTATTTGTAAACTTAAGGAAAATTTGTCATTTATAAAAAATAAATCTAGAGTATGTCCTATTTAAAGTCAAAGTTGACTGATATAAGACTTCTGTGCTTGCACTGTGATTACAATTACCCTATTTAATTAAATAAATACCAAATGCAATGTATTTTTCCTTATAAAATACCTAGTCAATCTATACAATGATAAGGCAAAATTTATGATAATTCTCTTAGATTTCATGTGATATAAATCTGTTCAAAAATTAGACATTCCATATATTGATGACAATTATACAGTGGCAATAACACTTGAAATTAAGTTTTTTAAACAAAAGATGTTTTAGTGAAATTTTGCCGTTTCTACATCTCAAAAGGTTTGCTCTCTTTAAGGTCATATGGTCAACATAACCCTTTAATAGATCAATATTTTGTCACTTTTTTTGCAAGCAGATTCTTATCGTACTTCTTTGTTAGTCTTATTATTCTACATCATTTGATAAAGCAAATAAAAACGAGCGTAATACGAAAATAGTTTATTTAAGTGCGAATGAAATTCACCTAATTACAGCTAAAAAAAATTTTAATTTGCTGCACTATTTATCACAGAACTTCTAAAACTTATATGCAATAGAGCTCCGACTGATTTTCTGTGACATCATTTGGCAAGGACACCGTGAATAACAAAAATTACACATAACCCGAGAAAACTCGAAAAGTAAGGCAGAAACGGGAAAAATTTCTATAACAATCATTTATACATGTATATATATATATTTTATTTATGCAACAGAAATTATTATTCCACAACTAAATTGTGTAATTGCTACTCGAGAAGAAGTGAAGAGATTATATCTAACTTTATGATTTAAATTAGATTTAATCGGGTATCTGGGAGTAATGTCACGCGTGTGCGTCAAACCTAATTGGCTCCTAAATCGACAAATGCCACGATTTACCTACGATGACGTCATTTGCTGGTATCTAATTATTGAAAAAACAAATGATAAAGAGAAAAATTAATACGTACATACTTCATTGAAGTACACAGACATAAAAGAGTTCAATTGCTCCCAAAAAAAACAATGATTGATCACTTGTTAAATAATTTCCGATATATTCGAAATGCTAGCGCATATTTCGCACCGAGTTGAATCTATACGTGGATTATTGAAAATTTACTTTATATTAATATCTTTGCTACACAGCCATCTCTCTCCACACAAAATGTAAAGTTTACCGCTCAATGTGGATAATAAAAATCACACTGTTGATGTAAACAGTTTGATTTGTTCATTCATTGAAAATGTTGACTATTTTCTGACAAACTTTAATGGCGGAGAATCTTAGCTAATCTAAAACTGTGTATGCAAATTTATCCTTTTACAAGGCATTTAGTTGTTGGTAATTAATGGCGAAATAACCGAAGCTACACTTATTAAAGGGAAAGCTTTCTCTGATTAAGTTTAATCTCTTAAATTTACGGTCACTCTTTCAGCTTACAATGTAACCGTCTTTTATCCCACTCAACGCCATTTCGAGAATTGTGTTTAAAACATTAATTACGCAAGACTTGTTATGTCTTACATTGTTTATGCCTGGGGGTACTTAACTTGTAAATTTCGGTAGATAATACAAAACTGAATCTAAGTCTTGATTGCATTTATTTAATTAGTTGAATGTAACTCACTGATAATTAAATATAATTATTTCTACAACAATTTTTTTAAAAATAAATAATTTAGAAAGTATTTTAAATTTTGGAAACCATTATTCAAATAATTGAAAGCAATACCTCACGTTCATTTTATAAAAAATATTTAATGTAATTCCGTGATAATTAAATGTAATTATTTTTATATCATTCATATTAAATATTATAAAATATTATAAAATATTTCTCAAATAATTAAAAGCAACAGCTCTCGTTCATTTTACAAAAAATATTGAATGTAAGTGCAATGTTGAGTCCATTAATTAAACGTAAAGGTAATGAAGTATAGTTCTTAAAATAATTTAGGGTATTTCTTCAAGTAATCATTGGAAGTTTTGCAAATAATTAAATGTAATAATTAAATTAAATTCACTAAACAATTTATGTAATTAAATCAATGTAATTTATTTTAAATTTGAATGCAATAACTTGAAAGTAATTCTTCAAACAGTTCATTTTATTATTTTTAATGAAATTCTTTAAAAATCTCAATATAATGAACTATTGTATAAGATTCTTGAAAAACAAATTTAATTATCGGTACTAATTATTGATTTTTTTAATTATTTAACTATGATCTCTTAAATATTTGAATTGAATATTTTAACTATGGTTCTTTAAATAATTGGATAAAATTCCGAAACTGAATACAGTAATTTGTATAATCCTTTAAATGATTGTGCATTTGTACCTTTCGCAATAGATGTAAATTTTAAAGCTATTTTCTAAGAAACAATCTAATAGAAAATAAAATCTGTGTGTTGAGTGTTTGGTTGTCGTGATTTTTTGAAATTTGATTTCTGATTATATTTATTTCCTTGATTGACCTAATTATTGAAATATTATAATTCTCTAAACTAAAAATAAATAATCAGAAATAACGCACCAGAAGTAAGTGGTTTCCTGAAATTTAAATTTCCTTTTAAAAACAAAATACAATTATCAGAAATAATCTAAAAATACTAAAAAAATTGCCTAAAACTCTAAAATTGCAGTTCAAGAATAACTTCCTAAGAACTGAAAAATTGGAATAAAGAAGATTAATTTTAGAATATTTAAAGATACGACCAAACTTAGTTTCATTTATTAAAGATCTCATTTTTGAAAAATCAAGAAAACACCAATGTACATCTCATTTCTTATTTTTAAAAGTGAAAGAACAATATAAGTTAACAATATACTTTTTAAATTTTTTTCTAACTTTAACATTTAAATTAATTTAATTTTTCAACCGTCTTAAATTTAACTAATTTTCAAAATAATTTATTTAATAAAATTTTAATTTTTTTAAATATCTTTGTATTCAAGTAAATTTTGTTACCATTAATAAATTTCCTCCAACTACAACAGGTAAGATGGAAGCGAAAGGATCATACTTTCGATGGGAATACATAAGGAAATGGGAATACATTTCTTTCGCGAACTGGTATAAAAAAGATAATTCTAAACTAGAAATAATTAAGTAGAACTTTTAACGTGTAAGGAAATCATAGTTTACATTTATATGTGTATTTGAAAAATGAATTTTGCAATAAACAGTATATTTTTAAAATTTATGCTATAATTATCTTTTGGAGTAAAATAATTTAACATGATTTTTATCTTTTTTTAATAGAACACTGTTTTGGAATATTAATAAAATTGATTCAACTTTAAATTGATGCAAAAATCAATTTGTGAACTGAAAGTTGTAATTGTAGCCTTTTAAATTTTCAAAACTCATTTAAATTATAAGTTTTAAATGTCAGTTGAAAAATCTAAAATAGAATTTAATTAATTTTTTGAAAATTCTTTATACTTCAAAAAAACGTTAAAACCTGAGCATTCAATTAAATTCAATATACTCAATATTTTTAATAAACGGCACTTTTGCCACGCCATTTTTACAAAAGAGGTGTTTTAAATACATTATTGTTAGTTACTTAAAACTTTATTGTTCTGCATTGATAACTTTTACATTTTTGAAGCCTCCCTCCATCTTTTGTTTTATATCGATAATAGGATAAAAGGAACATTTTAATTACTCGTCGTCGAGAAAGAAAAGATTTGACAAAGCTTGAATGCAATCATTTTTAGTCTTTTTATAACAGTAAAAGGTCAAAGTTATTGTACTGCATTAAAAAAAATACAGCAGATCTGAATTTAATTAAGAAACTTAATGCTTCGACTTAGGCAAACTTTTTTTAAAGTACTTTTTATAGCATTTACTACTTTATAGATTCTTTTCTTTGTGATTTATTGACATATTTATTCTATTATTATTTTCTCTTTTTTCTTCTTTTTATTTGTAATATATAATAGTAACAATTCTGTTGAATATGAACAAACATTTAATAAGACTGCAAGATTCTTCATTAAATTTATCATCGATCACATCATTTTAACCTCTGGCACTGGCAACAAATACTCAAATACTAATACAAGTATGCGAGGAGTTAAGGGTTCGATGCCGCATAAAAATCTAAACAAACTCATCTGTGATATACGAACCACGAGCATATTTCGTGATAGTTTTGTGCCGATGCGTATATTGTTCAACATTAGTTGTTTTCTGATTAAAGCCCTTATGAAAATTTAAGATATTTTTGCTGCTCATTTGAGGTTTTGCTTGGGATGTTAAGTTTGATTTAAGGTTTATTTGAAGTCGATTTCAAAAGTAACCATAAAAAATCAACTTATTAGAATTTTTAATCAAGGTATATGAGGTTGCTTTATTCTTACTGAAGGTTTTGAAGTTGATAGAAATCTACCATGGCTTAAGTTTTTTTCCAAGGTAGAGAGATTGTTTATGAGGTGTACGTGTCATTTTTCTACACTTCAAGAAAATAAGTACTTTGCGGTGTGAAAAACATTACCCTATTACAACTTAAATTATTGGTGAGCTATGTATTGGTGAGGTTGATTTTATGAGGTGTAAATGAAGTTAAAATTAATTTTTACTGATGAGGTTATTTTTGTGCAATACATAGCCTCATTTTGTTGTACAAAACATAGCCGTAAGTGTTTTTTTTTCACCCGTAAAACTCAAAACAACCTTAAAAACACCTTATTTTTTAAAAGGGGTCTTGCCTCTATCTTATACTCTTGAGCAAGAAAACGGTACGTCTCTTTAACACTAGTTGCTAATAATATATTGGGGGAACAATTGTAAGAAATTTTAATAAAAGTTGAATTATTCTTAAGGAGACCAGATTATGAGCCATGATTTAAGGGCAAATCAGCCGAGTATCCGTGAAAATATTTATGATTTGAAGGCAACCATATACGAGGCGTTTCTGAAATGAAAAGGTTCTTCACCGATAGCAGAAAAGTAAAAGTTTCTGCCCGTCCGTTGGTAACATGGACTGCAAATTTGTCTGCCTTTCCCCTGAAAGTTGTTTGTTATTTTTGTGGTGAGCCTAGTTTGAGCAAGCACATTTTCATAATGTCTGCGTTTATTCAGAATTCCGACAGGTGTAAAGTCCGTTCCATAATACGCTTTCTTCATGGAAAAGGATACGTTTTACTTTATTTTATAACCGTCGTTGAACAGCCGAATTGATTTTGGGTTTATGACTACTAATGTTCAACTCCATAACCTTGTAAATTTGGACCCAATTCAAAAGACAAGGGAAATCCTGTATCAAGTTTTGTGAGTAATTTGACTTTGTGGAGGACTTTTCGATAAAACTAACACCAACATCAGGTGCATAAAAAACATAATTTCATCAGCAGAGGCTTCGCGGCGTGCTTAGTAAAATTCATTTTTAAAGTGTCCTCTCTAACCACGTTAAAAGTGTTCCTTATAACCAGATTAAAAGTGTCCCTTCTAACCATGTTAAAATGTCATTTCCAGTCACGTTTCCTTTTATAATACAGACATTTTAGAAAGATAAAATTTCTTGTTAAACTACAACGTGTAAGACAATATTTCATCGATTACACCCAAAAAAAAAATATGTTTATTATGAAGCTATCAACTTTGATCTGTAAATCTGAAAAAGTAACCATACAAATACTTGTTGTTGTAATGTTACAAATCATCGATGCTTTTTTTTTAATACTTAATACAGCCCGAAATGCGTAGTTACGAAAATGGACGTAGTTACTGCTATGTAGATTAAGCTAACCATCGAAATATATATATATATATATATATATATATATAGCGCAGCTTTAGCGCTTGATATTTTCAACTATTACCTTACTTCCGTTTTCTTTTTGTTTNTATATATATATATATATATATATATATATATACATGTTTTACGTCAAATAACTCGAGACGTTACATGTTAACTCCTTGCAAATGTAAACTATTTATTAATGAATATAATTATTCTAATGCCAGTGGTGTTGGACACAGCCAGTGTTGTCCGTGATTATGTGGGTACTTTGTATGATTCCTACACTCGTCATCGCATTCATTTAATTTCTACACAGAAAAAAATATTGAATGAAATTACTGTAATGTATGGTAATGATATTTCAAGTAGAAAAACAATATAATTTTGGTTAGAAAAACCAAAATATACTCTAAACCATTCATTCAGATAATTTTTCCGTTCAAATGGTAATGATTTACTGGAAGTTGTATTCTCTATTTAAATTATAGTTCTTATTACCACACATTTAGTAAAAAATACAAAGATGATACGTAAATATAACCGAACATATGGATTTTATGCCATGCTCTAAGGCAGTGTTTCCCAACGTGGGGCCCACGCCCCACTGGGGGGCAATATGATTGTTAAGGGGGGCAATTCGAAAATGGACTCAACAGGAGTTTAACCCTTTTGCTCCGGGGCATTTGAATGCAATGCTAGATTTCGGTGCCAAAATTGAAAGAAAAAAGCAAATTCTTAAATAATTGCGGCCAATAAATATTATATGACTTAGCGATTTTTTAAGCAACAAACCTAAAACGAAGTATCTGTTAACAGTCGATGGTAAAGCATTTGTGAGTTATTTAGCCGATATCTTTGAAAAACTAAATATATTAAATAAGCAACTTCAAGAAACAAATGAAACTCTTGTTGATGCAAAAGCGAAGATATTTGGATTCATTACTCTTATTGAATTATGTCAGAAAAATATTAATAACAAAAACTTTGAACAGTTTCATAGGCTCCAAAAAATGTGAAGTAAATGATACCGCTTTACTTGTTATTGTCGATCATCTGAAAATTCTATCGCCTGATTTACAAGAAAGATTTTCTGATTTAAAACAAATTGATTTACCAATACGGATGATGCAGTCAATGTTAGTGGATTTGTCTGATATATCAAATATGCAGTATCAAGAAGAATTCGCAGAAATGCAAAATGATGAGTCAGTTAAAACTTTATTTAATATAAAAGGAGTGATGGCATGGCTTTGTGAGGAAACAGAAATCAAATACATAAATTCAACCAAATGTGCTAGAAAACTATTGTTACAGTTTCCAGCTTCATATTTAGCTGAATGTGGCTGCAAATGATTTACTGGTAAAAAAAAAAAAAAAGAAATCGTCTGGATGTAATACAACGGGGAGACTTGAGACTGAAGCTAAGCAAATTGGAACCTAACATAAAATCTCTGTGCAGCAAGCATCAAGTGCAAGGATCTCAATAAATTAAAATATTAAATTATTATAGAAAAATCTTTATTAAAATTATTTCGAATTTGAATTTTAGTTTTTCATTATATGTTTTGAAAATTTACTTCCTGAGTTTCGTAAACAATTTCCTAGTGATTTATTCCTAAAACCTATTATTAAGTATTAAAAATTGAATTGTTCGCTTAAGAACAATTAAATTTTTTAATAATAAAAATTACGTATACGTTACATAGGGGGGCATAAGAATTTTAGAAAGGCGTAGGTGGGGCATGACATAAAAAAGGTTGGGAAACACTGCTCTAAGGTATCCTAATAAAGTTACTAAATTTTATCATATTATAAAGACTTATTTTGTTGTCAACTTTACCAAGGTGTTTCGGTAAAAATTACCGACCTCTTCGGTGTTCCTATAGAACCAGAAATATGATAAATTTTATCATATTCTGGTAGTTTTGACCATACTTTTTTTTTCTCAATGTAAAATTAAGCGGAAAAATGTTTTGCGATTCCTATAAGATTTCTTTACGTCAGTATTCTATCAAGGATTTCCGACATTCAACTTTAGTAAGATCTCAACAGTTTGAATTTTTAGAAACTTATTTTTTAGAGTTATCAAACAAATTTAAAATCTAACAAAATAAAATATTTTCTTCAAATTAAAGCAAATGGACCCTTCTAGATGTGAACAATAAAGATTTTAATCGAAAGAATTTAAAATCAAATTTCAAACGTTTGAATGTGCGATTATTGATAAATGAATGGATATATTATTTGTAAATTAATTTGTTTCATAGTATCTCTATAAAGAAAACAAAATTTTTAAAAAATGCGAATAAAAGCTTCTGTAAATTACCCCATCTTGCATAAAATTACAAAAAATCTCAGTCATCTTACATTAATGAAAATAATGCTTTAAATAACAAAATGAAACCATATTTAAAGAATTTTATTTATACATACAACAATAACGAATCTCTCACTCTCTTCTCGATATGAAAAATCTGTACACTCGTTTTCTTCACACGCATCTTAAAAGTCAGTATTTCAATCATTACTTTATAATTATGACCAAAAATATTCCTTCTCAAAACCAGTAAAATCTTCCATCATTTCATTCTATGATTCATTTACAAATTATGATCATCATTCATCTTACGTATGAATCATCAACTTATATATTGTAAAAAGATGATTCATAAACAGAGTAGTAAGAAACTGTACACGATATCAATTTTTTGTTGTTGTTTAAAAACACATTCATCACAAAGAGGACAGTGCTAATTGTTGAAATTACAATTGACACATGGGATCACACAGGGAAGTTTCAACACATTTGAAAATAACCCACATTGTCACCAAACATTTAGCAGTTGAACATCTTTGAACAAGGTCTGACTACGAAGTCTGAAATGAGAACGTAGGAAATAAAAGTAGTTAGAGGTTTCTATAAGTTTAAATATTTCACATAAAATTAGAAATAATAAACACATTTCGCTTAACAATTTTACAATAGAAAGGTTGATAAAGTATTTATTGCTTTGAAATAAAAAAATAAATATTATTTTCAACTCGGTGGGCATTTTATTATTTACATTTAGTTGGATTCTCAACTTAAAGATCAATTATTATTAATTGATTTTTGAGAAAATGAGGTAATATGGTAGCATTTAATTTGAGTAAAGATTATGTTTTTTTTAAACTAATTACACGTCGACTACAACAAACAAGTGAGTCATGTAAGTTGAGTGGTAATAATAGTTCACTGCAATCATTTGCAATTCTGTTTGTGAGTGAAACCAATGTTCTAAACGGACAGAATATTGTAACGAAAAATATTTATTTTGGAGTTTTAATCAAACACAAAAAATCATTGATGTGCTTATTTGAAAATAAATACCTAATATCAAACTGAAAGAAACGGGTTGATTGTCTTTAACTTCCAGTCAAATTCGGAAAGAATAAAAAGTTAATTGAGAATAAGCGATATTTTGCAGATCTTTTAACAATCTTATTATCAATCTATTATCAAAAAACAAACTATTCAAACGTGAAACCCAAAGACCACATACGAATAATCTTAAATGTAATCGAAAAAATTAAGTTTTATTTTTTCTAAGTGAATCCTAAAACTCAAGATGCTTTCGTAATGATGGCATTTATTATGCTTCTTTTATATCCTTAGTAAAAAGAACAGAGTGAGTATATACATTAAGAGTTGAAAATTAACATTCAAACAAGGATAAGGACGAAATCGATATCGAAAGCTAACAAATCCTTGCTAGGGAAGGAGGAACTAAAAAAGTCAAAGCTTGTTAGGCTGTCTACAAAAACATAGAGAATGAGAAATATCATTTTTTGATAACTTCAAAAAAAATAGTATTTTTTTTAAATTTCTCTTTCACAAGGTTTCAACAGTCATATATAGACGTGATTAAGGAACACCCTATTTAAGCATTTTGAAATTTGTTAGGCTTTTTAAATTGCGAATTTTTAATATCGTGATTGTATTTTAAAATTCATTTTCAGAATCAGACTTAGTTTCAGTATTATCTTTATATTTTGCTCTACTGCAAACTACATTGAGAAATACGACTCACTCTGGAATAAGCGTGCATATGTAAATAACAGAAGCAAGTAACCAGAGTAATACAATGCAGTCGACAGAAGATGCAGCTTCTCCATTGTTTGTCAAAGTTTTTAAGTTGGATCCTGGGCCGAGATGGCAGGTAATCTAGACTTAAAGCTACATGAGTGTTTTGCAACAGTCAGCGGAAGAGAGATGGGATATAGCTTCTCCGAAGTAGCGATGGAAATCGAATATTCACGTACGACCATTTCAAGTGTGTACCGCAAATATCTAGAATCCGGTTTGTGACCGTATAATGATCGGGGAAGAGTTAAACTACTAATGACTGACTTCAATGCTGGAACATTAGCTCGAGAGAATTTCAACGGATCATCTTTGACTCATGCCTTAAAACCCCCTCACGGATAGATTGGATGACACGAAACTTTAAGAATGCCATCATTACCATTAGACTGCTTATAACTTGATGTGATTCGTTTATTCCCGTTTTGTATCGGGTGGATACAGTATAGACATATAGTGGCACGGAGAAAATTTCATGAATCTGTAGCTCCTATATGTTAACAGGAGACTGTTCAAGCTGGTTAGACTTTGATCAAACAGGTTTTCAATCTGGTTTGGTATAGCGGATATGGGATTATATAGTAAATGAGTATATAGAAGTATATATGGGTCACGTCTATATACCCATATATGGCGTACATGGGTATATGAGACTCCTGGTAGATACAGATACAATTCTAGCAGACATAACAGGTCTTGGTTAATTGCATCAGGACAAAGCGATAACACACACAAATCGAGATCTGCCACCAGCTCCAGTTTTACTTTTCTGATATTCGATACTCCCTTTGGTCAACTAAATCCCCAGACATGAACTTTATTGAGCATATTTTGGAAATCTTGTAATATAATGTCCAGCAGAGACATCCACTTTCATGAATTTCTATAAACTTGAAGATTGCCTTATAGAATTCAAGGTAAAAATTGCCTCCGCACATTTTCAACATTAGTCGAATTTGCGTAACTTCGGGATGCGACTATTAAGCCTGCTCGAGGGGTGTATCAGTTTTTGCTCTTCAGTGTAAGACCATAACCTACTTGTTGTCCAAAAACTTTTTGATATTTTTTTTATTTAAAATATTATCTCAAATAGAGAAAAATAGCATTTTTTTAGAAAACTGTTTTAAAATGGCGAAATTTCGAAAGCTCTTTGAATCAATGGTTTGAATTTCCAATATCAAACATACATTTTAAGGTTATTTAATAATTTCAATGTAATATTAGTTTGTAAATAGATTGTGGAGGAGTTGCGTATTTACAGATTTCTTGAAAATTAAGCATGGTCTTGTTCCGAAAAATTAAATCATTAGCAAGTATTTAAAATAGAATCCCAGTAAATAACTGCTTCTCAAAAATTTAAAAATTTTGATTAAATTCATTTTAAAATGCATAAGTTATAAACGAAATTCAAATAAATTTTTAACACATTGTATACAAATAAAAGCAAAGTGCTTCTGGACACGAGTTTTGTATTTACATTTAATTTTTCTCCTTAAGTAAATATATTCACGGAAATAAAATTTACAAGCATGCAAAACTGCGTGTTTCTCTCAAAGTATAAAATAAAAAATTGCTTTATTTTTCTTCCTCTAAACTCACAAATTTAATAAAAGTAAGCTTATAACCTGATTTCCAAAAAAGTAAACGACAGAATATGTTTTCAGACAGCAAACTAGTTAATAAATCTACCCAAAGGGTATCAATATAATAATTCTAAAATGTAATATGATTTTAAAGTTTTGCCTAAGTAGTTCTCACATTTGTTTTCATTATTTAATTTTTCTTCCTCGCTATGGATAAATATTATTTAATATGTAGTGAAATTATTTCAACGATGCAACAGTGGGCTTTAATTTTGAGAAGGAGATACTTTCGTTTATTTTGGAGTGTGCATTTAAAGTGTAACCTAAATTAAAGAACTGTTTTTATTTAACACTTGTATCGATTCCCAAACATTTGTGAAAAACCGGACCTTTCTGTAGATCCCAATTAAGAATGGCGTTGCTTGAGATCCCAAATGAATAAACTCAAATTTTTTAAATTGGTACTCACCATGTTTTCATTTAACGATGAGAATTCGGGGTTGAGGACCAGTATTGTGGCATTGTACTCGAGAATAAATACTAACTTCTTCTCCCAGTATTTGTTGCTAAAAAAAGAACGATTGAAATACATGGTTTCAGCAGATGTCGTAAGAAAATTAAAATCTATCATTATATAGACTATCAAATGCAATCGGAATGTATCAAGTGAGCACATGCTTAATAACCCACTACCTTAATCTGATAAAACGGGTAAATTCACAACAAAAGTTGATACTGGAAACTAATAGAAATGAATATTGGACAAAATAAAGAGGGAACCTTGAAGTCACGAAAATAACTAACTTTTATGCACGTTTTTATTTAAGTGCATTAAAATAGAGCACTTGCAACTAGGCGCATAGTGGTGTCCAATCCAGTGGCTTCGCATGGCGCGTTAACGTTATAGCTTAGACTTGAGTTTATTATCACGCTCAATCAATTTTCAGATTAGATTTAATTGGATATCTGCAAGCTTTGTCTAGCGTGTATGCAGAATTTGATTGACTGATACACGCGTGACGTCTCTTGCATGCATCCAACTGCTTGGTTTTTTTTGTATATAATATTATAATGAGAGTGATAGCGAGTATACAACGACTGTTTTTTTCATTATCTTTAGTAAATAAAGTAAATAAATAAATAAAGTAATTAAGAGATGATTTATCATGGTAATAAATATTGAAAGATAAACTTTTTGAAAGAAATATATTGAATGATAAAAAACAGGTTTTTCAACTTTTCACATACCCCCATAGGTCTTTTTTTCTTTTCGTTTCGTATTCGCCTGAAGTAACATGCACAGATTGCCGAGATGACAATTACTGAGACTGCAACAATTGCTCCAGTGGTTATGGCGGATTGATACCAGTTACCTACGTTTTCATCTTTTTTACAAAAATAGAAGGAAAAAAAATATTATTAAAAAAATTGCAGCTGTATTCTGAAATGCATAAAGATGATTGTTCATTGCTATACAAAAGTACAATTTCAATTATAAGTGAATTTTATTTTGAGAAATTAAATAATAGTCAGTACAATAAGGAATTTATCTTTTAAACTGATCAAAGCTTAAATCTATTACTATTATCCATTTGTGCCTTTTAAAACTGTCATTATACCTGTTAAAGTGAATCCCAACTAAAACAGTGATAAATTTTACTCATAAGAATTTAGTACATGATATCAATATTACACTCAGTTTTCATCAATATTGCATAGTTTGAAGATTTTAATATGCAAATGTGCAATATTGTTGATTTACCATTGCGTCTGAAAAGTATTGTATAATTACGAACTTTACGTTTAAGGCAGTATAGTCGCATTCGATGTTGCGCAATTAAATTCTACAATCAATTAAATTTAATTCCCAGACTAAATATTATCTGTATTAGTTGGGCAAAATATCACGATTTGATTTTGTTAAGAGAAAACCAAAATTTCTACAAAAAACAATTTTGGTTTCATGATGCAATTTGCCAAAAAAAAATCTTAGCCTACGCGAGAGTTAGTCCCTGAGCTTTTTTTATTATGTAATATATATTTTCAGATAGTAAGTCTTCTCAATACTTTTTTATGTGAAATAGATATATATAGATAGATGTATACAATCGATACATACAATAGATAGATACAATGTGTTTTATTTTTCGTTGAAAGCAATATAATTTAGTAAATTCAATAAGGAATTGGCATTTCCCCCCCTTTATGTTTCCTCAAACAACCTATCAATCAAGATAATGCTATAGGAGATATGGTTCGATACATTTCTATTTGTACTAATAATATTTTGCAGCACAACCTCAAGAAGGATTAAAGTAATACATTCTTTGAAATTCTGTTTTGTGAAAGTAAGAAATAGAGTTAAGTAAATACATAAACTATTTGTAACTCACAGTTTACCTAACAAAGATTGCTTTGTTATGCAAAATATTACAATTTAATAGAGTATATCTGTAGAATTCTAGAAATAATTTATGAATACTTCAGATTCATATTCATGAAGTAATTCATAAATTTCAAATAATTCAAAATGATGTATTGTTTAAGATTGCTACTATCAGGGTAAACTCTCTTTGCAGAATATTCAGGGACGAAATCTTTCGGTGATATGAAAGCGTATGTTTTAAGTATTTATATAAGCACATGTCTTTATGTATACAGTAATTCAATGAAAATAATAAATTAGTAACTGATTAAAATCGATATCAAGGAAAACTTTCTCTGAATATTTTAAGAAACAACTCGAACATCAGCATTATTCATTAAAACATCTTTATTATTCATTCCGAGCATCGCAAGGCTTTATTTTATTTTATTTTTATCTATTAAGCTTTATTTTATTTTATTCTTATCTATTAAGCTTTATTTTATTTTTTCGTATCAGTCGTAGGTTTATTACATTAGGTTATTTATTTATATTGAGTAATTTCGTTCAATCATGTCAATTTTGTGCCTTCTCATTTATTCGTCTTTTTTTAAGAGGCAGACATACAATAGGTTGTTTTGATTTAATAATTTTGAAGTATTTGCTTTACATTAAAAATGGCGCCTTCAAACAGCTTCCCTTGTTCTATTCAACTCTTTTTTTAATATAGTTGTCAATGCATATTTGAAAAAACTTAACTACGTTTTTTTTATTTGAAATACAGGACTTTAAATATATATTTTTTTTACTAATTTTTTGGCCTGTGAATTTTTCAATATGCTAAATCTTTGGCATTTTGAAATGTACTTCTATTGTTATTTATTTGCTTTTGTTCGCTAACGTCACACTAGAGTTTCCCTAGAGCAGGGATGGCGAACCAATGGCACGCGACACAATATTTTGGGCACGCCACCGATCACAAAGTTCACTATGAAGCATATTAACAATTAAATTAAAATTCACAAAAACAAACAAAAAAATAAACAATTAACAAAAAAAAATTTACAATTTAATGCCAAAAAAACAATAACTGCAAAAAACAAGCTAACAATAAATAACTAGCAAAAAAACATTAACAGTCCTGCTTAAACTAGCATCTTACAACCTAATATAAGTCATTTGTCTTCTATTCTGCAACAACAGAAGTCACACTAATGTTACTTCAGATTGAATTACACGTATAACTGAGACATTGCAAATTTTTTTTTTTTCTTTGTAAATAAAGAGTTTTGAGTTTATGGAATTCAGTATTATTATTTTCCCAATAATCAAGAAGTCAAAATTATTTGACGGCACGTCTATGACCTCATTAAACAATTTTTTGAAAAAATGGCACGTTGGTGCATAAAGGTTCGGCACCCCTGCCCTAGAGGGGTACTGGCGAGTTTTATGATTCCAATTTTCGGCATAGCATTCTCAGCATATTATATACTAAACTTTTCCACATCATAAATCTTCAGAATTTCAACATGTGCTTTACTTGTTTTTGATTTGTTTTGGTTTGCTAATGTCGCTTACAAGCTACGCTGAATGGTTATTGGTGATGATTATTCATCATTAGAGATGATAAGAAAACGAAGCTGGCGTAGGCGCTCACCTTTATATTTTCGAACACAGAGCAGATGATCACCATAATTACCAAATTTTCAGTATTAAATCACTGGTAATGTATAGTAAAGACTTTGCATATCATATTTCTGTCCAAAAAAGTTGTCATAAGGAGTTAAAGGTTCAAAATTTGCTACTTGTTATTGACTTACCTCCTGAAAACGAAGAAGCATTAGCGTTTGTCTTCTGAGTCTTACAAGCTAAAAAAATGACATAATTTTATTTAAGAAATTGATAGTTCTATAAGTGCAAGGAACTTTTTTATCAATTTGAAATAACACTTTCATCTAATAAAAAAAAACTTCTAATCAAAGAGAATTAAAGAAAATTAAAGTTCTGATTAAGTTCAAAATTAAATATCCAGAGAAAAATAAATTGAAAATAGATATTTAAAGATGAATTATATTTTTAAATTGGTTTTCTATTAGCAAAAGTTTGATTTATATTGATTAAAATTGAAAAAAAAAACATCAAAACTTTTTAATGGATACTTTTTTTTTACGATCCGTGCATTTATTTTAAAAATAAGAAAATTTTGATTTTCTTCTTCCATGCCATTTTGTAAGTTTTACTACTGCCATCTGTATATTTGCTTATTGCAAAACCCATGACTTTTGTCACCTCAGTCTTTATCATTAGATTTTGACAGTGAAAATGACAATGCTTAATGTATCCATTTTAAACCTTTATTGTGTGTGATATCTATTACTTCATGTATCTTCGTGATCACTTATCAATCATTAATCATGAGTTTGATCATTCATTGCTTCCTCAAAAATAAATGACAATTTTTCATGAAAATCATTGGTTAAAAAAACGTTTTATAGAAATACCTGATATTAAAAAGTGGAACGAATCCTAAATGATTTCTTGAACTTAATTTTTTTTAATAATATTTATTACTATATATATCTGATGATCACAGATTAATCAATATTAAACATTTTCTCATTTACAATTTTGGTTTAAAAAGAAAAAAAAAAGTTTCATAATAATATCTCATCTTAAAATTTCTATAATCCTTATTTCTATAAAACGTTACGCTTTTAAGCTATATAAATACTATATTAACACCCAGAAATCTTCAAAGTAGTTTAACTTTGCTAATATATTTATTCGCTGATTTCGCAATGGTGGCAATTATTACCATCTCTCAACTTATGTAAAAGTTACCCTCGTTATCACGCCGCCTTCGAGTAATTAGATGAATATTCCAACTTTTTAACTCCAGTCAAAAGATGACTTTTCCGGAAACTTAATGTTCGGTATAAAGTTTAATGAAGTATAAATGATGAATGAAGGGTAGTAGCGGTTTTGTGAATAAAAGTGCGGAAGAAAATTATACAAGGTTGTTATAATTTATCAAATATTTGCTTCGTTTAATTTTTGAGAAGTGCTTTGAAATTACTTTATTACAAAAAAAAATATTAATGAGTGTTTTTTAAATGCATTTTGCGTCATAAAATAAGAAAATCCATAATTTGAGTGGCTTAAAATTGGAACAAGTCAGAGAAGTAGAATGCATCCTGATGATTCGAAATCGAATTGCAAAGCAGGGTCAGAGATGCTTTTCTTAAACGCTAAATGACGTTGCGTGTTAGTTCCATATCTGCCGATTTATTTAAGATATTCTGACATATTCGAATTGAACCTGAATTATACCATACTATTCGAAATTTAATGCGTCGTAAGCATGATATCTGCATTGCAGTTTGAGGAAGAAATTTCTGAACCTTTTTTCACCTGTGAACATTTTATTTTATACATTAATTATTTAAATGAATATTAATTTACTTTTTTATGGTACTACTATGAACATTACCACTCCAGGAGAGCATTTCCAACCCTGCATTGTTGTATGATTTTGTGCCGCCATGATGCATCCTATCCCTCTAAGAAGTTTTTAAATGTATTACTCAAACAACTTGCCGAACTGTACCGAATACCATGCATACTATATAGAACATCAAGTATACCATACTATTAAATATGTAATCCCACGAAACTGAAGTTATAAGACAGTACTTGATTAAAAACTTGTTCAAGCGCTTCAAAAATAAGAGCCCATTTCCAAGACTTGCCAGACAAGAAGGAAAAATTTTTTTTATTTGAAATATGAAACGTAAAGTTGCGAAAAAATAAGGGAAAAATAAAGATACTGAACAAAGCTACCAAAATCACAGTCCGATCTTAAAAAGAGTCTCCTATTTGTGAAGCATTTGAAATGTTTTGACTGCTATAAGAAACGAAGAAATAGTTCAGAATTTAAAATAAAAATATTTTTCAACCCAAATATCGCAGGAGGATATCAGCTTTTTGAATATTGAAAAAAATAGATCACAAGCACTTCATTTTTTCAAAAGTCAGACTTTTCTGCAAATGCTAACTATGCACCATTCTCATAAGCATAGAAAGTTCATTACATAACAATAACTAAGAACTATTTTAATAACAACAGTTATAAAATTAGCAACTAATTTGATAAAAAGTGATAAAAGAGCATTTGAAATACAACTTTAGTATTAAATAATTGCATTCGTATTATTAATATTTCCCCCTTTTAAATAAAAATTCCTAACATTCTCTTGCATTATTGAGTTCTAGAATTCATTCAAGGCACGTATACTTTTAGGTGTTTCTGAAATTAATTTGGGAACAATAAACTAATTTATAAAAATATCTTAATTCAAAACAGGGAGTAAAAATAGCTTAATTCTACGTAAGGTATGAAGCAAAGATAATTTCAAGTCTATTTCTTAGAAATCGAAACAGCGCTTCATACAATTTCATTTAATGGTGTCTATCACATTATAAATAAATAAAAAAGAATTGATAATTTGCGAACCAGATAATATGGAAATAATTACTTAACTGCATTACAATGCACGTTTCCCCATTTTACTGATTTATTGCGTCTCTGAACACTTGCTCATAGATTAAAAAAAATATCAATACCAAAGATCACTAATTAGGAAATAACCACCGTTACAAAGACAATTGATACGAACATAGTAGTTCGAAACCATAATTATTCTGTTAATACATTTAAATTATATAGCAGACTGCTCCTCTGGTGAACAAGTGACACCGTTTAAGCAAAAGATCAATTGTCAGGATGGTTATTGATTGCTCATAACCATATGATAGATGCGGCCAATTACTATTCTGTAACTGTTCTCTTTAAATTAAATCGCTTATAACCCTTGAGACACAGCTTAATTATCGGTAATCGTTTCAAAGAATAGGTTCGCTAATTGGAGACAATTAAAAGCGCCAATTTTAGATTCTAGATCTTGTTTGGTACGGCTGGTTTGATATCTGGAAATATTTCGTTCATTTTAACTTTGGGTAATTTTGTCCTATGTTAGGGCTTCATTTAAATCTACATTTTAACCCCCAAAATAAATATGATAATTAAAAAGTATAATTTTAAATTCTAAGAAGTTCATCCAAAGTTTTGAACATATGAACAAGAAAATTTACACGAAAGCTATCAGGCGTAATACTGGGCAGTTATACTTTATAAGGTACTGCTAAGCCATGTAATCAGAGAGATTATTCGATGAATGTCAGTGTAAGTTTATACGAATAATTGTATATAGTCTCTACATTAACAATAATATAGTATATAGTCTCTACATTATGGTAAATAATAGTAATATAGTATCTACATTACTATTCAATCATTTCAGTTACAAAGGGAAATCAGTATAGACATCTCGTACAATTTAACGTCACGATCTATTTTTCAACACATTTTATTTGATTTTAAAGCCGCTCGTAATGCTGACTTAGCCTCTAAGTTCCTTAAGTAAAGTGTTAATTCAGTTGCTCTTCAAGCACTTTTTTTCTATTCTCCTTAACAGCAAATATTTAAGTAAAATAATTATTTTTCTGCTGAAAAAGTATTTGCTCTTCGATTACTTATAAGTTGTTTACTCATTATTTTATTTTCTTATCTTGCTTAAAACTGTTTATGGAAAGTCATATAATTGGATACTTGCAACTCAAGAAGAAAACGGTCGCTGATACACAGGCACGTGACCAATGTCGCCAGCGCCAGGTAATCGTGATAAAGTCGATGCCGTGTTAAAGTCGAATTAAGTTTCTGCGTATAAGTTAGAATACTAGAATGTTCTCCACATAATTTAGAATTAACGTGAAGTTAATTAAATACAACGTCGCATCGCACATCAAATTTGTTAAAATATAATTCTTTCTCGTCTGCGTCTTTTACTTAACTTTGCTTTAGTAATTGTTTATTTATTTTTCGTAACTGAGATATATTTTTGCTTTGCGTGCTTGAAAACTTCGATGAAAAATTAGTTTGTTTATGTTCTGCATGGCTCCATGCCTGTCCTTGTGCTAAATGAGAAATATATAATGAAAGAATTTAAATCTTTCTGGAAGAATCTTCGCGCAAGAATATAAAATGTGTCCCGTAAGCGAATTGATACTCGACTGGCTTGACTTATTCAAAATAGAATGGAAAGAACAGTCACTAACGTAAACAAATGACACGTTTAAATAACCAGTCAGGAAGAAGATACCCACACTACGTTACTAGCAGGTATCTCATTGCTTTAAAAAGTTTGGTTTTTACATTCGTTTAAAAAGTAGTGAAGTATCACAGAATTTGGCAAAGAAATACTATATGTATTTTTTCCATGAATTCATTCGTCCGATGAAGATATTTACAATTTTTTTCCCTCTGAGGACCACTTATATAAAAACTGAATGATTACGGTTGATTAAAGCGTGTTGATAATATGAGAAATTTAAAACTGTTTCTTAATATTTATTGTTTTTATATATTTTCTTCGACATGTTTCTGCTCTAAATTTTTCAACTGAAAACATTAAATGTATCTTTATTTTCAAAAAAGGACACACGCTCTTAATTATAACTTTATTTTTTATGAAAAAAGTATGGAATGATATGTTCGAACTTCAAGAAAAAGAGGAGCAATATTTTGATAACTATTACTTATTATTGTGATCGTTTTTATATATTAGTAATTCTTCATATAGCTGAAAAATAATCGAAAAAAAGGCAATGTAAAGAGGAAGTAAAGTAGGATATCGGCTCACAAATAATATAATGAATTGACAGATCAATAAATAAACGTATACATGAGTCAGGAAAGCAGAGAATCAATGCCCCATGTAGCATGATACGTAAATTAAACGTAAATTTTTGGGAAATTGGTAAAGTCAATTTGCTTCAAGCGAATTTTTTTTATTTTTTGGATAACCACTTTTTGCTAGAATTTGACGTTCCAATTGCGTAAATTTTTTTCTCACTATTGACGCAAATAATATATATGTAATACATATGTAAAAATAACGTACTCATTCTTACATGATGCAAATAGGTTGGTAAAATATCAGAAAAATAAAAGAATTTATTTAAGTAAATTTTCCGTTTTCTAGACATCTATTTTTTGCTATAATTCCATGTTTCAGTTTCATGTAAATTTTACAAATGATTAGTAAATTTTAAAGGTAAAATTTACGTAATTTTGACGTAAAATTTATTTGATGGTTCTCTGCTTCATGCGTACGAGCTTACAGCGAATATGTTTGTAAATAAGTAAATAAAAAAAAGCAATTCCATTAACTTTGTTGTTATTGATTACGATTTTAGTTATTTTTACACATTTAAGAAGTATTAAAATATTTTTTTGGCTTTCTCTAAAATCTATAACTTTTTTTAATTTTATAATTTTCCGATACGTGTAACAACGGATTCTTATGAGGCTTTCAAAAACTTACCGGGAGCTATGACAGTGAAAAAACATGATGATTGCTGAGATCCTATACTATTATTTGCCCAACAGAAAAGTGTCCCGTATTCAGAGGATGACGTTGGTCGATAAGTAGCATTGCTTACAACTCCTTCGCTTACATGTTGGAGATTGTAGTGTTTACTGACTGTGTTACTAAATTCCCATTTGAAAGTAACATCTGTAGGCATGGCTTCCACTTCACAACGCACAATAACACTCTCATTTAATGCAACCACATAAGTAATTTGTTGATTTTCTTTACATATAGGAGCGTCTGAAATGAAACGAGTAAACAATATAATAATTTTCGTAAAAAAATAAAATAATTTTTTTTCATGATTGATTTGGCACCGTTTTAAAGGTGAGGTACTTCATGAGAACTGAAAATAAATTAAATAAAGAAATTGCCTTCATACATCGCTAATGACTCTCCCCGGTTAAGGACAGACTGTTCATAAAGGATTTAAAAGGGAACTTTAATTTATCTCAATTATTTTTGTTTTGTGTTAATTTTCATATTTTCAATAACTATAGCCAAATGCTTCATTTAAATCTACCCATAAATAGCCGCTATATCATAATTTAATGATTACTTGACTTACTTGGTTGGAATTTCAGTAGCTTCTTTTACGAATGAGTTAAGTTATTTTATGCAAGTGTTGTATTGATAAAATAACACTTTATTCTTTCTTTTTCAGAATTTTTTCAACATTTCGTTTCCTTAAAACCAATCGCCACACTGAGAAAAAAAAGTATGATATTATCAGAATTACTAAAACATGTAAAATTTACCGTGTTTCTGGCTATATGGGAATGCTATAAATCACGGTAATTTTCACAGAAGCGCTTTGGCAATAATTTTACTTATATTAACAGTAATTAATAGTTTCTTAATATGTTAGATCGCTTGATAAATATGAGAATGTGACTGCGATACGTAAGAGCATGGCAAAAAAATCATTTATTCAATTGGATTTACTTTTAAGTTTTGCATATGTGAGTTCTAATACAAATTTTAATTTTGAAAACAAGAATTTCTGATAAACCGTTTTCATATTAACGGAAAAATTACAAAATAATGATTCAAGTACTGTATATTTTTGTTTTATCCAGAAATAGGCCCTTTTTTACAAGAAATGTCATTACCACACAGTACAATATTTTTTACGTGTACTATTAATATATTATGAAGAACTTGTAAAATATTAAATAAAAAATATTTTAGACACTACATATTTATTTTCGAATGTTTTTTGACAAATTCGTAATTAAAATCTGATTACAAAAGTAGCTTACAATTTTTAAAAAAATAATCTGCTTAAAAAGCTAGATGAAAAAAAAAACATTTAAGCATAGCGAATTTATTGTTAAATATATTTTTTATCGGTGGAAAAATTTAATGTCAAAACAGAAGTTGAAATTTGAATTCCATCTCAGGACACATGTAACGTAGTAACGCAGTCCGCAAAAAAAATAAGATATCACCCTGAATAACTTTCGTTCTAATGATCGGATTTTCACTAACTAAGTGTCAATCTTAATGGTTCCGGGAGGTAACCTCAAATATGCTAATTAATTAGTGCTAACTATTAATTAAGTTACGAAATCAGACACAAAAACGGACTTTCTCCGAATAAACATATAATTTTTTTTTTGCATATTTGGATTCCTTATCTTCGAAATATAGGGGGTAGCCGCAATCTGGGAAATGTGGTCCCCATAGTTTGGTCAGGAGAGCGATTCAAAGTTCGTACCCCTTAATGTTAATTTAGCTTTTTGCGTTTTCAGTCATATTTTCAAAACTATTGAAGCAATTCAAAAAAAATTGCCCCCACTCATAAAACTCATTCACCCAAAGATAATTTCATGAAAAAATAATTTTTAATAATTATTTATTATTTTTTATTATTTAATTAAAGTGAGGATGAAAAAATTTTGAATTATTAGGTAGGGATTTTTTATACCATTTTAATCTACATATTTTTCAATTGAAGAATCTAAAGTTTCTATTGCTTTTATTTATTAGAAGATGAGAAAAATTGAAATTAATTATTTAAAAAATAATAATTTGGCGACAATGAAGAAATGACTTAATGGGGCGATTAATATTAAAATGTGATAAACTTGCGAGGAACTTGACTTCGCGCGCTTAGCATAAAATTTCATTCATATTTTTTTCGCTAATAATCGTTTGCTAATCTTTTTATTTTTATTTTTTTTTAAACTATAAAATACGATATTTCTTCTTTAGTCGTCTAAAATTATATTTGCAATTTAGTAAAGAAATTTGAATAAAACATTTTAATCAACGAGTGTCGAGTTTTATAAAAGTATGCTTGTGATTGAATATGATTATACACCAGATTTTGCTTATTTAATGTGATTATTTTTTATTTTCTAGTTTTTCTTTCTCAATACCTGATACAATTTCTATAATATACATACGTATGAATAGATTTGGAATAAAATATTTATCAATTTCTTAAATAATATTTTTTATAAATATTAATAAAAATACGTAGTCAACATTTTTAAGCATCTCTCGCATCATTGCAAATTTCTCAACATCTTATATATCGTCTTAATCTTAAAAGTAATTTTTTAATCACCTGTCTGTGAATGACCGAATGTTACCTGTCTGTAATCATCTGTCTGTGAATGTTGCTGTGAATGACCGAAATCTGGAGAATGTCGACTTTCACCGGAGAATGTCAACAATCACATAGTCGCTTTGGTGTTTGTCTGAAATATTTTTTACAACCAATTTGATATTAATTTATTCGCTTATATAATTACATTTATTCAATATTTTAGTACTTACTGACGATAGATTAGAAGAAACATCATTGTAGGGTATACCGGGCAAATGCATACCAGGGAGAGGCACTTGACCTTAAAAAAACATCAGTGTAGGATATACCGAGTAAATGTATACCAAGGGATGGCACTTGACCTTAAAAAAACATCAGTGTAGGATATACCGGGCAAATGTATACCGGACTGTGGCACTTAACTAGACTTAGTATATATTTCGGACATTTACCAAAGGTCTAGTCATACTAGTTCTAGTTAATTGCCACTGCCCGGTATACATTTGCCTGGTATACCAGACACTGATGTTTTTTTAAGGTCAAGTGTCATTCTCTGGTATGCATTTGCCCGGTATATCCTACATTGATGCTTTTTTAAGGCCAAGTGCCACTGCCCGGTATACATTTGCCCGGTATATTCTACACCGATAATTTTTTAAGGTTCAGTGCAATTGCCCGATATATATTAGCCTGATGCTCCAAACACTGATGTTTCTTCTAATCTATAGTCAGTAAGCATTAAAATATCGAATAAATGTAATTATATCCACGAATAAATTAATATCAAATCGGATGTAATAAATATTTCGGACATTCACCAAAGCGACTATGTGATTGTCAACATTCACCGGTGAAAGTCAACAACAACCGATTTCGATCATTCACAGTAACATGCACATCATTAATATGACATAATGACCTCATCAGCATGTTTTTTTTTCCATATTTTGCCTAAATAACATTTGTCATTCTATAGAATGCCTAGGGAAAGTATGTATTACCTCTCATATTTCATACTTTGCCTAAAAACATCCAGCATTGTATAGATTGCAGAGACATTCTAATCAATACCGGTGTTTCATACTTTGCCGGTAACATATATGAGAAAACAAAAATAATCATAGTAGCAGTATTTGGTGGTAAATGTAGCTGTAATCGTATTTGAAGAATATGCTGTGCGACATTTTATGGTGAATTTGCGAACGTATAAGTTTCAGAATGTATCGAAACATGAGGATGCTATTTGCTAATCATCTTTATCCAAAGGAAACGATGTAACCTAAATATCTAGTAGAATGAAGCGATTTTTTAAGCAATGAATCCTACAATTTGCAACATATTATTTCAATATCTTATTCTTAAACATAACATATTTCAATCTTTTTAAAATGCCACTAAACATTCAGCAATTCCTTGAGTTATAGAAAAAAGAAATATCGTAAATTATAGAAAACCTTGTGAATGTGCATTAGAATTATTATACAATCTACATTTTATTTTTCAAGCACTTTTTTTTTCTTCAAACTTTCTTGCCTAGAAGACTCGATTAAAGCTGTAAAAATGATTATCCCTAAAATTTTGTATATAGCTATAATAAGTTATGTTAATTTGATTTTAGTATGAAATCCTCGAATTTGTATAACAAAAACAACATAATCTAAATAATATCAGATAAAAAGTTCATGTATTTAAATTCTAAAAACTTAGAAAATCATAAATAATTTATAAATCGATTCAAATTTTCCTTTCAAAGGAGATTAAAATAAAAATAAAAATTTGCTTTTTGGACAGAAATCAGCTTAAAAACTGTCTATATCCTAGAAACTTTGAGATATTTTCTATTAACTTTGAGATATTTCTATTAAACCTCTCCGAGCAATCACAGAGCAATATTTAAATTTTTTTTTTACAGTCAGAAATTGGAATTATTTAGGGGAATTATCTAGGGAAATTAAGTCTTCTTTTGGATTTGTCAATGGGTTACTTTAAAATATTAATTTGCGTTGGCGACTTTTTCTGGCGGTTTTCTGAACTATTGCCAAATATATAAACCTTTATTGTGACCCAATTTAAGACCCAATTTTTTCAAAAGTTTGTCCACCCCCCCCTAATTCAAGTGTCTGGATTCCAAATTTGTAAAAAAAAAATACATGTTTATTCAGAGAAAGTACGTTTTTGTGTCTTGTTTCGTAACTTAATTAATAATTAGCACTAATTAATTAGCATATTTGAGGTGACCCCCCGGAACCATTAAGATTGACACTTAGTTCGTGAAAATCCAATCATTAGAACGAAAGTTATTCAGGGTGATATCTTTTTTTTTTTGCGGACTGTACAGTGCGCGAAATAAACAAAATGTCTTGTCTTAAAAATTTGATTTTTTTTTCCTGAATTATTCGACCATTTTCGCTCAGATTTTGTGTTTTACCATGTAAAATTGCATTCTTTAAAATGATGCAAAAATTTTATGTCTTACAATTAAAAATATCATTATATGAAATAATTAAAAAATAATTAATACTATTTACAAAAAAATATTTTATGCATGGAACTTTAGTTGGAAAAGCGAAATTTATAATTGTGTGAAAAAATCTTTCAATTCGCTTAAAAAGTTCTAAGGATATGGTATAATATGCCAAAACTAAAATTAACATTAAGGGGTTCAAACTTTAGACCGCTCTTCTGATAAAACTATGGGAACCCTATTTCCTAGATCATGCCTACCTTTTATATTTCGAGGATCAGAAATCCAAATTCGTCAAAAAATGGGTCTATTTGATCAAAGAAAGTACACTTCTGCACCTAATTTCGTAACTTAAAATATCGTCTGCACTATTTAATTAACGTATTTGAAATCACTCATTAAGGTTCAGTCCTAGATCGTGACGACCCGATCATTCGATCAAAAGTTATTCAGATTAATTCGTTTTTTTTTTCGTACTGCATATTCATACGGTGAATGAATTTAATGGGTTTGAAACTTAGAAGCAAGCTTTGTAGCCCAGTTTTTAAATATGCCTAAATTAAGGGCACTTACTCTTAAAGTAAACAATACGTGCGTTCTAAATATTTAAAAATTGTTGAAAAGAAGTGTTTATATATATATATTTTTTAAATGTAAATAAAATCAACACTTACGACTGATATTTAACATGAGTTCTTGACTGAATCCTTTCCCTTCGTCATTTAGAGCGTAGCAACGATATCTTCCATGATTACGCCTCGTGAGCTTCTTGAAAACGAGAGTGTTTCCACTAACGATGTCTGTTTGAGACTTGTTGTGGGAGAGGGGGGTGTCGTTAAAAATCCACCCGACTTTCAAGACAGGTGGATTGGCGTTAATATCACAAACTAATCGAACAAAGTCATCCTCTTTAGGTAGTCTATCTGCTTCTTCCTTAATAAGTCTCAAAGACACTTGAGGTATATCTATAAAAAAAAAACAAGAGGAAGCACTGTTTAGAAGTGTTTTAAGAACAAGATAAGTTCTGTATTTGAAACACAGAAATTGATCATAAAATTAGATAACTGAAAACCTCAGGAATAAAAAAAGGTAACCCACATTTTTGTTTTTGTTTATAAAGATAAGCGGATTTACTTGATATAGATCATCTCTTTTAAGACTCTAGTACTAATTAAGCAGAATGAATGTCATTGTTAGATACAATCATTTATTGCGGATAAAAACAAAATGTAGATTATATCTTTATTAAATTACTCGAATTACAATTTCAATGCCTTAAGTAAAAGATATTTTTACAGATTACATTGAGGATTTTAAAACAGAAACATTTTCCCACATTTCTTGCGAAATACTAATCACCTTAAGGCGTGTGTAATGATAAAAAATAAGCCAAGTTTAAACTCCATACATCCTTATGGTTCAGAAAATAAGACAATGCATGTAGGTGGTCATTATGGAAAATGTCTTGAATTATTTAGCTTAAACAAAAGGTAATTTAGTTTTCACGAGTCACATACTAATTGTTTTTATTGCAAATTAAATCAAGTTTTAAATTAATCGTGAAAAACCCATTATTACAGAATTAAAAACTACAGTTTTAATTTTATTGCACTGTCGGAAAGCGTATGGATAATACTGCTATTGTCTAACGAAGGATGTAAAAACAAACGAATTTTCCTCTATTGGATTCCTTCACATATGAAATCATTTTTGTCAATGGTAGCATTATATCATCTCTACAAATGAGGCTATTGACATTACTTCAAACAATTCTACATCCAAATCATCAACCAAAATTTACTCAAAAAATAAGATCAAATGATTATTTTAGAAAATCTCCTATCAATGCTCCACAATAAAAAGTAACAGAACTGTCCAGGTCAACATCATCAGAATCATATGGGTCGTATAGATACTTTGATGCATATCAATGGATAGAAAACTTTTCAAATTTGCATTCATGATTCTTCAGCATAAAATAACCTCTCTTGACCTGCTACAGCATGAAGATTTGATTGATACGCTTTTTCTCGCTTGCGATGGAAGTTCGATTTAAGTTCACAATCTGTTGGACTTGATCTGGGATTCAGTAGAGCTTCAAGCAATACGCCGTAACATGGAGTAAAAATAAACTTACAAATAACAAGTGTAATTTAATCAACGCCTACCTACATGTGATATTGAGCATTCTGACATCTTCCATGTGACTGTTGAAGAGTTTGGGATTTTCAGCTCTGCATGTAAGGGGTGATTTATGATACTGAAATTTAGGCAGGAGGCGTAGGACAGAGGAAGTGACATTGTCATGGACGGTTTCAATGTGATCTGACAAGTGAGTGCCATTGAGCCACCACGTGATCTTGGCAGAAGGTCGTGAGCCTACAGTTTCGCAGGTCATTTCGACTCTCCTTCCAGTTGATAGGGCAGATACTTTGCTTGTGATTCTCACTCTCAAAGGATATACTGAAAGTAAACTATAGTTCATTAGCTAAACAATTTATCTAAAAAAAGGACAATTTTAATAAATTAACAGTGAGAGTGGATAAAATCAGACGTTTCTATGTACCTTGTAAAGTAACTTTTGATTGAATGATCAGATTTTTACGTACTGGGACTCAATCTTACCCTTTCTACAGCCTAACCTTAAATGCGATAACTAACCAGTGC
The DNA here is from genome assembly GCF_043381705.1 of Parasteatoda tepidariorum. Taxonomy (NCBI): domain Eukaryota; kingdom Metazoa; phylum Arthropoda; class Arachnida; order Araneae; family Theridiidae; genus Parasteatoda; species Parasteatoda tepidariorum. The sequence continues at coordinate 104,709,422 of NC_092204.1, read as the reverse complement.
AGATTATATTTTAAAGTACGAAATTACACATGAAAACGTACTTTCTCTGATTAAACATACCTTTTTTACAAAGGATTCAGAATTTTCACGTTCAAAATAGAGGAGAATAGCCTCAATCTGGAAAACATGGCCCCCTTAGTTTGGTTACAATGTAGGATTTTAATTTACTTCGTTAAGACGTATAAGAGAAGCTAGAAATCAAAATATAACTTTAACTGATGCTGTTTTGCAAGTTCAAAGATTTTTCTCCACAAGCAATTGGTTTCAGTAATTTTGGGTGTTCTATTTAGCAGATAACAAGGTTTAAAGAGCACCTGTCTGCAAATGAATATCTTGAGACCAGTCTGCAGTTAATAAGAAAAGTGTAGATTTGTTTTCAACTTTTTATTTATTACATTTATTTTTGTACGTATATTATTTAAAGTCTAGAAGATCTTTTTTATTATTTTTCTCACTTTCCTATTTTTATTTTTAATAGCTAAAAGGCTTTAGATGCTTTATCAACCTAATACGAATTTCAAATGATATGAAAAGAGTTTCGTTAAGATTTTGTCACCCTTTGTCTTTAAAAAAATCGACTGTTTTAACCAAATTTCTTTAGGTTTTTAGATCTTAATTCTTTTTAGGAAATTAGACAACAATTTCCACCTGTCTTACTACCTGTTTCTCTTACAGCATATAAACTGAAGCAATTCGATATTAAATAGTTTCTTTGAACCAATTTCCATTCCTTTGCTAAGAGGCATTTTATTATTTTTAGAGTGTGTTTAATTGATTTGTCTAATTTTAATTTTGTCTTATTAGAATGAGCACTTATACGAAATATCCTTTTGGATATTGATATTAAGAGAAACAAAAGTTTCGTGTCTCGGTAAGGTAGTTTTGCCCCCGCTCTATCAGTCATATTTTTATTACTGTCCTTCATTTTTTTTGTTCTAATTACTTTAAAATTAAATAAATATTACTCCGCGTATATCTTTTTAACTAATTTGTTTGTCCCGCTGTGTAACTGATCGTTAAGACACGGTCCCCAGCACATCACCGAACTCAAGCCTCACTGGCTGCGGTCAGTGTGCGGGTGAGTGACTACTTGGATTAGTCTGCGTAGGGACCGAGGGTGTGCGGCATTGGTCCTCGTTAAACTGTGTTACCGTAATGTGATCGACTCCGCGTGCTTGTCGTCGGGCAACCGAAGCAGGGGTGCCATCCTCTCTGCAGAGGATCAAAATTGTGATGGCGTGTCTTCGAATCATTCTCAGGGATGCTTCCCAGACCGTCGCCAATAGCTCATTGTACAGCTCTAGTGTGATGTAAATTAACTAAGACAAATACCATTATCACATAAAAATATTTAACACTAGAAAAGTCCATGTAATTTTTTTACGCAAATTTGATTAATTTGTTTTACGCACATTGCTTTTAATGTTTGTTTTTTTTCTGTTTTTTTCAAAAGAAAAAACATGTTTATTTCATTGTATTAAAAGTAATAAAGCATAAAATGTGAATTTAATTTTTAAAATTACGAAGTTTTAATAACAGTAAAAATTCATTATTGGAAAATAATAAAAAAAACAGCCCTTTTGACAAACAATTTTAAGTTTTCTAAATTCGAGCACCGAAAATCGTATGAATACTATAAGAGTATTTGTAAATAATTTAATTGTGTGTTAAGTTTATCTTCAATTACGAATCAATTTTCAATCTTACCTTTCAAAATAAACTAATCAAGAAATAAAATAAAATTTCTTTAATTGAAAAAGATAATCTGGATGTGAAAACAAAATCTTAAAATAATAAGTTTTAATTTAGTTAAAATTCTTAAAACTCCTGAAATCTTGAATTGTGTGTTATGTTTATCTTCAATTACGAATCAATTTTCAAGCTTACCTTTCAAAATAAACTAATCAAGAAATAAAATAAAACTTCTTTAATTAAGAAAGATAATCTGGATGTGAAAACAAAATCTTAAAATGATAAGTTTTAATTTAGTTAAAATTCTTGAATGTGAAGAAGTCAAATCGGTTCGAATAGTTTTTACAAAAGAAAAGTGTTGAACTAAATTCGTAAGTTAAAAAAAAAGTTTTTTTCATTCATTTACTATAAAAAGTCTTTTTACAAAGAATATAGCATTAGTGAAAAGTTAGTTACAAATTTAGTACTAAATTAACCTTTTGATATTCCTATCTTTAACTGAATAGTAATTATTTCATTAAAAACATTTACAATCTCTCAATTTAGTTTTTATCTGTGCCAGTTTTGATTTTGGCTATGTTTTGAGAACTCTATTCTATTGTAACTAAAACCAATTTCTTTTTTTTAATTGTAGAATGACAAATGGCTTGAATATAAAATGCCAGTTGAGTTTTTATTGAGATATTTTAAAAAGAAATAGTAACCAAATTTAAATACAAAAAATACATGATTTTATAGCGATGTTTATCAAAAAGTATTTATTTTGTTGAAAATACTTAAAGGAAAATAAATTTAAAAACCATTGTGCAATTTTTAACAAATTGTTTAGTTTATAATATATTCCTATATTCCTGAAAAATTACAAAAAAAAAAATTTATCGAATTACGTTAAGGCATTATATCCGTGAAAAAGGTACTTCCAGGCATTTTGAATAAATTAATACAAAAAAACGATGAAATCTAAAAAAGAAATATTAAACATTTTAAAAAGCTAAAGGAAAAAAACGATGAGATCGATTTCTTCTGTTAACATAAATTAACATTTATTAAGTAAAAACATCAAGAATGTTTTTTAGAACAAAATTAAAAACCTTTCAAAACAAATGTTTAAGATTTATTTTTAAAATTTTCTGGCCTTACAAAGTATCAAATCAAAATCTATTAAAGANGATGAGATCGATTTCTTCTGTTAACATAAATTAACATTTATTAAGTAAAAACATCACATATACAGAAATAATATTAAAAACCTGTTTTAAAAATGGTTTTAAAGTTAATTATTATCAAATTTCATTTAAAATAAACTTATAACTAACTATATGCGCTAAGGGAAACAAAAATATTGTTAAAACTTCAAAAATTTGGTAAAAATTACAGTGTTTCTGGGTCAATGAGAACACCAAAAACCACGGTAATTTTTTCCTTAGCCCTTTTTTTAATGATTTTGGTACAATTAGCAATGAATAATGGTTCTACAATGTGTAATAAAATTTGGTAAATCTGGAAACATTTAGTGACTTTATTATGAGCATGGCATGAAAACCGTTTATTCGGTTAAATTTACTTTTCAGTCTTATATTTTGTTACTAAATGTGTGGTAATGAAAACTATAATTTTGAAAAACAGAATTTACAGGAAGCCGTTACTCTATGAACGGAAAAAATTACCAAACGAATGGCCTAAGCATCGCTGGAACAGTTTAAGTACCGTACTAGAATTATGCTGTTTTTTTATGTAAGAAATGTCATTAGAATACAGTACGGTAATTTGACTATATTTTTTGTGACGAAAATATATAAATTAATAATACTTCATATAAAGCATGAAATGTATTTGTTCAATACATTTAATAAAATGTACGGGCGAGTACTCACAGTATAAATCTAATACTATTGTTCTGACTACTGGAGCGGACAATTTGTTATTTTGAGCCTTGCAATGAAAAGTAGCAAACAGATCTGTTCTACTAAGATTCAACAATCGCATTTCATTTATCACATTTCCCGAAGATCCTTTCTTAAAGGTGTTGTCCCACAATCTATTGTCCTTCCACCATGTCACATTGGGTGTCGGGTAACCTAGAAGAAAAAAAATTACTTGCATCCATCAAATTTTCCACGTGGCTTTTCCAGTATAGTATTTGTTACCGCGAAAGTACTAATATGCTCATTACCTAGATAATATGCAGATAAATTAAGGCAATCTTTTTAAAATGCAAAATCAAGTATTTTCTACAATTTGCCTAAAATAATGCTAGCATAAACAGTGTCTGCATCGTTAGCGTTTAAAAATCTGTTACTGTTATACTACCAAGTGATTTGTTGATTCTATTTATTGTCTTTAGATATATATAAATAATATTTTGTTAAATTCCCTAATTGTAGTACTATTTTAAACAGTTTAACTGTTTGTATTATAATTTTTAAAGTGATGGATGATTGATTTCTATCATCTAATGTGTTCATTTTTTGATTGTAGTAACTCAATTTATCAGGTAAATAACCTTATGTTAATTTAAACATGCAAAAACGTTTATGTCGTTTTAGCAAAGATCTTATTCTCACTTTAACGAGTGCTTTGTTGGTAATGTGCAAATTATCTACTCTGTGAAAAAAATATGTTAAGTTTACAGAAAAAAAAATAAACTATCAGCTGGAATGCCAGTATAAAACTGATAATGCTAAAAAAATTCTATTATTTAAAAACGGGTGCCATTTTTTTTTAGTACTATTATTTTACCAAACAAACTTTTAAAAAAATTTTACTTTAAATACTTTATAAAAAAAACTATATCAGCATTATAGTTGGAGAGAGCCAAGAGATTGATGTGGGCTACGAATTTGAACGACCAGTCAACACTAGGACTCTAACATGTCATTGGAGGGCGAACTTTTAAATTTACCAAAAAATATTACTATGAAATTTGTAGGAGATATATTCTCAAATTATAAAAATCTACAAAATAAATGTTACTATAATAACTTGTTTGAAAATTTCACGTATGCTTTACTCAGAAAATTTACTTAGTAATTATATTTTAAAAATTTTGCCGAGATTTATAATTAAAATTTACTGGTACATTTTGCTGTAGGAAATTCACTGAAAACTTTTTTCTGTGAAAATATGCCGGAAAATGTTACAATAACGAAGTGACTTGAAAATTATGCTAAGAAATTTATCCTTGCTTAAACTAATGGTTGAGTGATGTCACATGCCAAATATCGTATTAATAGCACATAACGTTAAACATAATATTTAAATATAATTGAATATTATAACTTTAGATAATAATACAATCTCTTAAATTATTAAATTGTATGCTTGTGCTTTTTTTAAAAATAAGTTTCATTGGCATTTGGATTAATGAAAATCTTAAATAACATAAAAAATGCTTAACATCATGAATATTCTTCTTAAAAGTTACTATTTCCAAAATCTGAAATCATTTACCCTCGCTCATAACTTATATTTCTTTAAGAAATTTTTTCCGTCTTAACGTAAGCAATTATCGCCAGAAAAATATCGATTTAAGAATGAGAACTAAGAATCTTAAAATGTAAAACAATGACATTCATAAATTAATCATTAACATCATTAATATTATCTTTTACGATTTTTAATGATCATAAAAATCTAAATATTAATAGAATATTGCGCTACAAAACAAGGATTTTTTTTAAATATAGCTAAGATAAAATTACCTTAATTAACCATTTCTTTATCTTTACGGAATATACATACTATACGCGAGGTGAGCTTAGCTTTCGGTAATAATTTGTTCAGTTGTTTGTTTTGTTTCCAGGTCATAAGAAATCCTTAAAAGTTAATTATCCTTAATTACATACACGTTTAATGGTTATTAATCTTAATACTTATCAATTAAACATTTTTCTATTTTGTGAGAAATTCGTTTCAATACTTATTTTTTAAAGAAAAAAACAAGCAAAAAGTAGGTAGATAAATTTCACATACCTGTCAGAGATCAGGGATTGTGATAAATTATCTCTTTGCAAAAGAAACAAATTTGATAAATGCAGATTCTTAGTTCCAACACGAATATTATTCCCCATGTAAAACGGAAAAAAACGTTGACGGTAATTTTTCAAGTTAAAGTTGCAGTTATACAAAGCATACAATAATTCTTTATAATCCAATTATAAACATTTCATTTAATTGAGTAAGAAAATAATAAATATTTCTTTTTCAATATTAATTAAAAGGATTGATCTATGTTCATTTAAGCAAAAGTAAATATAAAGCATCTCTGATAATATTTTGTGAAATAAATTGATATTTTTACTATGCAATGATGGCATAGTAATTTTTATCGATTTTAAGTATCTATTAAACTGCTAAACCCTGTATCTATCTGCTTAAGTATCTATTAAACTGCTTAAGTATCTATTAAACTGCTAAAAAAAATAATTAAATTTTAGAAATATTTAAATATTAAAATTTAAATAAGACAAATATTTTTATATATTCAAATTGAATAACTTTCCTCCTAATGTGCCAAAATGAAGTTTCTTTTAACCATTTTAAATCCATGATATTTTTAAATTGAATTTTGAATAGCTATGTAATATTTTATAAGTTGAAACGGAAATCATTCGATGTTAAAAATTTTAGGGCAAGTTGAATTAAAATATCTTTCAAATTTTCTGTAATCTTAATATGGTTTTAGGTTAAAAATATAGCTTTTCTTCATGCCATACCATACTACGTTTAATAATCGTGAATAGTAACATAATTAAATTTAATATTTTAAAAATATTGTGTCGATTTTGCACCGTATTGCGGTTCAAGACGGTGCGGTTGAAATAATGGTTTTCCTTCGTAACGACCCGTTTATTTTTGAAATGGCAGCATGAAATCAATATACAGAAAATTTAACAATATTTGTAATTTTGGTATTATTTGAAATTTCTTTCGTTTTCCATAAATCCTTTAACCCCTTCCTTCTCGCTCCCGTAAAAATGACGGGGTGAGTTTTCGCCCGCTATTTCTCGCTCTCGTGATATTGACGGGCTGGAGTGTTCAGCAATAACGCGCCAATAAGAATAAAACTAATTCATTTCTTTTGCCCGGAAAACACTTTATGTCTCATTTTACACACAAAATAGCAGTACCAGGATATTTTTTAAGGTAATTGTGGATAGTTAGTTTATTTTAACTTGATTTCAGCACTAATCAAATGCGTAATACAAATACAAAAGCCAAAAAAATAGGCACTTTTATGACCGTTGTCCTGAAACTTAACCGGGTTAATAAGAATCAATGCATGCATATGCTGCTATAATATCGCCCTTATATGCTGGAAATCATCTAAATATATATATTGGAGTAAGTAAGAGCTGATTCATTTCAAACATCTTTTGTGAAGTTTGTGGGGAGGTATAGTTTGAAAGGTCGTAATGAGTTTTGAAGTATTTGCTTAGGCAGTTTTGATAATGAATGTATAAAATTTAAGTTATGTTTGACTGAATGAAATTTAAGTTAGTTTTAGTCCACTGCATGTGATTTTTTACAGTGGTTTTATTATAATTATAATAACTATGCTGTGCATATTCTTTTATAAAAATAATTAATTTTTGCAAATGTACCTCAGAAAAAAAACATTCATCTTACCTTTAAAAGCTTCACAAATCAAAGAAATGTCAGTTTTTTCTTTATAAGGTCCAGCGACATCACGTATTTCTTGGCCTTTCTCATCGTGTATAGTGAGTTTATTAGGTGGAACTGAGGGAAAATTAAAAATATTCAATATCTAAATAAAATAATAATGCTCAAGTAATTAAAAATAAAATCATATGGCTGGATTTATATAAATAGTAATAAATATATTTATAAAAATGAAACTCAATACTTTAAAATTATTAATTATGTAAAATCTACATCAGAATATCCATCGAATTTGTATAATACAGGGCTAGTCTATAAGATTCGTTTAGGTTATTTTTCTTCAAATATAAGGTGTACGAATACGAGTGATACAGGGAGAAATACATGTACTCACCAGGCTCTTAGCTCGCACTATAAGTAATCAATATATACACATTTGGTCAACTGACAAACGTCCCTATTGCAAGCCAGTCCCTTACATACCTTAAATAACATATTTTATTTTACTGTTCGTATTTGCAATATGTGTTTCTGCAGCATTGTCATTGAAAATATATTAACTTGTAGAGGACTAAGTTTACTTTCCCCTGATGCCAACTTGTGAAGGTCAAAGTTAGTTTATCCATCCTCAATGTCAACTTGTGAAGGGCAAAGTGTAACTATCAGCAAAGCAATCACGAGAAGAAAAAAGTTCATCTATATCCAGTGCCTACTTGGGAAGGACAAAGTTTACCCAACCCTAATGCCAGCTTGTAAAAGTCAAAGTTTATGTACTTTCAATGGTAACAACGCTACGGTGAGAGAGCGCATCCATCAATCTTCCGTCCGTATGTTTCTATATATGACGCAGTTCTTTTACGTAAAAAAACATGCAATTAAATCTGAATTTTTATTGTTATTAAAATAACTTTCAAAAGATGTCTTAAAAAAGTACTATAGTTTTTGGAATTTAATAATAGGAACGGTCTTCAAATACTCCACTTATCTGGAACTTAAGATTGGAAACGGCTCTCAAAAACTTGATTAATTTGGAATTTTATGTATCGAAGGCAATCTTTAAAATTTCAATCAAGTAAGAGGAGTGGCCCCTAAAGAACTTGATTATTTTAAAAATGTATTATAGAAATGGCTTCCATAAACTCGACTATTTCGAAATTTCACTGTAGAAGCGTCCCGAAAAAACAATTTATGTTACAATTCAATTTAATCACAACTCACCAATAACAATAAGATTGACTTTTTTTAGCTCAGTAGCCGACCATTGATAGTCCACTCTACAAAAGTATGAACCCGTGTCTTCTTCTTTGAGTTTGTCCATTTCTAAATAGAGTTCATCTCCTTCCACATGGAATTGAACTCTATCGCTGTAAGTCTCGTTTCTCATGTGGAAAGCGTCAGTTAACTTTCTGTCTCTGGCATCAAGTGTGTATAGAGCTGTTACCCCATCGTTCTTGTACCAGAAAATAAATTCTACGCTGTCCTCTCTTTTCTGTATTACATCACAAGGCATTTTGGCACTGCCTTCCACTAGTGCTTCTATAGTTGTTTCTTGTAGAGCTGAAAATGAAACCAATAATTAGCATTTGATTATATTCAATATAGTGTTTTAATTATGGAACTCCACGCGTAACGGGACTATTTTCTTTTGACTCAGTAAAACATGCAGAATTTGTTTCCTCCTAATTTCAATGTCAATACTTCCTCATGGCATTCATCTTTTGCACTGAGAAATGATAACTATGTTCTTACTATATAATTTCAAAAGAAAAAGAATACCATCAAGTGAAACAGACGTTTTTTTTTTTTTCAAATTTTTTAGAACGAATTTTCTTGCCATTTTATGACGACATACACCAATTTCAGATCAGTGAGGTTAATAGTTATCTTGTAATTAATTTTTAAAACTGCTCGATTAGCCACGTTCCTTAGAACACAGTTAGCTTTCCCATCTCGTCTGATGGCGTCAGAATACAGGACTAATAAGGACTTCTATCACCTCTTAATACAGTAAAAGCATGCACAAGTAAGACATTGATACACAGCGAAACACAACATTGATACAGTGAAACCACAACTAGTTGAACATTCATAAAAAATAATCAAAAATAACTTCAATCACTTACAACAAGTATTGTTTATACCACATTGCAATTGCTTAATATTTAACATACCATATAAAATATTTTTAGTGTACCAAAATGAGTAAAGGATTGATGCAAAGCTCATTTTACAGTATTTAGTAATATTTTAATTTAATATGATTGTATTGCTTTCGATTAAGCTTTGCTGAAGAAATAATTTATTATGCTGAATTAAAAGAAATGCTCTTTAATTTACTATCTTTTTCTTTTTTTATTCCTTGAAATGAAAAGATTTTATTCTTAAAGAGTAATCGTATTCAAGTTTTTCCTTTTATAAATATTCCTTCGTTTCATTAAACAACCTATTTCGTTTCCTTCTGTATTAACTTCTCCGTCTAAAACATATGTATTTTAGTTTTTTACTTTATTGAAATCGAAATACCTTAGAGTTATAAGTGATTTATTTTATTTTTTTGTAGTTGAGCCTAGGAAAAAGTTAAGAATAAAATAAAGAGTGAAAGAGGCTTAAAATTATTTGCATCCCTTCTAATAAAAACTAAAAAAAATATTTTAAAAGTGAATAAAAAAAATTAAGCTATTTTTTGAGAAAATTATTAAAAATTATTTCCCTAGAAAATTTTAATTACAAATTTTATACATTTCCTTATTTTCTGTCTGCAGTCAAACGAACAAAAAATTTTTAAAGCAATTCATATTTTAATGTTTGTTGTTAATAAAAATAACTCATCATTAATAAAAAATAAAAAAATTCGTCAAAAGTTATTGAAAAAAGTACAAGTCAGGAAAGTAGTTTAAAAAAAATTTTATTTTATTGAATCAATGTATTTTATTATGTCAAGGTCACCTACAGAAATCTTCTCAGGAGAAGGGGGAGGGATATTCAATCGGAAAAAAACATTCCTCGAAATATTTTGAAAATCATGTTTCAATTTTGTTTTAAGAAGCAAATTTCGAAAGCAGCAAATTTCGGAACAAAATTTGCAATTTTAGTAAAATTTAAGTTTTAAAAAAATCATATTTCATTTCATTTCTTCCAGAAAAAGTAGTACTTTATTTACGACACAATTTAAATTCCTTAAACTACCTTTGATATAAACACTCATAAAAATGCCATTGTGTTTTTATAGTTCTTTTCTTCCTTTTTTCGTAAATTTTGTTTGTATTTTATTTTGCAAAATGCATCTTGTAAACATATTTTAGTCGCATAAAATTTTTAAATAAAACTTTAGTGTCCAGCTAATTACTTTGAATAAATTTAATGCTACACCGAAGAAAAATTATTACAAATGAATGAATGTTTATTTTTTGTAGTTTTTCAGGGAAGGAGGTTTTAAGAATAAAAATAGTAATTAAATAAATAGCTAAAAAAATAATCAAATATATAAATGGTTAAGAATTATTTGTATCTCTAGTAAAAAAACTTAAAATTCTTAATCTTAAATATTTCCATTTCCTATCTGGGATCAAACCATTGGGTGAAAAATTTCGAAACACTTGTTATTTCTATGTGTAGACCAGTTTAAAATGAAGAAATTGAATTTTTTTTAATAAAAAATATCTATTCCCAAACCAAATATCCTTCTCTGTCAGAGTTATATCAAATAGTTAACACTATTTTGTGAAACATAAGATTAAAATAAAACACCTTTGTAAACAATATCACTTCACCCTATGACAAGTTTTGGGTCGGCTAATTTCCTTTACCCAGGATCATATATGGCAACGTTACTTTTAAAAAGTAACGAGTAAAAGTACAAGTATTTTTAAAAAAAGTAACGAGTAAAAAGTAAAAAGTTCGTATTTTAAAAAGTAACGAGTAAAAAGTACAAGTAAAAGTACAAGTACTAAGCAAAAAAGTAACGATTTAAAAGTACATTTCTAGGAAATCGAAAATTCAAAGTAACCTAAAATTTTATTGAATAATATTCTTATGTTCTTTAATGATTTTGCAAAATTGTTGTTACTTATTTAATTATTTTTAATTTTGAAAGTTATGGACATTAATTTATTTTTAAATTCGGAAGAATATTATAATATAATTTTATAATATAATCGTATAATATAATTTTAAAATCAAATATAATTTTAATATCAAACTTTTTATGGATTTGCACGAAAAAGAAATTTTATCTATTGATTTTAATTTTTAGTTTATTATTTTTATTTATTTAAATTACCATTGATTTAAAATTGTTTTACTCTTTAGAAACGCGTTTTAAAAGCACAAACATAAACAAAGCAAACACGGGGTTTCAGATAGCTTTGTGATCTTTGAGCTAGTAAAAAATAATTGAATGTGCAGTATAAGTTGAAACAGAACAGTCTACAGTTTTATTTGTAACAATGGCTAATGCTGAAGTCATGCGAGAAAATCATTTTCCGAACATTTCTGCCTAACGGAATAATTAAAATTTGTAAACGAATTTTAGTATCAGCGGCTAAATTAATACCTTCGAGTTTTCAAGAGTTAAAATAGTAATTATAATAGTTTTCAATAGCACAAATAGTTCTGAAGTTCTTAGAGATTTGACTGGGCGTTGTTTGACAAGGTCGGGCATAAACATAATTTTAGTAAAAAATGTACTAGGTAAAAATGTATTTAGTAAAAAATGTATTAAGACAAAAATGTATTATTAGTGAGTTCAAAAAGAAAATTGAAAAACGTAATAACAAAATCCAACATTTTTTATTTAAAATGTATTAAATAAATGCATAAAACTCGAAAATGAATGAAAATAACTTGCTAATTAATATTTTTATTCATTTTGCAAAATAATTGCATTTCGAAAGTGGTGTCACTGAGTCTGCTGCGAGAATTTCTCAGAACGTGCTTAGCCACGCTGAATAAGCGCTCCACGGGAGCACTAGAAGGTACTGCAGTATTATATTTCACATATAATTTTTTTACGATTGGATATCGATTCAAAATTGATATGCTTTCCGTTTCGACATTTGAGCTCATGTATGCCATAAATTCTTCTGTCGCTGGTGATTGGCATGATGTTTTCAGCTTTAGAAAATTTAAAATCCCTGGGTTTTTTTCTGTTACGTTATTAGTTATAGCAGGGTGTTCAGCTTGGACAATTCTTTCCAATTTTTTTGTAGCCTCCTCCCTAGCTTTTTCTTCCAACCAATTAAATTTGATGCAAGGTACCAGACCTGCAGCAAACAATAAATCGTCCTGCGATTTCACATCGCGAAACCTTTCGCAGTTCAAAAGAGCCGTCTTTTCCCTTTCAGGAATGACAATTTTAAAAGGTCAAGGTATTTGAACACGAAGTTAGCTGTGAATGCATATATATTGCGCATTAATTTTAAAAATTAAAAAAACATAAGCATTTTTTAAAAAAATATTTATTTTTTATTTTTTTCTTATTTTTAGAAAGCTTACCGAGTTTTAGAAAAAAGTAACGATTTCATTCGACATTTCCGTTACAAATACTTGTACTTTTTCCCTAAAAAAGTAACGAAAGTACAAGTAAAAGTACTAAATTTAAAAAGTAACGAAGTACAAGTAAAAGTACGTACTTTTTACTTGTACCGGCGGTACAAGTAACGAAAGTAAAAGTACAGCCATATATGCCCAGGATATGGATTCTGACGTCATTAGCATTTCCCTCCTCTTTTTGAATCACGGGAAATTAGTTTTATTTTAATCTAATTTTAAGTTAGGATTTTAAATAATTCATGCCAATTTTGAACAGAAATGATTTTTGGGAGTTTTAAATTATAGACTATTCAAATTAATCACGATAAAGCAATTACCTTATGCACGCAGGTTTCTCATTCTAAATAGCATCCATGGGTTTGCCGACGATAGAACATGGCAGAAGCCAGGAACTACCACTTAATATAATTGTACGAAGTGTGACGTAAGCTTAGTTGCTAAGAAATTATTCTACAAGATTTGAAACTTGCAGTTGTCTTGAATTTTCTTACAACGTTTGCGATATTGATGTCTTCAATGCTTGAATACTTATCAAGGAAATCCTTTGTCCCTCCCCCCTCAATTACTCATTACGAATTCATAATTGTGCTTGTTGACAAATTAGTACTTTGCGTATTAAACACTTCCCAACTGATAAATTTCAATCTCTGAAATATAAAATTAGGCTTATTAACATTCAAAACATAGAAGAAAATGAATACTAGCTATGAAAAATGCTAGAAAACAATTTGCGGATGTTTTGTTGTCCTATTCACGTCACGCGGATATACTGTATACGCCTATGCTAATGCCTAACTAATGATGGAACTTAACATTTTGAAACTTGTTGTGTGCTAATGTGTATTAGTTATATTCATGTCGCTTGCTTATTTTCGCATTGATTGTACTCATGTAAAATAATAATCTGTAATACAGTAATACACAAGATTTTGCATGTCTATCTGATCAACACACAAACAATCTGGAAGGACCAGACTGGTCCCTTCATTCCTTCTAAGTATACAGCAATGCTCCATTAGAGATACAATTTTGTTGATACCTTTTATTATATTTTAAAACCAAAGCAAATTATACTCGTAATTTTATGCAGTTAATACGAAAAGCTTTAAGATTGAAATATTTCATTAGATGGTGAAAAACATTATTAAAACAAAAATGACACTTAGTTCATATCAGAAACACTAAATAAAATTTGTTAAATCAATATATCTGGAAAATAGTTTAAGCTTGTTTTAAAAATTCGCACTCTAAGCAATAAATATATAGCATAGAGAATACTATCGGCAAACAACTTAAAAACATTAAAGTAACGTGAAAGAAAATATTATTTTAACAATATTGGAATCGTTTAAAAAAGTTACAAGCAATCTTCAGTAAATATTAATAATTACAACAATTTTGTAACGTTTTCAAGAGGAGTTCATCCTATTTGAAATTGATATAATTAACTCTAGAACTCACGGGCAAAAGAGATAGTCATTATCTAGATTAAAAGTGAGGAGTAATTTCGCTCACATTCTTGCTTCGTGTATGCAGAAAGATTAATTAAGGAGTTGAACAAAGTGAAATTAAAATTAACGAGCTCGTTATAGCTGAGCTAATATGTGGGAGGGAAACACTTTCCTCCTTTTAAGTGGGAATGCATCTGAATCAAGAATTTTCTTCTCTTTCCGAAAGTGAGGAATATTGGTGTGCATATTTTGCGGGGGAATATGCCATTATCTTTTCTTCTACAATATTGTCGCGAACATCTTTCGGAGAACCGTTATTCAACGATTCCGAAGATGAGGTAGACACCGTATTCGCATCTTCTTCGAAAATACATAGCGTATTAGCCTTCAAGTAATGTGTAATTTAGGAACTGATGTTGGGTTATAATGTTTGTCCCAAAAATGTTACGGTATATAATGTTTCATCGTTCGTTACCATGCGTTAATATTTTTCCATCCCTTATGTAAATCCGTTTTGATGTATTTTTCATCAAGACGAACTTTTAAAATTGCAAATTAGAGAAAAGAAACTTGTGAAAATGTATTTTTTTTAATCTTGAAGTTTTATAGGAGGCGAGTTGGAATTTAACCTTCCTTAAAAAGATAAGGACAACACTACAGATTTCGGAAAAATCACTGAATTTCTACATGCCCTGCTAGACATATTAAATAGCAAAATATATGCTCAAGGGAAATTTTTACATCCTCGAATATGTTTTACCAATTTCATAGTAGTGAAAATGTTTCAGTGTACTTATCATTAATCTGTCCAATAACAATGGCATTTCTACAACACTTTTATTTTAAGCCTAAGTCACGCACGGAGAAAAAAAATCTGGTACAATTACCGTACTCTATGCTAATGGCATTTCTGATTTAAAAAAAAAAAAAACATAATTCTGTTTGATAAAACCAATATTTACGGTATTTAAACCATTCTTTTGATAATTTTTCCGTTCATAAGGTAGCAATTTACCAGAAATTCTGGTTTTTTTTAAAATTATAATCCTTATCACCCCACATTAATACAAAATGCAAAACTGTAAATTAAATTTTGACGAAAAATGGTTTTTATGCCTTGTTCAAAGAAGTGATGAAAAATAAACAAATTTTACCACATTTCAGAAAACCGTATTTTAATGTTAACTTTACCAAAATCATTACCAAATCGTTCGGTACAAATTATTGAGCTTTTTGGATTGTCTTCCAGAAACATGATAACAATGGTAGTTTTGACAGTGTACATTTAAATATTTTTAGTGTACATATTAAATGTTTCGATTGGAATTTTTATATATCCCGGGCATGTTTGGCAATATCTGTCTGTGGCAGAATCTGTGATGCACCGTTATCAAGAAAGGATAAAAATAAGAATTAAAGAAATTCATCCCATGAAGAGAGAATTTCTTTAGTTCTTATTTCATTCCGTCAAAGATAATGATGCTTGTTTATAGTAACGAAACCAATGTCTATATTGTAATGCCTATACCAATGTCTATATAAACCAATGTCTATATTTTGAAAATAATTATTTATGTACATTTTTCTTTTCGATTTTATTTTTGTACAAGTTGCACTAAGATATTTTAAATAAAACATTCACAAAATAACTTATAAAGAAAGATTAAGATTTTAGTTCATTAACATGCATTCTGGAGTGTGATAAGTACGCTTAAATCCATTATTAGATTTTCACTAATTTACCATATCAAGTGAGAGATTTTTATCCCAATGAAATAAATAAGTTAACAAACTTATTCATTTTATTTTGCCATAGGAATGTTTCTGAATAATAATTGCGCACTTTTAATCGCAATAAATACTTAATCAATATCACACAATACTAAAGCTTTGATAATCGGTTAAGGGTAAAAGCATCATCTTTAAATGAGAAAAACAAAACTTCACGTCATCCAAGTAGAAAATTCCATTATTCTGCTTTACATGCTTCGTAACTGTAACCACTTGTTTTCGCTTGAGTAGCACTTTTGGGGTAAAATTATAGTAAATCTGGGATACAGCTTATTTTTTCATCGATCCATCGATACAATTTGGGGTTAGAAGAAATATTCAACAAGAGTAATCTAAATTCGTTTTTTTTTCAAAATAATAAATTGTACGGTTTATTATTTCTTTTCCAGTAAATATCTTGATAAATATTTTCAGTGAAAATATTATTCATTTCCATTATCCTATGATGGAAATTCTGAATGGTCCAACATAAATAAATCCTGCAATCCAATCGCGACGTTCATGTTGGTACATCATAAAGAAATCAGAAATCCTATATTGCGATTGCTTATGATGTTTCCAGCAAATCATTTTCATGTGATGGAAATTCTTAATCGTTCTACATGAACAAACCATTAAATCAAATTGCAGTTCTGATGTTGGTCCACAAAAAAGCAGTCCGAAATCCTATATTGCGGTGATGGATGTTCACGATGGTTCTAACAAATCATTTTAATTATCTTATGATCGAAATTTTTAATGTGAATATGGGATACAGCTCATTGTTTCAACTATTGACATAATTAATGGTTAGAAGAAAATATTCAACAAGAATAATCTGAATTCATTTTTTTTTTCAAAATGATAAATTATATGATCTATTTTTTCTTTTCTAGTAAATATAATGATAAATTTTTTGAGAGAAACGATTATTCAGTTCCATTTTCATATGAAGGGAATTCTTAATGGTCCAACATGAACAAGTCATCAAGTAAAATTACATTTCTCATGTTTATCTACCATAAAGCAGTCCAAAATCCCATGTTGTGGTGATGGTAGTTCATGATTGTCCCAACAAATCATTTCTATTATCATAGGATGGAAATTCTTAACGTAAATCTGCGATACAGCTTATTTCTTCATCGATATGCACAATTTGGGGTTAAAATAAAATATAAGAGTAATCTGAGATAAAAAGAGTAATCTGATTTGTTTTGTTTTTTTTTAAATTATAACTTTTACAATCTAATAATTATTTTACAAAAAATATCTTAATAAATCTTTTGAGTGAAAAGATTCTACATTTTCAGTATCCTATGACGGAGATTCTTAATAGTCCAACAAGAACAAACCATCAAATAAAATTGCAGTTCTCATGTTAGTCCACCATAAAGCCGTCTGAATTTCTACACTATAGTGATAGTTATTCATGATTATTCCTTCAATTGATAATAAAAATATTATGATATTTCTTAATGGTCAACATGATTAAGCCATCAAATTTTTATTCTAATGTTGGACCATCATAAACTAGTTCGAAATCGTATAATGGGGTGAGGGTCACTCATATTGGTTACCATCAAAAAATATGATGGAATATAACTAAACCACTTAATGGTTTTCATCATGTTTATGTTGGTCCATCAATTGAAAACCATCAAAAATTTTGACTTGGGCATCATAAGCAGATATAAAATATTTGATAACTAATGTTAGGAATCAGTTTCATATATTTAAATTTCAAAACTGGTTACAAATATGAAAGAAATCAACGTACGTTTGTTATATTTTGAATAATTTTAATTTAAAATATAATCAATATTAACGTTTTAAATTTTTTTATTTCAAACTCTTTAGGGATCTTTTTCAGAAAACTTTATTTATACATGAAAGGATTTTTTTAATTAAATAGATGTTATTTATATTTCTGTTTTAACCCTCTGACCGTTAGTTCCGACTTTTTCCGGACTTAAAGATGCAATGTTTCCTGCAACAAAAAACAAGTTTCCTTATGTTTTTGAATATAAAAATAGTGTGTAGTAGAAACATTTCTGTGCAATTTTAGCCAAGTCTCAAGGCTTGGGGGATTAAAAAAATAACAGTTGTTACATAAATGCATTAATCCGTAATACAATGTAAATTCATGTGTTATAAATATTTATAATTTATATGTTAATTCGAGGTGGGCTATTTAAAACTAACAGGTAGGTTGGAGCTGTTTGTGCTCCATAATGAATATATCCTAATGAATAAAATCACAAGGTTACGGAATTGATCATTTATACTTATAGCTCAGAATTGAGTCCACTGTATAGAAGTCGGTCTCTCACAAAAATTCAAAGCCATAAAAATTCAAGATAAACCAGATAAGGCCAGATAAAAGATTTTTTTCTGAAGTTAATGGGCAATAATTCGTAGATGAAGTACGCATTAAGATGGTCCCAAAAATTCCCAGCTTCAGAGTGGCGCCATCCTTTTAAAGAATCAAAATCTTTAAATTTTATCAATTGAATGACGTTTCATTAAGACGAGAATATCCTTGCAACCACCTCCCTTTGTCAGAACCCCCTTTAAATATAAAGAGCACCTAAAATTCGTGGCTTTTTCATGCTTTCATGGCTAGATAAATCTGCGCCAAATCCCATCATCCCTGCTAGGGAAACCACATTGGTGGTTTCCCTAGCAGGGAAATTCTATGCCGCAAATTCTCCCGAGAACAATGCTTTCAATACTTAATATAACTTAATAAATTGCCTTTTTATCTTAATCAGCCTAAGTTTCTTAAATTATCCAGCCTTTAAAGTCATATATATATTCTGTGATGCACCGTNAAATATATATATATATATATATATAAACTACACGGACTACAGCAATTAAACAACAGCATATATATAAGCGAATTTATTTGACTCTTGATGCAGCAGGTATTACATTGCAAAAAAAACTTTGAAAAAAATTAAAATATATAAATAAACACATTAAGCTCTTTCAAGTTTTTGCGTACAAAAGGTGTGTAAATATACGGCTTTTATGATGCAGAGCTATGCAATGAAGAAATCAAAAAAAAAATATATATAAAACTCTGTAAGCTTAATAATAAAAAATGCATGGCTGGAAAACAAAAAAAGCTCGTAAATCATTCTCAAGGGAGGATTTCCAATAAAGCATTTTCGAAGAGAGGGTAAAAAATGGCTTAATATCTCGCTTCAGAACTTTTTCGTGCTCTTAAAAAGAAACATAAAAAAAATACTTTTGTTTGTATAAAAAGCAGAATAAATAGCGGTAAGCAAGCAATGAAAATCAGCAGTAAGATTTTTTTTATTAAAATATAAATGTATAACCAAATATTACTCTTCTGTTCGTGTTCAAACATTTCCAAATATTAACTCTATAAAGTGCATTTAGAAATAAGGGACATAAAAGTTCGTAAAAGTTAAAAATTAAAGTTTTTTCAGTTAAAGGAAAATTGTATGTACTTACGGAAGATCCTCGCTGGATAAATGATCGAAGCGGAATTTTCGTGAATTTGAGTTAATGAGAAAGACATCAGTGGATTTATGATCAAATTGGTATTTTAATAAATTTGAGTTGATAAATAAAACGGCAGTGCATAATGCATTAATGACGTAAATGTCATTTTAGTGAATTTGAGTTAATCAATAAGACGTCAGTGGATTAATGATCTAATTGGTATTTTTAATAAATTTGAGTTAATGAGTAAGACCTCAATGTACTAATGATCTAATTAACATTTTAGTGCGCTACAAAATGTATACGTTGACAGTAGGGAGTGAAATTTATGATTTGCCTACATTTATTATTTACAAGCTTTAAGTTGACGAAATATAGAACTTCCAAATACTTGTTTATGCCATTTGCCTAAAGGCATTCTCAATCTTGACATTATGATTTGCTACCAAAACGCGATGTAAGAAATATTCGCCTATTTTTATTGCCAAATGCATTTGTTTGTTTTGCCACACTCTAAACTAGGGTTTCTTAACCTGTGGTTCATGGACCCCTAAGGGGTCCATGAGTCATATTTTGGGGGTCCGCTGACTACTCCTAATTTTTAAAATGTTTGGAAGCATTGCTTGTAAAGTGAGCTATGGCAGCTATAATTCCATTTGCTACAGTGAATCTTTGCGAAGCTGGATTTTCCACACTTGTGACAATAAAATCAAAATATCGAAATCAATTGAATGTCGAACATGATATGCGCGTTGCTTTGTCGAATACCATCCCCCAATCCAATTTATTAATTAAGAAAAAGCAGCAGCAACCTTCACATTAAAAATTTAAATTTTAAAAATTTTGAATATTATTAAAATAATAAAATTAAATGTTTTCTAATAATTGATGCTTTTTGTAATAATTTTTTTCACAGGGGGTGGTCCGTGACTTCTTAAAAATTTTTAAAAGGGGTCCATTATAACAAAAAGGTTAAGAAACACTGCTCTAAACACTCAGAATTTGTCACTTAAATCTTCCATCTAGTGAAGATCAAATAAAGAAGTTAATAAAGACTGAACTATGAAACCTCGACACGAGGAATCTCAACATTGTAATCCGATATTTTAATACAGTATTGGTGTATAACATAAAACGATTCCATTCTTTCCTGCTTTTAAAAAAAATAAATACAAATTATCTAAATTATTCAGCAAAAAATTTTACCTGTCTCTATCCATAAAATATTATACATTTGTTAAAAGAGTATTAAAAAATCAATTTTACAATATACGAATTACTACTTTCATAACTTCACTGATATAAAAAAAATATAAATCGTATAAAAGATGTCTATCATATTTTTACACTTATGAGTTTTATATAATAGAGTATCATTGCTAATATGAATTAAAATAACTGCACATGTATCTCTAATTTTTTTTCAAACTTATAAACACAAATAGATCTATAAAATAGATCTCTTTCAAACAAATAAAAAAATCAATATACCCTATCATTGTTTGGTATAGTAAATTTACATCTAAGCACAATAAAAAGCAACTTTCGGCTAAAATTAGACAGAACGTAAATAGGCATGACTATTTAGCTACGTATAGAAGCGAATATCAATTCTAACTTATAATTACAATCATTGTCTTAAGTTATAAAAATCCTTTAAGTAATAATATAAATGTGTAGTTGCTTGTAAAATGAAATGAAATTTTAAACATTGTTATTTTTTTAAGCGAAATCAAAAAACTAATTTTTTATGAACGGTAACGTTTTAAACAATTTTCTTCGTAAATCCAATTAAAATAGTTTCAAAAACACATTTAATAAATTATCTGAGCACATTTAAAATTTTATAGATATAATTATGCAATCATTTTTATCTCTTTGGCTCGTATTTTTAGAATTAAATTGTATCTTAGAAATGCTTTAAAGATCAGAAAAACGAATTTATTTAAACTTGCAAATAAATAGTAGACGTTTAACAGAACTGACAGAACTAACTGGTATTGATTATGGATAAATGTTTCTCAAAGCGAATACTCAACCACTGCAACGATTGGATGCTCAGCTCTTATCGAGAAATTTTAAATAGCTTTGTTCCTGTGGAATTAAAGTTTAATTAAACAATGTTAAACTACGAGTAGAAAGTAAAACAACATTCCGATAAAATGGTTAGATGGATTAAATGCTTTTAGATTTCCAAACAAATATGCATAAAATCTACACAAAAAAAAATATGCATAATTTCAAGTTATCGGTATTATGGAAGATATGAAAAAAGTACCCTGAAGCTGATAGTTCATCACAAGAAATAAGTTTCAAACATTGTAACTAAATAAGTAAGTAAAAAAATATGTATATTTGGTACTCTAATATTCTTTAGAGATTGAATATTGAAATGTTTAATTTAGATTTTTGTTTTTACTTTTAGTTAATGTTCAGTGCACAAAAAGTGAAACATCCTTAATAACTTTTGATAAAATTGTCAGATCTTCAAATTTTAGTATTCAATATTAATGGTTCAAAGAGCATGACCTCAAATGTGATAATGAATTAGTACACATGATATTTTAAGTTATGGAATCTGACGCAAGTTATTCAGGGTGGTCCGTTTTTCTTTGCGCACTATGTACTTTTATGTTCTAAAAGCATTATTAAAACATAAACCTCTGGTGAATCATTAGAAAAAGTGCATCTACGATTTTAATAGAACAAGTGGAAATTATTTGTGGAAAGTAAGTCAATGCTATTAAATAAAACATTGGATTCGTAATTACGACTAACTCACCAATAAAATCCTCCGAGTTTAAAAAGCGGTGACTATTAGTTCTTAAGGACTTTGTCTAGATTAAGTGAAAGTTTAAGGAAAAATCCTGATGTGTATGTTAAATTTTGTTAGGAAATAAGTTTATTAACTAAAATAAATCTTTCCATTAATACACGGGTTTATTACTTCATACACTTCCTATGAAAACAGAGAAGAAAAAGATTAATGATATTTTTATATGGTATGTATATTGAAGTTAAAATATTATTTGTTTGAAAATTATATGTATATTAAAATTAAAATATTTTTTTTACCTGAAGATTATATGTATATACTAATTTAAAGAATATGAGATATTCATAAACTAGTACTTGCTACCTGCTTAAAAATTATATTTAAACTACAGATTTTTTATTTTATCTTTAATTTTAAAATCAAATCTCGTTTGTGGAAATAGCTTGAAAATTTTGAATCATTTTAGTTATCAAAATATAAATTCATTCACTTCAAATTTAAATTTTATTTGCAATTTCATGCAAACGAACTATTTCTTAGACATTTTTGATTTCAAGATTTTAAAAAATAAGCCCCATACAATGTATTTTTTCCATTAGTATTATTGCATGAAAGTTAAGCTTAATTTTTAATTTTATGAGTGAACAAGTAGTAGTATAGTGAATAAATAATAAATAAATAAAAAATAATGAAAGAAAATAACTTAAATTTTCCATAAGAAAGGGAATAATCGAGTCCTAAATATCAATATATATATATATATATATATATATATATCTATGTATTGTTAAAACTATACTATGTACTGTGTACTGTAATATCTAAGACAAAAGTTTAGGTAGCATTATTTACAATGTTTCGTAATCAATAATCATTTTAAGGTCGATAATTTCACGTAAATAGATATAGATATATAAATAAATATGTAAGAGCTTCATATAAAATATAATCTAAAACGAACATTAAAAAAAGACGCATGCATTGTTTTGTAATCATAAATTATTTTGCAGAAAAGAATTTCTCTCATATAATCATAAATCATGAAAATATTTTTTAAAAAAAATAATAAAAACTAATCAATTTTAATTTCCTATAAGTAAGGAAAAGATCAAGTTTTATATCTTCAGATATATATGCATTGTTACATCTTTAAAAGTAAAATCTAAAACAAACGTTTAAAATACGCATGCAATATTTCGTAATCATAAGTCATTTTACGAAAATTTATTTTCCGCAAACAATCAGAAGTCATTTAAAAATTTTTAAAAGTAATGAAAAATAAACAATTTAAATATTTTATATGTAAAAAATGATCAAGTCCTAAAACCTCAGATATATCTGCATTGTTAGGCTTTCAAACAAAATAAAATGTAAAACGTACGTTTTAATAAAAACGCTAGTAATATTTCGTAGTCATAAATCATTTTACAGAAAATAATTTCCCAATAAAATCACTCCGAGGTATAAAAAAGTGAATTCTCTGGTTTTATCAGTTCACTCCTTTTTAAAATCATCTATTTATAGCACCATAATAAAGAAAAATCTACTTAAATCGGTAATGAAAAATAAACAAATATTTTTTCCCCTTAAAATTTATCGTCGACATCGTTTGATCAAGTTTTAGAACTTTCTATCTTCTCTTCAGGAATTGAATATCCTCAAACTTGTGTATAGCGGCGCATTAAAGGACTTGTGTTGAAGCTTAAGCTTTTGAATAATTCAGGATTATTTATTAAATTTTACAAAAGGGTCACCCTATTCAGATTTTTGGTTGAAATATATTCATCTTCTCCAATAAAGTGAGGACTCGTATTCGAGTATATGGCTGATTCTTTGCTGGAAAACTGATATCGAAGAGGGTCCACAAAGCTTTTTGAAAGGCAATATACTTTTGAGTAAAGGATCTAGATGTTTTATTATTTCGGTTCAAGAATTGAACTCAGACTTTTGATATTTAAATTTTTATTACAATATATAGACGGCACGTGTGGACTATACATGTAAAGAAAGTAGAATAATTCATTTAATTTAAATGTAATTTTATAGCAATATTTAAACTAATTTGATTTTGATAAAATGTTTCATTTAAAGTTTACTTTAGCGAATTCGGAAATTTTTTTTAACTTGAAAATATTTTTTAATAAGCTCAGAATGAATTTTTTTAGGGTTTTCATAAAATGCATTACAGATTAGTAATATATATTCCAACAAAAAGCATGCATTATTATTTCAAAATACATGTAATGATTAGCATTTTTTCAATCGTTTTGTCATTCAATAAATATAAAGTCCGATTAAGATTAGTCATTTAATGTTAATAAAATTAAAATTCATTAATGAAAATTTGGAATACATGCTGTGCTTTAACAATCTTTCTTGATTATTATATGTATATATATGGCACTACTAATAGTAATTTCAATTTGACGTTGAAAAAAAATTTTTTTAAACACATGGTAAGCTTCCCAGTAACCAGCGGTTTTCCATAATTCGATTGTTTTTCTAAATATCTTTATTTCTGTCTTGGGAAAATTGGTCAAATTTAATCGCCACTGAGATGAGAAATTTCTTAGCAAAAGCATTTTACTCTGATTAAAAGATTAATTTTGTTTTCAAATTGTTTTTTGTCTTTCTCTTCAATAGAGTTTTATAAATGTCATTGATTTCTGGCAATAGCACCATTAAGCATTACTGTACGAATGTAACCTTTTTATCATAATATACCTAAACATAGAAACGATGGATTTCTTTTTAATTTTTCCTTATTTGAGTATATTTCACTTTATTATTTATTTTTGATACCAAAAACATTTGCATCTCTTATAAAAATGCGCATTTAGTGTTGTTAAAATATTAAGCAATTATTTACTATCCAATATCTTTATAAACAGACACAGAACTTAAAGTCTGAGGGAAAGTAAAACGCCACTATTAATGGTAAATATTAAATATTTTAAGACTTAATATTAGGCTTTGAATTTTAAGCAACAGTTTCCCCTACTATTTTAACTATCATAATGATACTGGTTTTATCAGAATTTACGTGATAAGTAAAATATTATATTAGATAATTTAAAAGAATGGAACATTACTTTTTTTTTACTCCTGAAAAGAAAATCATATTAAAGAGTACCTAACCTAGAATACTGTATACAAATAAAGTCCTCTCGTTATATTACCAATTTTATTATACTGTTGAATTCTATGGTATTAAATAACTAGATATATTCTTATTAAATGTATAGACATATCTGGTGTTCTTTATTTATATAACCCTTTATTGTATGGGCGTATAATATTCCTTCAATAAAAACTCCCAATTCGACTGCAATAAAGGATTTCATGCTATATTATGGAGGAATCATCTTATTTTATACCAGAATTCAAATTAAATTAAACATAGAATCAATAACCCTAGAAAAACTTATCATTATAAAAGTTCCATGACATCGGACATTAAAGGAGTTTGGCCATTGAATATTGGATTCTGCTTGAAGTAAAGAATCGCGAAAGAAGGAGGCCAATATCGATAAGGAAAAGGGGGTCTCCTTCTATGTCTTCTGTATCTTGTTTGAACTATTCATAATCTGATTGCGAAACCTCTTCTAGTAACTTGTTCTGTCGGCCAAGATCTAATCTGTAATCGATTTAGAGATTGATTGCCCTTGAGCTCTACCGACTATCTTAGTATTATTTCTACTCGCCTTAACTGACAGACGTAATATATTTTTTGCTTGGATGGAGAGGAGCTTTATTATTTATTGTAAGAAATGTCAATTTTAGAAGCTAAAATTTAGTGAGAAGGAGTATTGCTTTCAAAAAATTCGTAACTGAATCATTAATTAGCCCGAACATTAAACTTCAAAATTTTAGATTTAGTTTTTGGAATCACTTTTAAATTTAATTTATTAAGCACTATTAAATTGAGCAAGTTAATTTATTTTTGAAAGCAAAATGTCGCACAGGAATAATTTTTAGTAGCACAAAATTTGAATGCTAATTCTTACGTATCTGTACAGATTGACAAACAAATTAAAAATGTCAGGAACTAAGTTGTGACTTCGATGTCGCAAGGTCAGCATGAACATAAACACCATGAAGAAAACTAAGACTGATTTACAAATAAGAAAAGTATAAAATTTGAATAACTCGTAGATTAAGAGCACTATACTGTCATTATGAGAAACTGTTGCTTTCGCAATACTTTTTATGCAGTATATGATATCTCTGTAAAAATTATATATATATATATATATA